>NC_053169.1:95070888-95410888 GCF_016835505.1 Polypterus senegalus | reverse complement strand
GCAGTCCGGTTGTAATATAACGAAGCTGCGTGAGGTCACTTTTGAGAATGCAAGTATAGTTGTCCAGGAGAAAAGCAATGTTGCCTCAAATCATTGGCAACTTTTTGTAGGGTCTGTCCCTGAGACTTATTACTTCTTATCGCGCAGCAGAGCCTTACTGGAAATTGGAGGCATCTGAATTGAAATGGGAGATCAGAGGGTGTAACAGGGATGCGAGGAATACATTGAGTGTGGAGAAACTCTAGAGACAGCGTGTGTATTAACTTTTGGATTTTTCTGTGAGTATCTGGTGGCAGCGTGACGAAGTAGCCTACGCAAGACCGCGTTAGCTGTGGAGCTCAGCTCGGAGCATATTCTTTTCCCACCTTGTCAATTGTGTAATGCGTTTTTTGAACAGGTTTGATGCATGGAAGTGATCACTCCTACTGAGGTCAGTCAGTTCACATGAGCTGCTCTCTTGTTTGATGTTGCGATGTCCACGGCTTTATTTAATGTTAGCTAAGACCGGCACTTAAAAGTTTCTCGCTACAGCAATTTTAACTCCGTTACAAAGTGAACCAAAGTCTTGTTTATACTTCATGTCTTCTCATTAAACTTGTATCTCGCGAATAAAGTATTCGGTGTTTTTCTTCAGCGCTCTTTGGGAGCTCTTCCTTCTTTTCTACGTACTGCGGTCACAGTCAGTTCACGTGATTACGTAGGAGGCGTGATGATGTCACACGCAGCTCCGCCCCCCCATGGCCATCGGGCTAACATCCATTACAGTATATGGAGAAAAATAGGTTCCAGTTATGACCGTTATGCATAGAATTTCAAAATTAAATCTGCCCAACTTTTGTAAGTAAGCTGTAAGGAATGAGCCTGCAAAATATCAGCCTTCTACCTACACGGGAAGTTGGAGAATTAGTGATAAGTGAGTGAGTGAGGGCTTTGTCTTTTATTAGTATAGATTATTACGATGCTATTCTGTAAATAGAGCAGAACCTCACCTTCCTCTAGGAATAGCTAAAGTGGAATGTCTCGGGACAATCGCTTCCATCGGCTCTGAAGTGCATTTTTTAACACAAATGCACAGGACGCTTGAAATGCGATGTGCCCGTGTGCAGGTGACGTCGGCTAAATACACGCACTTCACAACTGTCACAGTCAGCCACAAGAGGGAGCTCTACACACGGTGCCCTCCTGTATGGCACAGTGAGAGATCTTTATCATTTAATATAAAAAAAAATATGAATGTAAAATATATATATATATATATATATATATATATATAAAAGAACAAAAGTGAAATCATGACACCTTGCATATCGTACGTGTTGTTGACCCGTTTCCTCACCAAAGGTTCAACACAATGACACCTACAGGGTGATATCGCTAGACAACCAACCCAAGTAAAAAGAATAATAAAACGAGGGTCACATTTTTACACAATTGGCAGCAAAGGATTCCTCAAAACACAAGCATAACCTGATTGCTCATTTAAGAAGCCGTCTCCTACCTCCACCGGGCTCCCAGCTAAGGTGCTGACGCTCCCCTCTGAGTTGCACTTTAAGACCCTCGATCTCTTCGTCTCTGGCCGAGATCTCCAGCTGGAGGTGGGCGAAGCGCTCCTCTGCCAGGCCCATCAAGTGATTGACGACGATCTCCATCGCTTCACTCACCACCTCTTCGAGTAGGGGGGCCACGTGCCCGGACTTGCTGAGGCCCGACAGCTTCTCTAGTATGGCGCTCGCCGTGTCCGTCCTTAGCTGCTTGATGGTGCCACAGAGATATTCTCCAAAGACAAATTCCGGCAAGATCCTGAGGTCCAGAGCCTCTGCTTCTCCTAGTAGTAAAGAGCGACGGTCTCCTCCAGCGCCGAGGACCCCAAATCGATCACCAGACTCTCTCTGCACTTGCTCCTGACTCAAAGGCCTCAGGCCAGCAACTTGTTCCCCTGCCGCCATTTTCAATTCTACCTTAAAGAGTTTTTTTCTTGTTTGAAACAGATGCCACTTGGCTATGTACTTATGGGGGCAGGAGAGCCGGCGTGGCTTGGCGCAGGAGCAGATCCATGTGTTGGTCTTAGAGTTGTACATCACAAAGACCCTCCCAAGCAGGCAGTGTTGTTTCACTTGCGGTTCATGGATAGACAGGCAGTAGTGACCTGTGGGCATTTCCAAATCCACTTCCAAAGAAAATGGGACCCGTGCCTCCTGTGCAGCTTTCTGCCGCATCAAGCACTCCTCCTTTTTAACTTCCCCAAACCGGATACTCGTCACCATTTCCTCTAGAACCGTCTTGTCAAGCTGCACCTCTGTTGCCGTTTGTGTGCAGTAATCAAGGGAGCGAACGTGCTCACAAAGTCGGAAAAGGAAGCCGCTCCGCTCTGCTAGAACGTGGGACTGTCGGCATTCCTCAAGCTCACACCGAACGTGATGGGCCTTGCCCCAAGTTTTGTACTGGACGTGAACAGGCATGCAAAATTCTTCCATGGTCTTGCACACCGCAGCTATCCCGTTGTTGGCATCTAAACACACACTTGGCAAATGGGAAAACATCGTGATATCTCTCTTCGAGTAGGCATGTGTCTCTGAAAGTTGGGTTTCCAAGTCGTCCTCATCAAAAAGGCCATTGTCACTGTGGGAGTATTCATCCATTTCTGGGTGCATAGCAGGCACAGCAGTCTGGTATTGGGTGTCCGCTCCAGGCATCTCCAGTGACCGTTTTGGTGTCTGATAGACCACTAAGTGGCCCGTTTTAGTAAGTGACAGAGTAGGAGCAGGCGTCTGACCTTCAGCTGAGGACACAGAGGCCGGCCCTGAGCTGCTACCTCGACAGCCTTTCAGGTGTGCAATCATGTTATGCTTTCGCAAGATGGTCTTGGCACACTTGGGGCAGTGGAAGTGGCTTCTTTTTCTACAGGGCAGATTGCATTTGCAGATTGTATAACCTGAAAAAGAGTGCAAAATTCTGAGCTGCCAAAATACATCCGGTGAGCCAACAGACGTCCCACCCTCCATACCAATCAGTGAAACCAGGGGACGGGCCACCCACCAACCTGAATCACCGCCGACCAATGAATGAATTTATTACACTGTTTAGGAACCAACAAAACTGATTGGTGTTCCCTTTTTGGACACATCTTTCAAAAAATGTTACGTTTATGAAATTTTAATTACAATTAGTCACAGGCCCTCCACCGTCCGCACCACTCAAGTTGGTATCTGTGGTCTGTGAAAGCCACTGAGCCCCCACAGGCCAACATGGTTGACGTTATAAGGTGATCTTAAAGTGTAACTTGGTCTACTAGCACAAGAACTGAACTCTCATTGCTGTTACTTTTAAATACCAAACCATTACAAACGTGAACTAAGACCCCAAACACACACGCGGTGCCCCCCCTTCTTCTCGCTGGTTTAATGTTTGTGTTCCTTTCTAACTCCAACACTGACAAAGGCCACGATTATCAAGAGAACATCCACTTACCGTCGTAGACGAGGCCGTTTGTGAAGTGCAGTTTCAAATGCCGCTGTGCTCTGGAAAACTTGGTGGGCTTAAAGTTGCCGACGGCGCACAGGGGGCAGTGGAACTGAGAGCAGCAGGTCGTGCATCTCTTCAGTGCCAGAGTGGAATTGGCTGTGCAGACCGAAATGTGCATCTGGAATAAAAGAGAGAAAGTGCAGTAAAGCCAGCAAAGGTACCGGAGGAACGTGAGACTGTCCAGATGTCCAGATCAGGGGCGCCATAGAAATACAATCAATTATTACTAATGTGCAGTGCATGCTGGGTACGTTTAACTGCCATTAGTTGGTTTCTGTTTGCTCCCCTTGAGCCTTCTGATGATACCAATGTATGAAGCACTTCCATGGTTGTCTGTTTTTAAAATCCCACCAGAGAGATTTCTGCCCCTTTCTCGCTCTATCATTGTTTTTGCTGGAGAACACAAAACCTGAAAGTGGAATGACCACCACCATCATCATCATCATCACTTTACCAGTTTTGCTTGCACCGAATGAGGATTTAAATCACCCCGGTTTTATGATTCCATGCACGCAGTTATTGATTTTAATGCAAATAAATATAATTTACAAATAAATTCTGAGTCGAGGGGCTGGATTGTTTTTTTTCTGAAAGTGATGTTAGGACTCGCACGAGCGGTGTGCCTTCATATCCGACAGCTCGACAGATGGGCCATTCCTTATTCCGGGACTCCAAAGGACGGTCTACCCAGCAGGATGTTCCCGTGACGCGCCTCCCCTGGCATTTCATGGCACGAAGCGTGAAACACACGCACACCATAAACGTACGGCGGCCGACGGCAAACAGGCAGACAACGGGCTTATCTACCGCACAATTCGTCGGGAACACACCTCTGAGCGCTCGTACTCCTGTAAATTAACAGCAGCTGTCTTGCTCACAGTTCGGCTTTCGAGCTTCACGCGTTACTCCACCGAATGTACACAATCGGACGTCACTTCCGGTCTCTCGTCACCCTGCGTCACTTCCGGGTTCGGCTTCGCGTCGTCTTAAGTTCAGCGGGACTCCCTCGAGCACTCGGTGTTAGTTCGTAAGTCCGCGTCGGAAAGCAGCTGACCAGGTTTAAACTCCACTCGATACGTGAACGGTAGTCGGGTGCTAAAAGGCGGACATTTCCTAGTTTCCCCCCGACAGTTTTCTCAATTAAAGCATCCAAGTCTGTGGAACTCACTGCCCTCGGGCATCAGGTCGGCTTCATCTGCCCAACTGCCAACAGCCGCCTTTGGTTTCTTTTTTCTATCGCTTACCGCTAAGTGTTGTTGCGTTTTGTTTTATTTTATATGCTGTTTGTTTTTCAATTCTGTTTGTTTTATTTTATTCTTCACCGAACGTTGGCTATCTTCGGTTGTTTTAAATAAATTAAATGTACGCCCCAAGGCGCTATATAAATAAAGTGTAGTGTTATTATTAACTCGCCATTTCTGATTTCCACTTTCTTTGTGTTCGTTTCCTGCTGAAAAAGTGGGTTGCCGAGTCAGCTGTGGTCGTTTTATTATTTTTATAAACTGTTAAATAGAATATCTGTGGACGTTAATAACAAAGTTTGAATTAGCATCCTACATCATTAATAATAATATGTAATTAGGGGCGTTCATAAGCAATGTGATGACCGACTTTACGAGCTGCGTCAACTATGTGAAGTCTTAGCTTCAAATGTTTAAAAGTGTAACTCGAGTGTAAAATACGTCTGTCATTGTCACCCTCTGCTAGAGAGCTCGAGACCCAGCAGGGGTGAAGGGAGCCTAACGCCATCGTGACTCGGCCGTGCAGACACACACACTCTGCGGCTAGAACGGGAATGGGGGGCCGGCCGGACGACACCGCCATCTGCTGGACATTTGTGTGCATTACAACAAGTAACGCGTAGGGACCGAGCGCGAGACAGGAAGTTGACCGAACGCTCCTCCTCTGCCCTTGGTGTCGTCATTGACCCTTTTCACGTTTTTACAGTAGCGTTACCACCAAATCAAAGTATCAAAGCTGGCCAGTTAGTGCATTGAAACATGAAGGAACCTGATGCTGTGTGTCATTTTAGCATTCACTGGAGGATTTATTCAGCCATCCATCTTTGTTCTCCCAGTTTAGCCTCACCAATCCACCTAAACCTGCACGTTTTGGGACTATGAGTGGAAATCGGAGCACTTGGAGGAAACATGTCAACTCCACACTGGGGACCCCCAGGACGTAGTCGGCCTTTTTGTGGGGCAGCAGTGCTTACCTCTGTGCCGACCCTCCCCACAATTGTATTCGCTTGCAGGTCCATACATTTTATGGCGCAATGTTTGTTCAAATAATGGACTGTTCTGCAGCCTCGCACTGTGGAGGTAGAAACCGTCTCTGAATCCACGAGTGCCAATGGCTTGTCCGGGATGGCAGACATCTTTAATGATCCCATTTTCCAAGTGTTGTATATGCCCTGAAGAGAAGGCGGCTTGGCGACAGTCCTGTTTTGTGCCTCTTGAGCCATGCAGGTGCCATACCAGTGCGGACAGACGGGGCACCGCAAGCTGCCCTCAGATGGCTGACGAAGTAGACGCACTGCTGAGCCTTTTCCACGAGAGTGATGGTCTCGCCAAGTTGGTCAAAGCTGCTCCTTCTCTCCACAGACTCCACCATCATTAACTTCAAGTGAAGAATTCTTCGCCCTCCTCAGTTGATATGGAGGAACTGGGAAGTCCTTCTGTAAAGAGCTAAATTGCGTGGTACCAAAGTCCATCCGTAATGGTCACTCCAAGAAGGTTAAAGGTGCCCACCCTCAATGTAGACAGCAGTCACGTTCTTCCCTCCAAACAAGGGGCTGGCTGGCTGTTTTCGTTCTGATTTCTTTTTCTTGGGGTACCCCACTCGGCTGTAACTACGTCAGAGGTGTCGGTCGTGGTGTTTGACCACAAGCTGGGACCTGGTGCCGTGTCAATGGCTCCACTGCGTTCACACTACACCATGCGGCACAAGACAAGTGTGGATGGGCCTCTCCTGAAACGTCAGTCGTCCGTCCGTCCGTCCGTTTCTCTTGTAGTTTCAATTCAGTTGCTTTTTGAACTCATCAGGTGGTGTTTCTGCCTTGCACGAGATGCTTGCTGCGATTCGGATTCCCTGTGACTCTGCCGTGGAAAAGCAGGGGTTTGGAAGATGGATGGACAGAAAATCAGGTAAATAAGCCGATTTGCGTTCACCGGTCGATTTTCTGTTACTTTAGTCCAGCGAGCTGGAGGCCCCACCTGACTCTTCCCTTCATATTATTAATGATGCCCAGTTGAGCCTAGGGCTGCGTGGATGGGTTCGAGCAGCACGCCATCCCATATTAGATCAGGTGGCTTTGGGCGTTTCAGTGACGGGCGCGGCACGTTCTCCTCTCAAGACACGACACCAGCAGGTTGTGCATTGTGACACATAAGGTGATGTCACGCTGGTCCGGGGTTCCCCTGCGTCGGGCCGTCTTGAGCGCCTATACGCCACCCAGTATCAGAAAACGAGGGACGGGGGAATCCACGGTGTTTACGTGCGCTTTAATCACCCGATGGATCAAAAACCCACGTGGCCCTTTCATTATGGCTTACGCGTGTTGATCAGGTTCCAGTTGAGGATGGCGTAGTCTGCGCATGTCTGCTGCACTCCGTTAACTTTGCACATTACAGAGCGCAGGTGAAGCTTTCAAAAAGTTGAGTTCCATGTGGCAAATCCTCAGGCGATTGCTCAATTCCTTTTCCTGGCTGACATAATCTGTCTCAATCGATAGAAATCACTGAATGCGTTAAGCTCAGTAGGACGATCTCGGGAGAAGTGACCTTCACGAAGTCTGATTACTTCAAGTGACGAGCAACTGAACTAAAAACACCTGCGGCGCTGCTGCTGCTGAGCTAAGACAAGAAACACGCGGATCGGCGGGCCACTCAGAAACAGAAGCCTATGAACACAGTGAAGTGTCATTTAGTTTTCATTCAACTACTTACCACCTGAAAGAGCGCGATCAGCGAGTTCACACCGCAAATCATCAGCGAGTTCGCTCACGATGTGAAAAGAGGATGGATGACATTTACTTCACGGCACACAAACTAGCAAACCCTTTATAAAAACACAAGAAAGGAGTACGTTTGGCCGGGTTTGTGTCAGTTTCATGAAGGTTCACATATGGGCATAGGATCGAACAAAATGCTAGTCAACATTAAGTTTTTCATACAAAAGAAGAAAAATGAACACAAAACTTACTTGGCCTCAAACTGCGCATCGATCTGCTGGTCCGATCGTCTTTATTCAACGGCAGAGGAGTCTGAGTGACGATGGAGGAAGTCGATGTGCACCCCACGGCAGAGCTCAACGACAGGTACGAACAGGCAGTAAAAGGGGGTCTCTGATACAGTTTACTAAATACGACCCCTAAGATTTGGGTGTTTTTACTCGATGTTATCTTTTAAGCACTCAAGATTGTTAACTGTATTACCGAGCCTTGTGATCTGTAACCAGAACAAGAGACCTCCTTACGTCATAAAGGCTGATGATTCAGATGTTTCACAAGAGAAATAAAATATGAGATAGAAAGTGTTTTAAAAGAGTGTTACATTATGCAAATATAAAACAAAATACAGAAAAAGGTATTATTAGCATTAGACTATATAAGAACACATTACACTTGGATAATCTAATTAGTGTGGAAATACTTTTAATAAGATGGGAAATGGAGGCTTGGGCCTTCAAAATGACCAGGACTTGTGGTTAGACCGTCGACCAGACCACAGGAACCTCATAGTTGTCCAATTTCAACTGATGCAACATCTTCTTTAAATTAGCCGTGAGAAGCCCCCCTTTAAAGGCAGGATTTCAAAAAGCATTTTCAGAAACATCATAACTGCCAGGGAGAGAAGACAACTGTGCCAGTTTGCCATCCTGAGACTCACTAGCATCTTACACAAAAAAACAAACTGTGACAACTGAGGAGAGCCACGGCCACCACACCACGGTCCCCCTGGCTGGATCATTCAGGTCGTGTACTTGTCACTCGTGCCCGCTTTGTTGTACAAATCCGAGTATTAATGTAGTTGAGGTGGTCTTGTTTACTACTGACGAGTGCTAATCTAACAGACGCCGTTGGTTCAGAGGCAGCCATTCTTGTAGCTTGGTAGGTGAAGGCTTTCAAACAGCGGAGTATTTGTGCGTTTTTGGCGTAAGCCTCTTCAGAGGGAGGAACACAGAAATGGACTGAGAGACACGTAAATGGCGGCAGGTGTGGGTCTCCTGCCCTACTGTGGGACTGAAGCTGCGTTCGTGTTGAGTGCGTCCACAATTTGGTTTTCTTTTGTGTTATCTTTCACTTCAATTCAATCAGGATTCTGCTTCTCATTTCTTTTACCCGAGTTCTTTATGATTTAAGTGCTGCGTTTTGGATGCCATTTTGAGTTCCCATGATTAGGTCTGGGGTGCAGCCTCCGAGCTCATGGCCGATACAACGGGACGAAAGGCCGCTTTAGGTGCTGTGCTTCCTTATCCCAGCTGCAGGCCTCTCTGTCAAAAGGCTCTCCAGTCTCCTGTCCTGTCAGTTTGGACCTCGTGCTTGTTCTTTCCTCTTTGACTTTGTGATTTCCTGGCATTACAAGTGCACTGCGTGTCTGTGACGAGGACAGCCGAATGAGCGCAGTGGTCAAGAGGTCAGGCATTCCCAGTACTAACTTGTCCACCTACAGAAAAAGAACCTCGAAGAGCTAAACGCGTCTTTCATGAACACCCTGCAAAATAAAAATTGATTATGGCTAATTTCAAGGAAAATGACAAAGACTTTATTAAAGATGACACTCAACAGTCAAAGGCAATAAAACAAATTCAAAAATGATTTACTTCTGTTTTCAATATGGTTGGTGTGATTAAAACGAGAGGGGGTGTTAACACTGCAGACACGATGTGATCACAGCAAGCACTTCGTTGGTTAAAATAAAAAGGGAATAAAAAACAAAACCACCAAGCAGCCTGCACGTCGAGTTCAGAGACAGACGAGGAAAAAAGTGAAGTTTGCCGTTTATTTGAAGTGTGAAACCAAACCACAGCACTTTGGGCCGCCGGCTTACCAGAACTCTGACAAGACGGCAAAAACTGTCATAAAAAAAAAAACCATAAAAACCTAAACTAAAATAAATAGTCTACAAAAAAAAAATCCCCCAACCTCAAGGGGGCTCTAAATAAAATGTACAAATTTAAAGAATGATGACAAAGGAACTTTTACAATTTCTATATATTTACATACAATACAAAAACTGCACATGAAAATAAAGAGCTGGTTAGAACATTTAGTGAGGAACAGGTCCATTATTATTTTTTAACATTCCTAAAAGCTTATTAAACACTTGTCATGTCAGCTTTCGTAAAACTACAGGAGGGTTCTGAAGACAAATCCCATCAAGACAGAAGCAGGTCTTTGGTATTTGGGACTCCTTCGCACGTCTCGAGCCCTCGCCACACTCACTAACGCTACCAAAAACTCTCAAGTGGTAAAAGAAACGTTTCCGTAGTGCAAATCTAAAATATACAGCTATAAAGGTTTTCAAAACCTACAATGTGTTTCACTTTGGCAGGGAAACCTTTAGGATTCAGTATGGAAGGGTTTTCACAAAAGTGGGATTCTTTTTCTTTTTTTGAATATTCTGCGAATGAAGGAGTAACGTCGTCTCCACAGGACACTTTCAAAAAGTAAAAATTGATATTAAAAAAACAAACCACACCAACCAACGGCTCTCCTCCTGGACTCATATTATTCCATTTAAGGCTGGTGTTGCTTTTCCCAGTTCTACTCCTCTAACGATAACCACACCTGGAAGTTAACAAATCCTCCATCTCTATTAAACGTTCAGATCCCTCTGCTCCCACCAGTCGGTATAAAGTCTCCTGAAACAAAGTTTAACCCTCCATGCTTGGAAACGCATTCAGTCCATCCCTGACTTACCATTAAAATCGAGCTTCCAACCTACAGCTCACCCATCTCCTCCAGTGTACTAGAAGACTGGATTGGATGTAAAGTGTATTTCAAAATATTCTCAAACAAACCAACCAAGAAAATAAAGGAAACCTAAAACTTGGAACTGGGAACACAACTGGTACCTTCAGGTTATTTTTCCTCTCTTAACTATTTATTCCACTATTGCTTTGTTTTTTTTGCTGCGGACAGCACCAATATGACTCCTAGCTCTGTGAGCATTTCAGTCAGGATTCTTCTACTGCCATAATCCAACAGATCCTCATATGAAGCATCCGAGAATTCCGGAAAGTGAAATTGTTGCTTCTGATTATCTCTCAACTGCTCTCGCCTTTCACTAAAGTGCCATTACAACTTTCTGAGGCGTACTCTGGCACAGATTTCTCTGTGGAGCCCGTCAGACAGTTCAGCTCAGGGGTTTTCGTCACTGCCTTTTGGCGCGAGGTTACCTCCCTGCTATCCAACTTGCTCACCCGAGTCCTGTTCTCATTTTGTGAGCAGCAAGTGGAAGGCGAGTCTTGAGTCTCTGCTTGTTCTCCCTCACCTTCCCGGATTACCGTCATAGGGCTGCTGAGAATGCGGTTTCGGGAATTGTATTTACTGCTGGCGGCAGAGGGTGGGGTGCGGGATCGGCCATACTTTGTGCCTGTGAAGGAGCCTGTCCGAGGCAGAATACCTTCACTTTTAGCCCATTCTTCCTGAATGCGTTTGTTCCTTCCAGGAGAGCTGCAGTCTCCAAAGGTGGGGCTATCAGGACCATCAAGCGAAGACTCCGACCTTGTCCGCTGGAACCTTGGGTCTGTGTTTTTAAGCATCTCAGTGGCAGACATACGGAAACTGGTCTCTGTGCGGCTACCTTTTTTCAGGAGGAGAGCTTTGAAGTTATCACTGCTAGTGGTAGTTTTGCGCATGTTACGCTGAATGGAACCCATCTGCCTGCACTGGGAAATCGGACTGGGTGTTCCACCTGTTGGCGTGACGGGAGGAGAGGACGAGGGATTCCAAGTACGGTCTTCTTCCGAATCTTTACGACCCAACACCTTCCTTTTGGATCTAAATGTAGAATAAGACAGAGAAGAAAAGGAAAAATGAAAAAAAAAAAAAGTTTTATAAACACACATGCCCCGATGGCGTTCTGCATTACAGTACATTTATTACCGTAAATATTGCCAACCACAAACAGAAAGCTTATAACATGCACTCTGTGAGCAAATACATGAATTGTGAAAATGTGTCATTTATTGACGAGAAGTTGGTCAACACCTAGTGCTCAGGGCAGGAAACGGCCACCCTGACTTAAGGCGAGTCCACATTACTGTGTCTTCATTAAACTAACGGAGTTTGTGAACAACCACAGTCTTTATGAAAGTAAGTATCTCCCTCCACACCGACACAGGCTAGGGGTGGCCAGCTCTGATCCTGGAGGGCCGCGGTGGCTGCAGGTCTTCATTCCAACCCAGTTGCTCAATTAGAAGCCAATCCTCCCCAATAACTGAACTGACGTGGCAGAGTTAAAACACTAACAGGCCATGAAGTGAAACGAGATCAATCTTAAATCACATTTGTTTCCTTTCCATGTTATCATCCAAATGATTTGAAGCCTAAAACAGGCGAGTCGTCATTTTCAGTTCTTCACTTTCTCTTCAGTTTCCTTCCATGTTTCTTCATTAAACCAAATAGTGAATGATGAACACACACGGGTGGAAATGGAGACAAGCGAGATGGAGGACTGCTGGTGGCTTTTGTTATTTGCATCTTATTGCCAATAAGGAGCCGTTAATAAAACAATGAATACAGCTGTTTAAGACTAAAATAAGCAATTAAGGGTTCAAAATCTTAACAAGCGAGGGAACTAAAATGAAGGAGCAAAATGTCAATAAGAGCTTCATAGCAGTGAATGATTTCTCATGAAGTAATTGGGTTGGAACAAAATGCTGAAGTCACTGCGGCCTCCCAGGACTGACGTTGCTCAGCTCTGATTTAAAGGGTTTGAGTCTTAAATAGCAAATCAATGAAAGGAAGTTAATTAGTAGCACAAACTAGTCACTAATTAATAAAAAGATTACAATGCAGCCACTGTGGCTCTGTTGGCCACCCCTGTCATAGACGTTAACCTACACTGGGCATGGTGGAAAATCCTTCAAGGGATGGTAGCGCCTCAAGGCAGGATACGAATCACAAAACTGTAGCGACCGTTAAATGATTTGCTTTTTGTGCACGTATGCACCATTAAACTGTACGAAACACAGTTCAGATGGAGAGGGAGGCAACACAAGCAGCTCCATGCTAAGCGACTCTTCCATACCCGCATTGTCGCAATGTGCTTTTCTTCCACTAAAGGTGACCAATCAGTGACTACAGCCTGCATTTTTAACATTCTACATTTTCACCCGTCCACACACAATGCCAAGCTGGCAGACAGAGTTTTCAGAAGTCTCCAATTTCAGCTGAGATAGTGGACCATGTGGGGAAAAAGCAGTAGTGTGGCTGTAACCCTTCAAGCACAGTAAACACTCCACCTCTGACAGCATCACTTGCAACCACTAACCCTATGGAGTGCTTTAAGCTTTTTTAGGGTATTCACCAAGAGTTTATGATGTTTGTTATCAAACAAATTCTTGCAGGTTGCTTTGAACATTCTGGAATACTCGTCAAGTGTCCCATCACAACACAATGGCTATTCAGCAGCACCTAAAATGATGAGCTGTAAAGACCTGCCCAGCACCACAGCTAATGAGGACCGCGTACAGGCGCGGTGGGCTACTCGACTTGCAGCTTTGTCAGCTTAGCTTGGTGGATATCAGCAGACTCTGCACATTGTGTTTCACTCTCCTAGTTTTAATATTACGAGAAATGCAGACTGTGAACCAACATACGTCTTATACATACACACAGGTATATATATATATATATATATACCTCGTATAGCATTCACGTGGGTCTCAAATTTTCACTTTACTTCAAAACAAAAACAAAAACTGGCTCCATCTGCAGCACAACTCCAAAAAGAAGTTCTAGAACACAAACGTAGTTAAAGGACTTTAACTCCAACTTTAAGAACTTCCTAACCAACAGGAAACAGAAATTGAGCCTAACGCCTTAAATATCTGATTGGGTTTCCCAAAGAACTGCAATTAGGATGCCACGTTGTGTTTTAAGGGTGGCACAAGTGGCACAAGTTCTGCATACAACAGGGCGTGAAAAGGGCCACTGAATGCCAGCAGTACTGTACTGGTTCATGTAGGCATCTCATGTCTGACCACTAACTGCTCTATCAATGAGCTACAAACACCAAAGGGGTCAAAGGTCTTTGATAAAGCACCCCGCATATTTATATTTTCAAGTAACAATGTGCATGGAACTTTGAACAAAATGTTGAAGGGTCTCCTTCAGATTGTGTTGTATATTCTCCAAGTATTTTAGATATTTTTGAAGAGACTGTTTTCACGTTGAAACTTCCACGATGGAAGATACTTTTTACAGGTGCTGTATATGAGGCCGTGTCTAAGATGGCCTGGAGACTCCTCTGCAATGTGTGTCCTGCATTGTGCCTGGTGGCGCCCTAGGATCCTAAAACATCATCAGATTTTCACTCAAGTCCTAAAAGTAGATAAAGAGAAACCAGTTAAACAAAAGAGACAAAAATATTATATTTGGTCATTTATTTATTGAGGAAAATGACTGAATATTACATATTTATGAGTGGCAAAAGTATGTGAACCTCACTGATGATCAGTTAGTTTGAAGGTGAAATTCGAGTCAATGGGATGCCAATCAGGTGTGAGTGGGCACCCTGTGTTATTTCAAGAACAGGATCTATCAAAGTCTGCTCTTCACAACACATGTTTGTGGAAGTGTATCATGGCACAAACAAAGGAGATTTCTGAGGACCTCACAAAAAGAGTTGTTGATGCTCATCAGGCTGGAAAAGGTTACCAAACCATCTCTAAAGAGTTTGGACTCCACCAATCCACAGTCAGACAGATTGTGTACAAATGGAGGAAATTCAAGACCATTGTTACCCTCCCCAGGAGTGGTCGACCAACAAAGATCACTCCAAGAACAAGGCGTGTAATAGTCGGCGAGGTCACAAAGGACCCCAGGGTAACTTCTAAGCAACTGAAGGCCTCTCTCACATTGGCTAATGTTCATGTTCATGAGTCCACCATCATGAGAACACTGAACAACAATGGTGTGCACGGCAGGGTTGCAAGGAGAAAGCCACTGCTCTCCAAAAAAAACATTACTGCTCGTCTGCAGTTTGCTAAAGATCATGTGGACAACCAGAAGGCTATCGGAAGAATGTTTTGTGGACGGATGAGACCAAAATAGAACTTTTTGGTTTAAATGAAAAGCGTTATGTGTGGAGAAAGGAAAACACTGCATTCCAGCATAAGAACCTTCTCCCATCTGTGAAACATGGTGGAGGCAGTATCATGGTTTGGGCCTGTTGTGCTGCATCTCGGCCAGGTTGGCTTGCCTTCATTGATGGAACAATGAATTCTGAATTATATCAGAGAATTCTAAAGGAAAATGTCAGGATGTCTGTCCATGAAGTGAATCTCAAGAGAAGGTGGGTCATACAGCAAGACAACGACCCTAAGCACACAAGTCGGTCTACCAAAGAATCGTTAAAGAAGAATAAAGTGAATGTTTTGGAATGGCCAAGTCAAAGTCCTGACCTCAATCCAATCGAAATGTTGTGGAAGGACCTGAAGTGAGCAGCTCATGTGAGGAAACCCACCATCATCCCAGAGTTGAAGCTGTTCTGTACGGAGGAATGGGCGAAAATTCCTCCAAGCTGGTGTGCAGGAATGATCAAAAGTTACATGAAACATTTAGTTGCAGTTATTGGGGGGTCACACCAGATACTGAAAGCAAAGGTTCACATACTTTTGCCACTCACTAATATGTAATATTCGATCATTTTCCTCAATAAATAAATGACCAAGTATAATATTTTTGTCTCATTTGTTTAACTGGTTTCTCTTTATCTACTTTTAGGACTTGAGTGAAAATCTGATGATGTTTTAGGTCATATTTATGGAGAAATATAGAAAATTCTAAAGGGTTCACAAACTTTCAAGCACAACGGTATAATTGAAAATGGCTCAGTCAAATTGATTCATATTTCTAATCCATGCATGCTTTTTACAATTACCTATTCTTCCATCCATTTCAAATTATCTACACTATTGAACTGGCAACATTTTAAATAAACAGCTTGAAGATTAACATGGAAATAATCAAACATAAAATCTGAAATCAATTTGCATTAACAAAGGTTAGGGTGAGTTGGCTGTTTCTGGTAGAAACTAATGTGGTGCTGCGATTCAGAATCCCACTTTGTTATGAAGAGACATTACAACAATTTATACATCTGATCAAGTGACACAAAGTGACTACGGACCACCCAGGGCGGGTACAGAAATATCCATCCACATTATTAACACATTTGAAAAGCAAGGAGATACGATCAAAGTGACCCTCGTATGCATTCATTTATAATAAAAAGTGTTTGTTTTAGTCTTAAGATTGCATTTTTTTTTTAATAATGGGTACTATGAATGATATCGAAAAAACTAAATGCCAAAAATGACCTGAGATCCCCCATATTTTTCACGTTAAAATAACAAAACAAAATTGTTTTACTGTAATGCCTATTTCACTGTTCATTAAAAACCCAGAAACTATTAACAGATGGATGGATGGATGGATGAATGGATGGATAATTCAGTCTGGTGGGAGAAGCTACTGTATTAGCAACACATCTTCTAGGCCTGCACAGGTTCACACGACCAGCCAATTCACAGAGTTACTTGCCAATCTTAGCCAAGCCTGCCATGAAACATTGGCGTTGAGCCTCTGTCCTAAACTGCATGACAAATGACCACAAAAAGGCAAATTAATTATTATAAAAATGACAAAGGAAAAAAAAAAAAAAACTAACAGAAGGATAAAGAAGATGGGATAAACAGACATGAACCACCACATTTAAAAAAAGGAATCAGTCGACTAGGAGGGGTGATGAACAAAATAAGCAACCTGGTCATTTCTAACATCACTCTGTTCTTAACAAGCAGACATGTAAATCATTCAAGTTTTACACAACTTTGTAAAATAAAAACAGTAAACGAGAAAGCACAGTTGTTTTCCTCCCTATTAATTAATGAAAAAAGAAGCATAATTTACAGAAAAAATGTTTCAAACTTACTAGTAAAATGACAATGAAGCAATATTTCTGTACTTTAAATCATTTGTATTTTGTGATTTAATGTACAGTTGTAGTAAGTCCTGTCGTGAGGTGTCTTCATGGGTTAATTTATTAATGGATTTCAGCAGTTTTTAGGTGTTCTTTCTGAAAGCTCTCATTCATGAGCACGTGCGCCTGTTAGATTTAGTGAGGTGGCACAGTAACAAACAGCCATCAACTAGGGTGACCATAGAATTCATTTCAGAGCGTTAGCACAGAGGAGACAGGAGAGAGATTTTGAAAGAAAGAGAAGGACAAGTCGATCGAAGATCAGTCTGGGGTGTCAGAGTGGCAGAGCTTGGTGAGGAGCAGGACGACTGATGTCAGTCCTCATGGAGCGGCCAACTTCCAACCTACTTACTTCTTACAGAGAGCAGAAGAGAAGGGTGGAGAGTCGTACAAGGAAAAGGAACCATGTTTAGACAAATCTGGAGCATTGCAGCATTAGTATGGAGACGGCAGAGCAGAGGGAGGTGGGGTAATCTCGCCCTGCCGGGTGATCTGTGGATACCAGTGGACTGCACAGGAAGGATCTGCAGGTAATTAGGGAGGTGGCGGGTCCAGAGGCTGTACGGCAAAGATTTGTTTTGGTGCCCAGCAAAGTAAAGGGAATACACTGTGGATTGTATTTTGTTTGGGGTTTAAACTATTATTTATGTACTGTGACACTATCATTTCTATCTTCTGAATAAGCTTCTGCACACTTTTGCATACAAAGTCTCATCTGGCTCCTCACTTGCTCTGGTCCACCTCAGTTACAAACTGCTAGATATCCCAAAAGAGGTCGCTGCCCATGTCCTTAAGACGAGACCGTAGTTACCCGAGACCTGCCTGTAATTAAAATCGGCTTTGGTAGAAATGGGGCTCATGGATGGATTTCTTCATAATGGAAATGTTATTTAAATACTGGGGAAATGTATCATCACCAGGTAATCAGATACAGTGATAGTGGGATAGACAGGAAATGCACCGAAAATTAATATAAAAGGAAATTTAATGGAACTCTGAATAATAAGGAATTTAGGGAAGACATGCAATAATAAATGTCAAAAGTTGAAGACAGTACCTGTGTATAGCTGCAAAGAGATCTTCTGTTGTTCTTGGTCGTGTTGGCGTTAATATATCTTCACATCCTTCTCCTAAAGGACTTGAAACTGGTGAAGCTGATATTATTTCTGTTTCAAACACCTCACCTGGAAGACGTGGAGGTAAGCATTGTAAAAAAAAAAAAAATTCAAACATTACTAAAAGACTTCTAAAGGCAATGTGTATCGGTTTGTAATCATTAACACACACAAATATACATCATAAATACAGCGCACATCCACAACTGAGAGAGAGAAAGAAAGAGAGAGAGAAAGACACAGAGAGAGAGAGAGAGACACAGAGAGAGAGAGAGAGAGAGAGAGAGAGAGAGAGAGGTTTTTTTTTTTTATTGTAGTTGAAAGGCAAAACCAAAAGCAAGAAAAGTGCCTCTGAAATCACTGGAAGCTTAAAAAAACAAAATGACCAGAGTTGTCTCTCTCACATCTTGGGCACTCCTGTACTCCTTATTTAAAGTATCATTTATAAAAGCACATTTAGATCATAACACAAGACTAAGCTGCCCTAAATTCTCTGGCACCACTGAAAAAAACTTTCCTTAAGAAAGCGAAGAGATTAGTTTTCTTAGTGGAGGACAAAGTACCTCCAACATTCTGTGGTTGTAAAATGGCATGCAGGCCAACACCTGTCAGCTAGCTAAGCCTCCTACCTCATCAGGTAATGGGTATTAATATAAAGTGACATTTTATAAGGCTTGGTCACAGAAAAAGACACTTCCATTATTTTTAGTGCATATTTAGCCGATATCTTTATCCAAAGTGACAGACAATGTCACTTTAACTTTACTTTCTTTTGCTAACATACCTTTATGTACCAGTTGAGGCACAGGGAGGTTAAGTGATTTTCTCAAAGTCTTAAGTTGTCAGAAGTATAAAAACTAGTGTCCTGGCATGAACACCTCTGCCTCATTCATTCATTCATTCGTTCATTCATTCATTCAGGACAAAATATGACTTCTGAGATCAATTAGGACAGACTCTCCTCCGACCTCCTCTTCATCTGTGTTAAGAAAGCAAGTCAAGAGCCCAAAAGTAACCTTGGTATCAAATCTTTGCAACACAGAAGACAGCTACGTAACAAACCTGCTGGGCACAGCACTGAGTCACAACACCCCCAAAATTGAGCCCAAATCAATCCAAAGGACGTCGGAGTGCTAAATTCCAGGAAGAGTGAAATGTGTGACCTGTGTATGTAGAAAGAGCTGGTCAAAACTTTAACAAGCAGCTCTATTGGTTTACCCTGATGAAAATAACAACGGACAATTTGATTGGCTTATTCTGATCAAGAGTGTAACTGTCAGCCCTTTTGACTTCCACTGATCAATATTATAATGGCCACATCTACTGGCTTGTCATGATCACAATTACAACAGCAGTTCTATTGGTTAATACTAATAAAAAGTATAACAGCCAATTCTATTGGTGTATCCAGATCAAAATGGTAACATTCACTTCTATGGGTTAATTCTAATTAAAATTATAATAGCCAGTTCTATTTGTTAATCCTGATCAAAAACAATGACCGCTAGTACTAATGGTTTATCCTCTCCACTGCCTAGTCCTTCATGTTTACATATACACAATGATCCAATTCTATCATTTTTGAGCTCATCAATACTTTATAATATTCTGTTTACTAAAACTTAAAATGCATCTGTTTTTTGATGAAGTCAAATGCCTGTAATTCTGGTTCTGTAAATAGGTAATAAAAGTCTTCTACTGTACTGCACCTTGCCAAAAGTGAAATCTGGCAGGCAGTGTGGCACAGTAGTTAAGGCGCTGGATTTCAAAATTCCACTGCTAACACTAGGACCAGAAGCAAGTCACTTCATCCACCTGTGCTCCAACTGGAAAAACTAACCACACTGTAATGCCTTCAATAAAGACATCAGCCAAGAAAGTACATAAATACATAGAATTAATTAAGTAATGCATTTGGGAATGTGCTATCTGTGTAAAGAGAAATTAATTGTTTGCATTGACCTCCAGTAAGAGAAGTTGCCAAATTTAATATGAACAATAAGTCGGAGTTCGTTTCATCCTGCACCATTCATTGGTAGCTATAAAATGTCAAGGTACTATTAACTCCTCTCTACTCAAACTATCGAATGACTCACCACTTTCCTCTTCTTTGGTGCTCGTGGAGCTTGCAGCATAGTCGTCACCATTTTCATCTGAATTACTTTTGTCACCTGAAGGCATCGGTACAGTCCAAGAGTCCTGAAATATCCAAGAGCTTCCCGTGGGTGTCTCAATTTCTACTGTCTCGAGGGAATCATACATTTTAGAAGTGGGAGTGGAGCTTTCTGAATCAGTCTCTTCTGCAAACTTTGGGCTATTAAGAAGGCCGATTCCTTCTTTGCCATTTTCAAGGGAAGGAAAACCACCATCTAGAGGGTCAGCCATCTTCAGGATATCAGTGCAATTTGGGTCAGTCTTTTCTTCTGCTACTGGTAAAACAATAAGAGAAAGTTTGGGTCTCTTTGTATGAACCAAGGGTGCTTTTTTCGAAAAAGCACCAGTGTCACTTTCTGCTGAAGAAACCTCACTCTCCAGTAGCATCCTGGCATTTGTGCAGCTCTGATGCTCTTTCTCAGAGGGAGAACCCAAGATGTTTCCTGGTTTGGGAAAAAGTGCTGGATGCCTTTTATTACCAGATTCCTCAAATCTGAAGTTAAAGGCCTTAGTCTCAATAGGTAGGGTGGGCTGAAGATTATCAACATTCGTGGGCTTGCTAACATTATTCTGAAATCGTGAAGATGTCTTCAGTGAGGACGGACGCTCCAAAATTTTAGGCTTCTCTGGTGATAAAGGCTTTTGAAGCTCAGTGTGTTCATTTTCTTTCTGAAATTTTGGCTCATTCTCTAATACTTCCAATTTTCTAACAGATCTTAGTTGTACCATCTGAAGAGTCCTGGGGGTGATAAGGGGCATGGCAGGTTTGCCAACATCCACTGTAGGGGATGATGGCCATTTAGGTGCATTGAGCGGACTGTTCTTACTGATGGATGGCTTAGTTGCCACTTTCAGCACTTCTGGGCTCAAAAGCGGAGGAGCACGAGGCAACTCTGGGAAAGGAGAAATTGAAGCTGACAATGGTGGAGGAGGTAATGGTGGTGGAGGCGGTGGTGGGGGGCTGCTAGCTACTTCACTTGAAAAACAGCCATCTAGAAGAACCTCGGGGGGTGGAGGAGGGAAACTAGGAGATGCAGGAGGGGGTGAAGGAGGTTCAGGCTCTGGTTGGTCCGGTGTTGGCAGAACTACACCAAGTTTGAATGTAAAAGCCGGCTGGTTTTCAGCAGTCAGTAAGGAAGGAGTAGATGGACCAGGTGGAAGAGGAGATGCTACTGATGAACTTCCCATAGTAGAGTCATCTGCACACACAAATGATTTAGGCAAATGAGTAAATGGAGGTGGATTATTCACCTGGCTGACTTGATTTTTTGTTGTGTCAGAGGTGTTCGATGATAAAGATGTTGACGAGGATGAAACGGACAGAGAGGACAACAATGATGACTTTCGTTCAGGCACTTTTGGTTTAGGCTTTCCACCTGGTGACATGGACCTTAAGAATACAGGCACTGGTGTGCCAGCCGTTGGAGTATTGGACTGGCTTGAGTAACCACTTGAGGGTGATGTCACTCTGTGAATTTTTTCTGGAGAAGGGGCCATTTTAGGCTTGACAGATGACTGTGGTTCTGTTGATCTGGGTTCACTGGGCAGATTATTGTAATTTGAGATGTTCCCACAGCCAACAGGTTCAGGACCTCTGTTTGAAACCGATGCTACAGGATGACCCTGGGCTCCAGAGAGGTCCACGTAATACCCCCAGGCTTCTGCATACTCTGATCGTATGCTGCTGGTATCACTCTGAGAAGGGGTCACTGGGCAGATAGAGTAGACATTGGGCCCAGTAGCAGACACGCTGCTGGTGGCACTGACCGTGCTTTGGCTGCGAGACCGTAAAATCCAAGGGTCATCATAGTCACTACATGGGCTCTGAGATGGGGAAGAACTGTTCTTGCATTTTAAGCCAAGATGTAATGAATTCTGCAAAGAAGCAATCAGTGTTTCGTTCAGGATGGTGTCATTTGAGTGCGACTTCTTGGCTGGTCTGCGCCTCAAAGAGTCTGTTCTGGTGGGAGGGAGAGGAGGTCTCTTGGTCTTTTTCAAGGAGATACTGCGTGTCAGAGACCTGTCGCTGTAAAGGCTTGAACCACTATCCTGACAATGATGCTCTCTATTTTCATACATAGTTTGTGCGGTGATCCCGATCCCATTTAATCCAGATTGGCTTCTAGTATGAATTCCTGAGTCCAGATGCATTGATGTGTAGTATCCATCTATGTCAACAGAATATAATGAGCTGGAGTCCGCCTTATTGGAATTCCTGTCCAGGCTGTTATAAATGCGATTCATGGGTGTGGAGGTGCTTGCTGTTGCAGGATTCTGAGCCATGACGTTCTCAGGTATGTCATATATCCACTGGTCTGCAGGGATGGGGTTTTCACTTTGAAGGCTGTTTTCTGAGTAGCTACAATCAGTTCTGGCATCCTTGGTGCTGCTGCACCCATTTCTTCTCTCCATGGTACTGCATTGTGAACCCACAGTTGTGCTGCTACTGGCACCAATGGAATGAGGAGAATTACTGTGGGTGGACATTATTGAAGGTGTAAAAGATGACTGGCTCTCGCTGACACTTAGGCTAGGACTGCAAAGGGATCTTGTAGCTGCATGTGTAGTGGAGTTTGCAAGGGTACATGAGGGTCCAGTATTTTGTGAAGTATGGATAGTGATTACCTCAACAGATGATGGGAGTGTGGCGTTGGGTATGACAGATGTTGAGTATGTTGCACGTGGAGAGACCACACAGGCTGGGCCTGTCACTCCTTCACTCTGGCTATTCTTCACTTCCTGGGACTTGGGTCTGGGTAACGTGCCAGTTTTGGGTGTGTTCCTGAGATGAACGACACTTTCATCTACTTGAAGTTTGCTTATCTGGCGTGGCAAAGTGCTTGGAGACAAACCATCTGATCTGTACATGGCACTATAAGGCTGCTCAATTGCCTGCAGTGACACCCTAGCACCAGTCCTCGGCAGGCTATGGAAACGTACATCTCCATTAACATGAGAGCTAAAGATGACACCTACAGTATCACACGCCGAAGATACAGTCTGGGAAGAAGTGGACAGCTGGGCCATCTGCGCAGCAATTCCCTGCCCCTTTTGTGCTCGGATTCTTCTGACAGAAGGTGGCACAATTTTGATATCTTCAGTCTGGCAGCTTGAATCCCGCATCTCCGTTCTCCTCAAAGCTGCGGAAGCACTGCCCATCCTGCCAAGAGTCGAGTACTGCCCAGGGAGACACACTGAATGACCTCGCACCTCATTCTGTCCCACTCCAGCTGCAAAAGAGTAAACAGCGACATACAGGTGAACAGACTTTTAACTTCAGTCACCCCCCAAGTTGAGTAAGTGAAGCAAAACTGTGGTGTTTGTCAAATGATGGCTCTTTACATTACTGATCCCCTGGTATGTTCCTTAAGGCCCTGTCACATTGCAGGATTTTTCCAGTGATTTTCAGATACAATATTGAATAAGTTTAAAGCAACATCTCCAGGTGCTTTAGTTTTGAGCATGGGCAAAACTGAAGACTGGGTCAGAGCATTGCCAAAACGGCAGGTCTTCTAGGGTATTCCCGTGTGGTCCAAGAAAGGACAACCAGTGAACCAGCTACAGGGTCATGAATGGCCCGTCTCATCCAATCTCACAGAAGAGCTACTGTAGCGCAGATTACTGAAAAACAATGTTGGCCATGACAGAGTGTCAAAACGCACAATGATTTTCAATTTATGAATGCACTCAATAATACGGAACACTAAACATACTCTACATTTCACATTATGGGAAGAATGAATGGCAAAATGAATTGCTCCCCAGGCGAAGTGCATTGTCTCATGCTTACTGAAGAGAAGTAAATCAAATCAAGGGGATGAGCATTTCCACACATGTGCCAGTCTTAAGCTTGCATTCAGGCAGGACAGAACGGCAGCAAGTGGACTACTACTGGAAATCATGTGGAGAGAGCTCTGACTTTAGGATTTGACTGTTCACAGCGCTAGGCCCAAACCTTTACAACTGCACATCACCAAGTGTTTGTTAGATAAAAACACACACAGAGGATTAGTTTGAAAAAAACACACAGAAATTGAAAGGAAATGGATGATATGGTGTTAAAGTAGACACAGAATGTCTTTGAAGATGTATAGTGAGACACCAGCACCATAAGACATGTTTTAAGTGATGACTAGCATTCTATGGTGTCTGCCTGCTCTGTGCACCTTAATAAACGTTAATTACTTGACAATGCCTGCTGAAACCCGTCACTCGGTCAACCTTATACAGCAACATAATAATTATTATCATAAACCAGATAAAAATAAAAGCTCAACTGGAAGCCTTTATTGCTAATATGTGCTGGTTTTTGCAGTATTTTGATTGGACTGCTTTACATTGTACGTCGCTCTTTCTTCATCTCTTACTCTATCCTATAATATTTATTTCTGTTCTTTAATGACAACTATGTCCTTGGATTTTTCAGGTAAGGGAGACAAGAGTTTCAAGGTCATGTCTACACGACCGTATGAACGTATTAATTAATGTTATCCCCTCCCATTAACAATTTTCAGGACAATACTTTCTCCGTTGCCTCAAGGCAGCCCACTTCTAATGGTTTGTAAAGTTCCTTTTCGTACCTTTTCGTATGAAAGCTGCCAAATACTGCTGGCTAAAGGTACATTTACTTGGCTACATTCTGTACCTGCCTGTTTAAAGGCCATGTGACATTACCCAACTTTTTGAGTGATTTTTAGTAGCAGACTTTATTTACATAACCTTAGTGTGTCGGAGGTAGTCAGCGGTGCACTTCTGTGACTTCCAGTCATTTAGTCACTCCTACTATTCCACAACTCACCACGACACACTCAAACAGATTTAATTCATTTTGTCTTTGGCTGTAGAGGCACAATACAGGAGAGAATCATCTGCCTGACATCTTGTGTTTTACTTGCCACAACAGAATGGAGGCAGAACTGGGGGGCAGAGACTGCAAATGAACAAGCTGTACCTGTAAACTCTTCATGGAGCACCAGCTCCCTCAGGTAGCGTGTTATTCCCCGTCAGAAAAAGGTGCAAGCAAGCGATTCTATGCAAAATAAACTGGCATACTCAGGCAATGAGATTGGTGATTGAAGTCTTCAAGTTTGACGTAGCCTCCGGCCAGAGGTAACGTGATGTAACACTGGTTCCCGTCAAGATACAACAGATAGAGACGTTTGGTGAACACACTTTCTACCCTTTCACTGCCATAATACTACAATGATAATCTCATTATATTTAGAGCAAAACCTTTGGTAAATCTGGATATTTACAAAGATCCTATTCCAGACAAATACTGACGTAAGTAAGAACAACAACATGACAAGCTCACCGGCTGGAACTATAAAACAAAAGAGTGTAGCTTCTAGCAGGACAGATCAGATCCCAGGTCTTTGAATGTGAATGTGATGCTTCATTTTCCGTTATACCCTATAGTAAGAAACCAGCCCAGCTCACAGTGTAAGGAATGCAGCGTTATCTTCAAAACAAACGCAGCCCTTCAGACTCCACTCCATACCATGCAGGTTATCAGACTGTATTTTTTTTATTCAGAGATGGAAAATTGAATCCATTAAGAGGAAAAGGGTAACAATATTGAAAAGACAGAATACAGTACTGATAAGCCATACCTAGTTCCTTCTGGATGTTGTCAGGAACCCCTGTAATTGTCTTTCTCCTTTTGACTTTCTTCGGCCGTCTGACGACAGTGTCAGTGTTAACTAGTGACCGCCGAATGCTGGCCTGGCGGTCAAAAGTCTCTCCTGATGCAAAGTAGCAGAGCAAGCAAACCAGTGGTTAATGACACACATGCAGACTACATGCATCCAAAAACTACATGAAATGACACTTCTAAGAAAGCTTCAATGATATTTTGCTTTATACTGACATGGTTTGTTAGTTCACAGCTACAGGAAATACTTTAAACAAAAAATGATAACTACATTTCAGCTGGTGCCACTTGGTGGTAAAAAATAATGAGTTCTACTTTTCTAAAATGGTGTCTGTGCTTCTAGAGATGGAACAAGGCAGTATATGGATGACCCTAAAATCGGAGTCTAAACACATGGAGGGGTTGTTACTAAAGAGAACAAAGTCCAACATGCTAACCAACTGAAGCTTCAAGAAAACCAAGCTCAAGACTCCACTAACCAAACATTCACTGAACACCACACACAACAGATTTGTACTTTTATCCTGAATCTCAGACACTGAGGGGTCCACTGTACTGCCAAAGAAGTAGCAGAATACAGAATAGTATCAGATCAGGAGATGAGAAAAACATTCAAAGACCAAGTGGGGAGGGAAAAACAAATAAATAAATCAAATAAAACGCCTAAGCCAAAATCACAGTCAAAAAGAACTGCTGTAGTTTCAAACTGGAGTACCACTAAAAAACATACATGCCAGCACTGGCGTCAGGTGGCATATTGGTATTTAAAGTACCAAGCTACCAGATTTTTAAAATGGTACTATAACAGCGTTATACAAAATTTGATACCAGCATTTTAATGGTTGCACCCCAAACCTGATGCTTCTGGGGGATGTGGTCCGTTATTTGCATTGATATCACTTTGCTCCCGATACTGAAGTGTGAAAGTGTGTATCGGTACCAGAACAACAAACACACCAGAGCTTTAGAGTAATCTGCAATCTTGGATCGTAAAACATCAATGGTGATGACTTTTTGAAGTTATGATGCACAGCTACAAGTTCTGGGTCCGCTAGCAACTAGGAGTCGCACCTTAACAACTGGAGTCCCAAACCAGCATTGCCCACAAAAATAAAATGGCGATGCCACATATGGTAATAAAAACAACATCATGATCATGGTCACCAAAACATCAACATGATAATCTTATACTCTTAAGTAGAAACTTAAGAATTCTTTTGCAGAAAGTAATAAAAAAAATGTATTATGAAAGAAAATAATTTTAATAGTGTGACAATGGCAACATTTATGACACCAACCCTTATACTGTCACAATGGTAACATCACAAACCACATCCTCCACTAATGAGCAATAAAACCACAAAATACACATGAAATACACAAATGTAGCATCTCATGACAATTTAATTTTAGAAACCTTAAAATGAACTTCTATTCCTAAATTAGTGAAAGAAATTAATTCCTTATACCAAAAAAAAAAAAAAAAGAGAAAAACAATTGAAAAATGGCAGGTAAATTATACAAAAGACTCAAAAATCATTACTGGTGCCTTGGCAAGCAAGTGAACACAAAACATTTAAAAGTCAAAGATGGCCATTTAACACAACAATATGTCAAACCAATAAAGGCTACAGTCCTCCGACATGGGGCTTGTTGCAATTATAACTAAAATGTGTGCACAGTATTAGTGAACTTATACCATAAACGCGTTGTCAACACAAAGCTACCTTTTCAAGTGGGCTTGGTGACAAAAAGAAACTAGAAAGCATGGTAATGAGGACCACATGTAAACATTTTGGAATGCTTTACATCATACAGTGTCTGCTTGGGGCCACCATACAATTTCACACATGGCCAAAATATGCCATCAGGCACAGATTCAGCTGTTTGTCAATCTAACAAACTTGGAGGGAGCTTACAAATGAACAAAAACGTCAGTATCTTTACATTTACAAGTCCTACAGCAGGGCACCCCCCGAGCCCTGTCTTCGTGAGCCCCTATTCTTACAGACCTTACATCAAACAGACGCATCGTGTGCACTCATGCATGCAACTTTCTGTAAAGTCTCAGCCTGAAGGGAATTTATCAGTCAAGCCACAATGTCAATTAGAATAATCTAGAAATGAACACTAGAATTACCAGAGCCAATGAGAAAAGAAACAGACAAATATATGGGACATTGGGTATAAATTTATGGCACTTGTAAAAGTTAGATGTTTTCAGTTTTATTCTCTCAATGATGATCACGCTCTAACACCCCCAGGCCCCTGACTCTAAGTAACAGCGCCAGCGTAAATTCACATCCGATCTGACGCTGTTCGTTTTCAAATGATATTGCATTAATGTGATGAACTTCTCTGATTGGTACTATTCAGGTCATAAAATGATTTCTTCAAAATATCATATATACCTATGTCTGTGTTTTTTTTTGACATCATACACCATAAGGTGCATACTAATTCTGCGTGAGCAAGAACACTCAACAAAACTGAATTAAAAAAAAAATAAATAAAGTGACGGTGAGATACGAAGAAGGCAGATTCACCAGCGTTTGTTGCATCAGCTTTTATCCCTCCAGATCAGAGAATGTCCAGTTCCATTGCCTCAAAACACCACTCACATCTACAGTTATTCCCAGTTTCAAATAAAAACTAACAGCGTCAGCGTGAGTGAGAGAATAAAAGTGAAAAAAAAAAGGTAACTTTTACAAATACAGTACTATAAATGTACACGGTCTGTTACAGACGCAAACCAAATATATATGTGTACTGTATAATATTAACAATAAGAGCAGCTCACTACTGAAAACAGGAAATATAGGAGACAGTCAGGATCGAGCCGTAGACTCTTGAATATAAGTCGGCAAATCTTAGCGCTACGCCACGGAAGCTGTTGTATCATCCTTGAACCTTTTGTGAAAGTGTTTATTTGACCTCTGGACTTCAGGCTTCACACATTCTATAGTTTATGCCTACATTTTGTAACATTTATTACTATTTATTACATTTTTACAATTCCACCCTGGGGAATAAATGCTAACATTATTCAAAGTTATTGTCTGCTTTTACATGCATTTTTATTACTCTTTAATTTAATATTGTATTTTGTATCAGTATACTGCTGCTGGATTATGTGAATTTCCCCTTGGGATTAATAAAGTATCTATCTATGTAAAATATGAAAAAGTTTCTGTTTACACAATGTGTTCACACAGATTACCGTAGAAACGGAACACACATGAAATGCGCAATTTCCACTCTAAAACTCCAGCACTTCACTCGCTCCCAGATAATCAAACAAGGCATGAATGGATTTAAGGTGGGTCAGATTTACGAGTCTTCTCATAGGCTCTGGTAATTCTAGTGTTAAGGAGGTTGATTCCTATAGGAAAATATTTTGGTATCTTTCCTTATATTTTTAATGGTACATTTTTAGATTAAAATTTCAAAACGGTCTCCAAAATAAGTATGATAAAATATATTTAAGATGTTCTAAATTAAGACAATCAATTTTGGTCAAGGAACCCCAGCAGCTTTTACTTTCTCCAACATACATGATGGCTGGAGCTTTTGGTTTCCTCTCCTCTCCGGCCATCTGACCAAGTTTTGGACTCAAACTTGAATAGTCATAATGGTAAAAGTCAAAAATGCTATAAAGTTAACTCTTTCAGGGCAGGTGTCGACAAAGGTCAATAGGAAAGGCAGAAGATGGGAATTGACAAAAGTGGACGTCATCGGGTAGAAGGCAAAATGTTGAGTAAAATCACATATAACACAGTGCAAAGAATTCACACTAAAACATGGTGTACAGACAAAAGTGGAAATGTGCGTGGCTTTACGCCAAGTTTAGTGTTTAAACATCTCCAAGTGAGCGTGGAAATGGGCGTACACAACATTTTTGTGCTATACATCAGGCCCCTGGAATATACTCTTTAAATTTATGCTCTAGATGGTAGCAAACACTGCTAGATAAACTGAGTTGTATGCACTTAACAGAACAAAATCAAATATTGGCATTCACCATCTTCAAAATAAATGTTTTTTGGTAAATTATTTAAGACTTGGATTTTGAACTGTCAGAATGGTACGAGTCTGGCAAATTTATAATGGGCTTTATACTTTTTTTTCTCTCCTGAAAAACTCTTGTATAGATTTTTGGATTCAATTTCAGGGTACACTTCTGGCTGTGTGCTTTAGTCTGTTTTCCCCTGTAAATTTTATTTTGTTATTAATTTGCACCATGATACCATTTTGTTTTGTATATGGGTGCCACCATTCTTTAAGTCTCATCATCAAGACGCTACTCCTGGTTGCCAGGGGCATGAAGTCGAATGTCACAGAGTCAGACGTCATTTACGCAATGCTTTAAATACCAGCACAACGGGTCTCTCTCCTCCTCTAGGATTGGGGATAAAGCAAAGGGATTTATCATGCCTTTTTTCTGTATTGTGGTTATGAAATGTTAGCACTCCCTTTTGATTTCTACTTCTGGTTAAAGTTTTGGCAACATTTTTTGTGTCCTCTTGGTTGACAACGTGTTTCTGGCTTTTGACATAGCTTCATTGCCTGGTCAGTTTGAATTAAATCCCCTTACTCTGTTTGTTGGCAGTATAAACAGATGAGGATTCTAAACTGTGAGAAGAAACGAGTAATGCCAGTGATGCCAAAAAATGGTATCCACGAACAGTCGGACTTAGCACCTATTGGCCTTGAATGGTATCATACGCTTAAAAATTGTTCTCCACAAATTGAGTAATAAAAACAGTTTTGGCATTTTTTACAAAGTTTTTCTGAAAAAATTACCCTACAGTCTTTAAGGAAAAAAAAAATCAGCCTCAAATCAAAGAGGTAGTATTATTTAAAGTTACGTTTAACCCTATTAGGGGCTCTTCCATTCTTATTCAATTAATGTGATTTTTTTGTATTGTCAATTTAATTTAACTGGTGCACTTTCGTTGTACTTTTTATTCTTTCTTTTACTTGCTGTAAAGTACTTTAGATGTATACAGGGGGTCCTCAAGTTACGACACAGTTCCGTTCCTACAGCAGTGATGTGACCCGAATTTTGGTGTAAGTCAAAACTCACCCTAGCCTAAGTCACTTACGTATCCTAACACATGTGCAAAATCCTAATCTAGAACATTAAAACACAACTAAGCCACAGAAAAAGGACATAAATATACTGTACTGTACTAACAGAAAAGGTTAAGTGTAAAAAAAAAAAAAAAAAATCCTTACCTTTATTCCTTCTCACGTCTCAACTTTTTAAAGTTTTTATGGGAGTGAGCGTTGTAAACTCGAAACGTTGTAACCCGAGGACCCCCTGTACCATTTTTTTTAAATCAAAAAGTACTACTGAAATGAACATTGTTGAATGCGGTGCCTTCCTCCTTCATAGAATTAGCAGATTGGAGTTTTATGCTTTGTACTTCTGCTTTTTGTTGCATTTGTGAGAGATACAAATGAGTGTGACTGACCATAAAAACTGTTAGGAATGTATATTTAAAAAATATTGCTATTCTTTATTTTGTAAAAATCAGATGTTACTACACTTGTTTTGGGGGTGTTCCTAGCCCAGAAATCTGATTCTGTACATAGTTTTTGTTAATTAAGTTTTTTATAATTTTATTTAACCCATTTTTGCTGCCTTATTGCCAGTGCCACCATTGCTTGGACATCCGACTTTGTTAGAAAGTGTCCTCAAAGGTTGTGACTCTTTGGTAACGCGATGGGAACAAAAGAAAAGAAGTTTTTCCTATCTGAATTTGCGCATAATAAAACCCTTTGTGAAACCTCCCTTTTCACTCTTTTCAAAATGCTTTTCCTAGCCTTGTCCCGTGCTTAGTACTACAATTTTCATCTCTTGCTTTGGCTTTGGTTGCAGTGCTAATTAACTTCCCAATTTCTATTTTTTTTTGTTTGGCTTTAAAGCCTTTTCTCACCCCTCAGTCACCATCATAAAATATTACTTTGCTTGTGTGTCTAGCATAACAAAGAAAAAAGTAATGCTTACCCACCTAATCCTAAAAAATGGTACCTGCACCATTGGCACCCGCTGACTGACTTCAAACAACTAATCAATTCAATGCTACCATAAAACCATGTCAATATAAAAAAACAAAAAAAAAAAAACAAGATAACATTCTTCTAAAAAAATGTCACAAATGATAAATGAAACACAGAAAAAAGAACAAACACAATGCAATTCACTGAGTGTTTTATGACTTTTAGCTTCATTTGTTACAGGAAATAAAACTGCAAACTTGTTCCTGTAAAGACACTTGTCTGTTAGCAACATCAGTGTTTTCCACTGAGAAGTACTTGGCTCCATAATTTGACCCTACACTAAGAAAATACATTTACTTTAATTATTTTACCATGTGTAATGACCAAATCTAGGCAGCTGATGAAGGGAACAGGCGGTGACATACGAGTCTACATGGGTAGAATGGAGAGAGGAATATGGGCAGAATATGGAAGACCACAGCAAATAATATAAGCAAATATACAAAATATTGCCAATAGGAGTCCAAATGGTAAAACTGAGAATGTATTAAGCTTAAACATGTAACAAAAATGAACAAATCATCTAAGAACTGGCTCAAACTGTATTAAATCAATGGTCTTCCAAAAGAAGCTGCTATCCACTTTGCATGAGATGCACAAAAAGGCTCATCACAGACGGCTGTTAATTTCATTGAACTTCATATGAAGTGGAATACAATTAGAAGAACTCACAAAGCAGACATTTTCAGATTTAGAATTCTATCTTTTCTTGAAGGAAGTGGCAATAAGTTAATAGTTTTAAGGATAAGAAAATGACTCTCAACAATATGATGGCTCAGGGACTGATTTGTGAAAAAGCTGCTGTAAATGAAAATCCATTATAATTTACTAAATGTTAATGTTTACATATTCAGTAGAATTAACACAAAAAATGCCAAATGTTGAAAATGAGAACTACCTGTTACATTGATGGGAATAACATCAGCCTGCACTGCCTGGGCCTGCTGACGCATCTTCTCTTCTGGAGTGGGCAAAGGCAAGGACTTGGTCCAGTTGGTCTGGATGTCAATCTCAGAAACATCCCCGATCAGTGGGGTTTTAGGTCTCATTGAATAAACCAGCTTCTCTTCATCTGGAGCAGAAACTGTGGACTTCAGAAAGAAAAAATCTATTAAAATACAACTTAAAATTATTTGGACATTCCTGATTTATTCTGGTCACCTGCTACCTCAAGTAGGTTACTGGTGCCATCAAAGAATGACCACAACATTTGAGCTGAGCTGACCAGTAATTTTGAAATGGAAGTTAAGTGTGCTTAAGAGAAAACATGAATGGATAGCTGGATTGCAAACACATACGGATATTAAGAAAAATATTCACAACATGAAAATTAATGAAGTTTATAGATAAAAAAAAAAAAGTTTCAATTATCTGATTAATGTAAGTTTGCTTCATATGAAATATGAAAAATATCATGCACAAGGCAGGAACAATCCTTGGAAAGGGCACTAGTTTGTCAAAGGATGAACGTGTGTGCACACACAAAAGCTAATTTAGCAAAGCCATAGCACCCAACCTGCATGTCTTTGGACAATGGGAAGAAACCTATGCATTTCATATGAAGGTGATGTAACTGATCTTCCAGAAGTTCAAATGTTTTAAATCCTAATCTGCTAGTCCAGTTTAGCTCCCTCCCTTTATTAGCATGTGAAGAATTTAAACCTAGTATGTACATCTCTAGCTTTATTTTTCTGACTCCCTGACAGGCCTCTTGCCCAATGAATGAGGGAGAGAGGTGGGCCTTCCTTTCAAAAGCTTGGTTCAGTATGACCATGTTTCTCCTACATGCACTGCTCTAGTTTTTCTTATAAGTATTTATGTAATAAAATTTCAGCAAAAAATACAAGTGTTTTGCTCACTGTGACCATACAACTGGATGACGTGACATGTGGATTGTGTGAAACGATTAACAAAAGATTATGACACCGATTTTTTTTTCACAGTTTGCTGCTGTATAACACTGGCCACCATTGAGTTCTGTTACAGCATAAACTTCTTTCTCACCATTAAACACGAAAACATAAAATTACATCACTACAAAGAACATGGGGTAAACAAGATATAAGGGTATTATAACTTTATAAATATTACACACTTATTGTAATCTTTATTCATAAACTGTACTGCAAATATTTTTTTAACGATGTAGAGAAACTTATCAGCTAACATTATTGGCAAGGACTTAACCAGTCTTTTCACCATCACAATAGACATGACAACACACATTCCATTATGAATGGCTTAAATTCAATTAAAAGGACAAGGTTGTATTTATCAGCTTTTAGAATAAACATTTTTTTTCGATACACAACATTTAAAGATCGACATACTGACACAGTTTGAGTGCAGGTGACCTAAGTGGCTTTGTACCAAGTAAGCAGACCTGAGCCCCAGCTGGATGCATTCCAAACTTTCTCCTTATTTTATTCCCTCTACTCTGCTGCCGCTTGCCCTGCTGAATGTGCTCAAGCCAAACACAGCGTAAAGTGGCTCTGCATGAACATTGTTTCTTCACCATCACTATTAACATGATAAATTTCAACTCATTATTTTATAGTGATCAATAATACAATATACTTGAAATAGGTTTAAAAAAAAAAACAATAAGTTACATGAAGTACAAAAAACAGCTCTGGTACTCAAATCGAAGGCCATGCCATGAATGCCACCAGGCCTGGGAGTTCTGTGTGTTACGTGATAAACAGCTGACCAAATGACAGAGCAGTGGGAGGCAAAACGTGTCACAGAATTGTCTTCCAATCTGTTTTGTAATGAAAGCCTTTTGAATCAGCTAACCTACTTTTCTTTGAAGTGGTGGACGTTGTCAGGACATATTACTGTCAAAGAACACAGACAGCTTGGCTGTTAGTGAAGCACAAAAAAAATCCAAGACTGCTGGTCATGTTTTGCCCTTTTTTTTCTTTTCAAATGATTGCACTGATGTGATGAAACATAATATATGGACTGATGGAAAGAAGGAAGCATTGAAGCTGCTATGGAGCAGAACTGCAGTATAATAAGAACTTTGTTTTCTCCAGTTAAGTACCTTATTTATCAACTGATTGTTTTTAATTTCATTAACTCAGATAATGCTTTGATAGATTTAATATTTCCAGAAAAATTATGAAACTAATTCTCAGTTAATGATCAAATAAAAATACAAATAATTAGCTCTCATACTCCCAAATCAGTGTGAGAGAGACACTTAAAAAAGCTCATTTTAAATCACTAAATTGAAAACTTACTAATGAATTATTATTATTTACACGGCTTACAATCTGGTTGTATAAAGCTGGATCAGGATCAAGATTGTGTTGCATACATTTGTAAAACACTTTGAGATAATTGTGCTACAAATACATAAAAATAATTTAGATCGATGTATATTTGATTGTTATAAAGAATGCATTTTATTTGCTTTTAAAGCTTAGCAAAACTTAGCAATGTAATCAATAAATAATAAGCATACATTTTACTTATATAGTGTATTTTTCTTCCTCAAAGCTTAAACTAAAAAAAAAATATCTCCAAAAGATTTTAATCTAAAAGGCTACCCACTTCAAAATTCTATGGATGGATTAATGAATAGATAAATAGTCAGAGACTTTACTGATCCCAAGGGTAAAGTGAAGTGCTGCCTCAGCCCACACACATTAAACAGGCAAAATCCACACAATTGAAGTGTTAGTAAATACACGTGTCCATACCATTAGCATAACAAATAGTCATAATAAAAAAAAAAACTGATTAAAGGACTCAGGAGTGAAACAATTCTGCTACTGCAAAAATACTTTTCCCTATAAAAGAATCACTTGCTACATCCACTCTACTATGTTTTTGTTTAAAAAACATCAATCAATCTATCTATCTATCTATCAATCGATCCATCCATCATGCTTTATTTTTCCTCAAGGGGAAATAAAAAAAATCATCAATCTATGCCTTTCATATCTATTTATCTACCATATACTACCTTTGTTATTTACCTATGAAAATGTACCTACTAGTCTATCTATCAGAGAGGTTATGAATCTGAACAAATGATTTATATAAAGATAAAGACAGCAATCAATAATGAAGTAAAATTAAAAAAATGTGCTGTAAAAATAAACCAATAGATGAAAGATCAAAGACAGAAATAAAAACGTTTCGCACCCAACATCAATATCGATGAACAATAACATTTTGCAGTAGCCTGCTAATGAAATACCAAAATGCCAAATAAATGCCAGAGGAAGCCGAGACTTAGTAAGTCAAGGACACTCACTATCGTGACCACCTTCAGTCCTTTTCAGAGTGTCTTGTATATTTAATTGCATCCCATTTCATATGATAATTCCGAGATGGCATTTTTGTTTTATTAATTGGACCATAGGCAGACTAAATGCTTGTACTGGCAAAGAACTACTGTTAAACCACCAGCACATGCAAGCTCTTACTACCAAATAAATTGAATTAGCTGAAAGGGCAGTTATGTTTCGATTTATCAGTTTTATAAATTAGCTGAACAGGTATAATTATTAATGTTGATATTGATGGGTCTTACAGTTCTTTAACTACCCAATTAACAGTTCACCGGGTTTTCCACAAAGTAAACTATAGCAGCCTTTTTCCAAAAATTTCACATACAGATAATAAAACATTGACTATAAACTTAAGTAACCGCTGCTCGTCATAAAATAACACCAAGGAGTTGTATCATCAAGTAAACAAAGAGAAAGAAAGGAGTTATATTCATTTTAAGGGGATCAAATCAAACTACACGTCATGTAGCACACAATGCTAATAAACAAAGCATGTTTACACACAAACACATCCTCTGTAGAGGCAACACAGTAGGATAGAAGAGTGTGTGTTTGCTGTAGGAAGAGCTAGAAGGCTCAGCCACACGGGACTGCAAAGCTGCCATCTACCTACAGACAGGGTCACATCAGTCAAACTCAGGTCGGGTACCTTATGATTCCAGGATGTCAGATGATGGCAGATGTTTAGACAAGGTTGGCCGATGCAGTCTAGGAAATTAGACTGTTATGTTAAGGAAAGGAGAAAAAGAAAAACGAAAAAACAGCACATGATAATGAAATGAAATTAAACCAAATACAAACACTATGTAAGTAAAACAATTGTTTAAAATGTAAATACAACCAAGATGATTCATTTACATGCACGCACATAAACCAAAGCAGAACGTCTAACAGCTTAACTCCGTACTATACATACTACATGTAAACAGAAACTCACACCTGTATTTGGGTAAAATTTGCATAAAAATGATTATTCTTGTACTCAAGTTAATATTCTGGTTTAAATATCTTTTAGCTGGTCCATTGCTATTTCAGGCATTACAACATGTACAATTTGATTTTTTAAATTAGATTATTTTTATTTTAAGTAGAAACAATTGGTTTTAGGTCTTAAGACAATCATTAATTCATTCAAATTCCAAATCCTTTTGTTATGCCCATTGAAGAAGCAGTGGTGCAAAGATTGTACATCTTAAGACAAAATAAATCTAAACTCTAATATTTGATGAAGAAGGCATACACACCGACACTCACTCAATAACGTTCACACAGTATATTATGTGTGTGTGTGTGTGTGTGTGTGTGTATTACATACATACACGTAAGGGCCAAGATTTATGAAAGAGGAAAAAATTCTGACTTGATTTCTACCTTTGATGAGTGAAATTCCAACAACATTTATGTAGACTTCTGATAGCAACTTGCAGAGGAAGGTGATTTTATTACTTTTTTTTTTTTAATGTTCTTTAAATTCTTAAGAGGATTATAGACAATATTTTATGATACTGAATACTGGATGTTCGATTTGTTAAGCATACATTTCTTACTTGAACATTCAATCTCAGTATAGTAGCTTATCTAACAGATTAAAGAGGAAGTGCTAGTGGAGACAGCAGACAGAAGGCTACATTAGTAAAAAGTCATCTGTGTCTAACAAAATGAAATGTGAAGAACTTTAAACAGTAAACTTTCCACATGCAGAAGAGTGAAGTTCTCGAATCATTGGTTATCTTTGTGCATGCACACCTCATGGACATGTACGGATAGGGTTCGTCAAAATGACATTGGACGGAGAGCAACTGGGGTGGTGTTAAGGGTTGACCCTTGACACTGACAAGCTTTAAAAAGTCATCAGCCTAAAAGGGAAAGTGTTCTATTATTCTTTAGCCTACTGAATTGAAGGAAAGAACCGGGAAGGAGGAGAAGCTGAAAGAGAACAGGCACGCAGAAATGGGACCTTAAGAAAACAAATGTATGCATACATTTAAGTGTGTCAGCCTTCATCGTCTGACAGTTTCTGAAATATTCCAGGTTGTATTCATTGATTTGCCACACCTTTTCATTTTGCTTCAGTTTTTTGGCATATTAAGAATGTTAAATCTACAGTACAGTATAATGACTGAATTTTAGTGAAGGACATACAGGATGTGTGGAAGTACGTAACAAAGAAGCTGGGCATTTGAAAAAAGCATTTAATGTTTTTGAATAGTGGTACATACTAGGAAACACTCCTACCTTCACAACAGTATTGCCTGCTACAAAGCAGTTACAGTAGTCAAATTAATTGGAAAACTTGGCAAATGCCCATCTCTGCACTGCTGTGCATCATAATCCCCAGACAGTCAGTTTATGTTCTTTTCATGTGGTTTACAGTTAGGAAAGAAAAAATGGCGTATGCTGCAGGTTGCCATCTGCTTGCAGATAAATAGCAGAGAAACTTAAGGAGAAATCTGATGCTATTGCTCTTTCATACTCAGCCACAGTTTTTTTTTTTTTTTTTTAAATGAGCCACAATCCAGGCATTGTCACAGCAGTCTCTATTTGTAAAATATTAGTCCATGACTTATGATATCAAAATGTTTTTCTAGTTTTATAACTCACTCTATACTGATGAGGTCTTGTAACGCTGCTCGAGGTGGTTTATGCTATCTGTAGGTTACACTAACCTGTACTGGTAAGATCAAACATCCCAGGTTCTTACACTTCTACAGGAGCTCTGTCTTTATTGATTGGTTAGTTTAATGCCAGAATCTCAACATACACACAAAAAAGCAGCTGCCACTCTATATGCTGCACTCCTAGTAATCCTCCTCCTAGTATTCTGTGTGGCAAAATGATCTCACATCCTCCATTGCCTTGTCATGTAACACCAAGACTATCACTCTGTCTTCCAGGATCCCTAATCATCAACACATTCAGTTTCATTTTGTCCTTCACTCGTTTCTTACCCCATGTAAACATTTTGCTAACCACTTATCCCCTTCTGCTCCTTAAAATGTACCCAGAACCATCCTCCACTTGTTCTGAAACTAACCCACTTTCACTCCCCATTGACTTCCTTTTTCAAATTACCTCTTTCCAATTTTCTCTGTCCAGATTTGTTTATCACCTCATATTTTTTCATCTCCTAGACCTTTCCACACTCCTCCTCCCTCAGTCCAATCCAGCAGAGTTTGTTCTATTATTGTACCATCACTACTAAACTTACATAACTCTGTTTGCCATCTACTGTCCTAACAATCACAAGCATTTCACCTGGCTTAAGAAGACAAAATCTACAGCAACTAAACCTGTTGGCCACCACTAGTGCTGGGCATCTTGATTCACTTTAGTAATTTGATTCTTTTGAATTACATGTTTAAGTGAATTGATTCTTTCGATTCATTTAGAGTATAGTGTATATGGGAAGCCAGTAAAATTGGGGGTCCCCTCTTATCACATCTCAAATATATAATTTAATAATCCTACATAATTTTTAAATGCAAGTATGTATGTATGTACAGGTGCCGGTCATAAAATTAGAATATCATGACAAAGTTGATTTATTTCAATAATTCCATTCAAAAAGTGAAACTTGTATATTAGATTCATTCATTACACACAGACTGATGTATTTCAAATGTTTATTTCTTTTAAATTTGATGATTATAACTGACAACTAATGAAAGTCCCAAATTCAGTATCTCGGAAAATTCGAATATCAATTAAGACCAATGCAAAAAAAGGATTTTTAGAAATGTTGGCCAACTGAAAGGTATGAACATGAAAAGTATGAGCCTGTACAGCACTCAATATTTAGTTGGGGCTCCTTTGGCCTGGATTACTGCAGCAATGCGGCGTGGCATGGAGTCGATCAGTCTGTGGCACTGCTCAGGTGTTAGGAGAGCCCATGTTGCTCTGATAGTGGCCTTCAGCTCTTCTGAATTGTTGGCTCTGGCGTATTGCATCTTCCTCTTCACAATACCCCACAGATTTTCTATGGGGTTAAGGTCAGGCGAGTTTGCTGGCCAATCAAGAACAGGGATACCATGGTCCTTAAACAGGTACTGGTAGCTTTGACACTGTGTGCAGGTGCCAGGTCCTGTTGGAAAATGAAATCTGCATCTCCATAAAGTTTGTCAGCAGCAGGAAGCATGAAGTGCTCTAAAACTTCCTGGTAGACGGCTGCGTTGACCTTGGACCTCAGAAAACACAATGGACCAACATCAGCAGATGACATGGCACCCCAAACCATCACTGACTGTGGAAACTTTACACTGGACCTCAAGCAACGTGGATTCTGTGCCTCTCCTCTCTTCCTCCAGACTCTGGGACCTTGATTTCCAAAGGAAATGCAAAATTGACTTTCATCAGAGAACATAACTTTGGACCACTCAGCAGCAGTCTATTCGAGACACTTCTGATGCTGTCTCTTGTTCAAGAGTGGCTGACACGAGGAATGCGAGAGCTGAAGCCCATGTCTTGCACACGTCTGTGCCTGGTGGTTCTTGAAGCACTGACTCCAGCTGCAGTCCACTCTTTGTGAATCTCCCCCACAGTTTTGTTTCACAATCCTCTCCAGGGTGCGGTTATCCCTATTGCTTGTACACTTTTTTCTACCACATCTTGTCCTTCCCTTCGCCTCTCTCTCTATTAATGTGCTTGGACACAGAGCTCTGTGAACAGCCAGCCTCTTTAGCAATGACCTTTTGTGTCTTGTCCTCCTTGTGCGAGGTGTCAATGGTCGTCTTTTGGACAACTGTCAAGTCAGCAGTCTTCCCCATGATTATGTAGCCTACAGAACTCGACTGAGAGACCATTTAAAGGCTTTTGAGTTAATTAGCTGATTAGAGTGAGTGTGGCACCAGGTGTCTTCAATATTGAACCATTTCACAATATTCTAATTTTCCGAGATACTGAATTAGGGACTTTCATTAGTTGTCAGTTATAATCATCAAAATTAAAAGAAATAAACATTTGAAAAACATCAGTCTGTGTGTAATGAATGAATCTAACATACAAGTTTCACTTTTTGAATGGAATTACTGAAATAAATCAACTTTGTCATGATAGTCCAATTTTATGACCAGCACCTGTATGTATGCATGTATGTATGTAAATAATTGTTTCTAATACCTGGCCAAGACGCCCGTATGTGAAAGGACCAGGGAAGAGAACTTGCACGGGGCATTACCTCCCCTGAAGCACTACATGGCAGACCACAGGTTGCTACAGGCTCCCCACAGGGCTCCATGGGAGCTGGAATTTGCTACAGCCAGGTTGAGTTCTGTACGTGCAGCCAGGAGGTGCTGCAGGGACTGCGGAGCCCTACTTTGCTGGGCTTCTACCTCACCCGGATTACACTAACGGGCTAAAAGAATAAAAGAAACCCGCTGCCACTGTTTGAGGAGCCAGAGTCTGGAGGAAAGTGATGAATCCTACTAGAGGAGGAGTGGAGGTGGTAAGAGAGACAGGCAGAAGAAGAGAAAGAAAGTGCTGTGTGCGTTTACCTGTTGGTGCTTTGCTGTACTATACATTAATGGGAAACAAAGGTAAAGAGTTTCAGGTTGTATGCCTGTTATTTCTACAAATAAACATAAGTAATGATTGAAATAAAACTTGGGTATTACCTCACTGAAGATGTTGTGTTGGTTACTGATATTTATCAATGATTGAATAAGTGTTAATATAATGAGTTGTGTTTGTTCAGGTTGTTTTTTCAGGAGTAGCAATTCGACAGGCTGTGCCTTGAGAAGGGAAGACTTCCAAGCAAATCTTTGTCTTCTGTTAGATTATTTGCACAGCCCTTTCAAAAGGTAGGTATCTGTGTGCTCGGCACCACATCTGTGAACCCCAGCAGCAGCACAGCTCATGAAGTGATTCTTAGCCTTTGCCAAGGTATTCTGAAGTGCAGCCCTTTCAGGGGAAGTGAGCCAAGGAAAGTGAAACGGCCTCTATTAAGGTATTCTTACATTGTATTTGATCTGTGTCTTGGCAGGGCAGTGATAGGCCCTTGGCTATTGCATTTGAGACATGAGTGAGGGTTAAAAGAGGTCAGTATTACAGGGTGTACATAGAACCCAACACTATTAATCTAGGCATTTACAGGATTAATTTGTCTACCAATATTAAACAAACCTTTGAGGTTAAGGTACTGTTTGTAATCAATTTTTACAAAGTTAAAGGACTAATTAAAAAAAAAAACGAAAATAATAATTTTGCACAACAAAAACAGCTACTGATAACAGCTACAACTGGTTGACAAATTATGAAATAGCTCTGTGCAAAATCAAACCACTAGGTGGAAGTAAAACCACAGGAGTTTTGCCAGTGGATGGCAGTGTTGTGGTATTTCAAAATCTATGCTGCCTGCATCAAAAACTGTGAGAAAAGTGATTACGTAACGTAGAATTAATCTCATTAGATTAATAATCTGTTTGATTTAACATAATATTCAAACATCAAAGTAAATCAACAGTAAAAAATTACTGACTGCAAACAAACGAATGTTACTGAAATATGACATACTGTTGAACAGTTCAAAACACTTATTCCCATTTTTAAACCCCTTTAGCTTGAACTTCACACCACTGAAGAAATTGCCGTTTCCAAAAAAAAAAAGGAAAAATAAAGTAATGAAGCTTAAAGTTTAAATTTCAACACTCGTGGCTTCTTACCTTCTTGTCCAGATCATTCTGTTCCGAGAGGCTGCTGTCAGAGAGGTTTGAAGAGGAGAAAGTGGGAGCCTGGGAGTAGTACTGGGAGCTGCGGAATCCATCCTTCCTTAGCTTGTCACATTCTGCAGAGAAGAAATATCAAGTGTGGGCGACTGTTCTCTTCACATTAAATGGTGTTAAAAAAATGTTCCTTTTTTGGTTAAACAGCTTGAACAACGCAAACATCATGATTCATTTAATACTGCAAATGTTGAAGAATGTGTACACTATGGCAACTTACAGCCTTGTTTAAGGGCAGTGTGTGAAATGACCATGTTTGGTGGTTTCTTGACCATTAGACGCAATGGCACAAAACTGAGTGCTGAAGACAAGAATGAAACTTCATAAGAGAACAAATCTCACTCCCTTCCCCACCAAAATATATGCTTATACAACTGAACCCACATTGGGTGCTGATACAGATTATATTACAAAAATAAAATAAAATTTAAATTACAAAACATCTTGACAATTTTCTCAGTTTTTTTAATTGAGAATATAATGGCATTACAAACCAAATTACATGTCCAAAACTTTGCAGACACCTCACTTTCACACCTATTTGAGCTTGTTGGGCATCTCATTCCAAAACCATGGGCATTAATATCCAGTTCCTCCTACATAACAGCCTCTGCTCCTCTTTCCACAAGATATTTGGGAGTGTACCCGTGGAAATTGTGCCCATTCATGCAACAAAGCATTTGTGAGGTCAGATACTTATGTTTCATGAGAAAACAGGGTTTACAAGCAGCATTCTAATACATCCTAAAGGTGTTCAGTGGGGTTGAGGGCAGGACTCCGATATCTTTATGGTCCTGGTTTTGTGCACAGGGACACAGCCATGCTGGAATGGAGACTTTCTGTTGCCACAAAGTGGAAAGCGAAAAACTGTAGAAAAAGGTCTCTGTCTGTTGCAGCATTGACAGTACTGTTCACTGGAACCAAGGGGTCAAGCCCAAACCCTGTTATTATCCCTTATTCACCAAACCTTAAAGTAGGCACTATAAAGTCTAGAAGAGAGCATTGTCCCGCCATCCACCAAACCCAGATGCGCCCATTAGACTGTCAGAAAGTGAAGTGTGATTCATCCCTCCAGTGAACACCTTTACACTGCTCTAGAGTCCAATGGCAACATGCTTCACACCACTCCAGACAAGGCTTGACATTGTGCATGGTGATCTTAGGCTTGAGTGAAGCTGCTCGGCCATGGAACCTCACTTCATGACTCTCCTGACGCAACTCTTACGGTGACAATGCATTAAGAAGAACTCTGCTGTGAGTAATACACAGAGGAAAGGTGGTTTTAATGTGCTATACAACTCCAGTCTGAGAGTGCTATTGCTGCTCCTCGGTACTTCAGTTTCACAATGATAAATAACACTTACAGTTGACATAGGCAGAAATCAGCACTAGCATGGCAGAAATCAGATGTACTGACTTGTGGCAAAAGTGGAATCCAAACTAGTGTTGGATCAATGCTGAAATGTTTGCCACCGATACCAGCTTTCGCACCTCAGTACCAGTACTGACCTACTTTGTTGTCCCATCACTTCTCTTGCCTGAAGTCAGAGTGTTGTACCATGTTAGCCATTATGAATGTAGAGAAAAGCCAAGCAACTCTTGCATATTGTAATCTTTTTAGTTAGCCAATAAAAGGAGTCATTTTGCTTGGTTTTTCTCTGAAGTCAGAGGCAATCCTTCTGCCTGGTTTTAACAGGGTCCATCAGAGGGTGGTCACAGCAACATGCAGATGCATAATAAAGTGCTTCTCATAGTGCTGGGTCTGGAACCTCCCTCTGAGTAGCAGGTGTAGTAGCTGGACAGTCCACTTTAGAGTATACACATACCATAACAAGGAACAGGGGGTGAGGGGATTTCCCTCTTTGAGCATGCTAATATGGCTTTGAAAAGTAGAGAAGAGGTGGTGGGGAGCAACCATTAATTGCCAGTATAGAATTCTGCATGGTATTGGTAGGATACCATTTTAAAGATCCGGTAGTCCAGGATGTTTTTAGTACCAGTATATTGTGCTACACTACAGGATACATTCAGACAGCCACCACCAGTCTGTACCATTGACACCAAATAAGTTGGCTCCATGGACTCATGTTGCTTTTGTTAGTCAGACAAACAGGCAGACAGATAGATAGATGAGAACGGCAGCATATAATAGATAGACTTATTTCCACTCTTCATAGGTGTTGTTTTGGATGCTTCAATGCCAACTAGAGCCACGTTTTCTGGTTTCTCGATGACAACATTGGCATGCAACATACTCTATTGTTGTAGCCCATTCAAGATTAAGGACCATAAAGTAGTGAGTTCTAAGATGACATCCTGCACACTAATGTTCAAAATGTGCTCTCAAAGGGAATTATGACAAATCATATAAAATGCAACAGTGCTTCATTATTCACTTAATTTTCAGCTTCTGTATGCAATTATAATACCTACTGAATATTTTATATACAGTGATTTAAAAGCATTGTTCTAAACAGCATGGAAAGCTTTTGCTGTTGTTGGGCATAACAAGCTTGTCAGTTATGCGCCACTGCCAGACATTCCCTGTTTTGGAAGACAATCAACCAGGCACACAGTGCTAAATGTAGGCAGGGAGTAAATCTATGCTGTCTGGAATCCACGGTTGAGCTTTAACACCTCTTTAAAAATTAAACTGATTTGCTTCTGCAAGCCTAAGAAGTGGCTAATTCTCCATTTGTGCCTCTTGGGCGAGTTCTGCTGCTAGAAAACGGAGGAGACACACCAGCTGTCTCAGTATAAAGCTGCATTACATTAAACTTCAGAATTACACTTAGGCATATGGGATTTGGAGGGAGGTGGGGGGGCTGGTAGAGGCTGGACAGCAGACACGCTTGTCAACAAAGGACCAGGGAGCAGCCATGCTTTGTATTCCAAGTAAAAGAATATTCTCTAGATCTGAGACAACAGCAATAGTCTATCTGTAAGATTAACTCTGAGTGAAGGTTTTCTTTTTCTCTTCTGTAGACAATGTGCCAGAGACAAGGTTTGTCTTCATTCAAAGCAGTGCCAAGACTACACTACACAGGCCAGTCATTCCTGACTAAGTTCTTTCTGAACTTTCAGCTTTAATATGGTAACTTTCACTTGTTTGGTTTTAGCAGGACTGTACCTCAACTTTGTCCTTCGGTCATTACAGCTAAATATCCCATGTAACCTTTGCCCTCATTTATTTACAGTCCACACGGTTCATTGTGTCAATACAGTCACATACAAAGTACAATCAAATTCTTTCTTGCATGGGTTTAAAAAGAATACTCCAATTAATTTTATTTAAGTGTTACCTACCCCATGAAATCTGGAGTGATAGCTGAAAAAAACATTTTAATCTCAGGTTTTCGTGAAGAATCTATATAAAATTTCTGATAGAATAGTTGTCTATGGAGACCAATGCTGGAAACACAGCAAACAATACAAAAATGCATTTTGTACATTGTGAGCAGACGAACATGTGACTTGACATATGGATTAGGTGACATGACATTTTTCCATGGTGCTGCATTAGTCTCCACAGACCCCTATTCTACCAGAAAGTCCTGGCACCTCCATCCTCCATGAAAACATGACACTAAAAATGTTATCAGTCATCACTACAAACCACATGGGGTTAGTAACATATAAATATGTTTTTTGTTGGAATATTCCTTTAATCATAATTGCCAGAAAAATAAAATGCCACTTCTCATATAAAAATAATATCCATGTGATTTGCATTGGTCTTCCTTTTTTCTTGTAACAATAATCTTGCAAATATACTTTTTTCTAACTCCATTAGAGATTTTTGTTATTTTTAACTTATTTCATTTTGAAATAGTATGCATGAGTATTTTGTCCCTACTTTGCATTTCTAAGGACTTGTTCTAGAGTGACGTTTAGGTTCACCTTACGCAAGATGTACATTACATAAGAAACATAATGAGAAATATGACAAATAAGAGGAGACCGTTCAGTCCATCAATCCTATTTGTTTAAAGTCACAGGTCACTGGGAATAAAGTTCAGTCCCTTAGATTTCTAGATTTTGCTAGTTTATGGTCTTTGAGTAATACCTTTTAATTTTGACTAGGAGTTAGGAGACTGTTTTAGTTTTGAAGCTATGTTTAACTGACTTGCTGACTTCACCTTACGCAAAACAAATGCAAGAATATCTGAAGTGAAAAAGGCAAGTAAGGGTTAAAACCGAAAGGACTGTAAGAGTTGGCAACCAAACAAAACCAAAATCAAAGTCAAATTCTCTGCTGCAAAACATCAGTACAGCCTAGAATTGTCTAATGGAGCACTGAACAATCTTGAATGGCTTTCACACTGTTGTGCTTGTGATGCAGTGTTGTGTGACATCCAGAGAAAGGCCCCATAGCAGCAGATAACCACATCATGACAACAGTACCTCAAAATGACTGTGCCTAAATGAAAACAAAATAGGGACATGATAAACATTTAACAAAATGAAAATATAATCACTTTCAGGATGACCCTGAACAAGAGCTGTAAATGCAGCTCTACACAGGCATGCAGGCACATTGAGAAACCTTTCCTCATGAGCGGCCCATTTCCTAATATCATACATTTCTATGAAAACCACTGCTAGGAAAATCAATCCTATCTGGTTTCTGTTTAGTTAACACTAAGGATGGTAGTTTCATCCTTTCTTGACTTGTCTCTAATGGCGCCTCATGGCTTAGTTTTATCTTAATCCTTACAAACATAACGAGGTCTAAAATACACTCGGAGCATATTATCTGGAATACCTGTACACCTGCTTATCAGTGCAATTATCCAATCAATCAATCTAGTGGCAGCAGCAGCCCAATGTATAACATCCTACAGATACAGCTTTGAAGACCAGTGATGTTGGCCATGGCTTGATTGTTGGTGCGAGATGGGCTGGTTTGAGTATTTCAATAACTGCTGATCGCCTGAAATTTTCACACAATCTCAAGAGTTTACTGAGAATGGTGTAAAAAACAAAAAATAACCAGTGAGCAGCAGTTCTGTGGATGAATATATCTCATGATGAGAGGGGTAAAATGGGAATGGCCATACAAAGATGATATGTTAATTTAGATAAAGACTCTGTACAACTATGGTGAGCAGAAAAGCATCTCAGAAAGTACAACATGTCATACTTTGGGGTAGATGGGCTACAATAGTATAAGACCATATCAGGTCCCACTCCTCTCAGCCAAGAACAGAAAGTTAACACTGCAATGGGCACAGGCTCACAAAGTTGGACAGCTGAACACTGGAAAAATTGAGCCTAATCTGATGAATTTCAACTTCTGCTGAGGCACAAAGATGGAAGGGTCGGAATATGGTGCCAGCATCATGAATCCATGCACCCAACCTGCCTTGTGTCAACAGACTAGTCTGGTGATGAAATGATGTGGGGAATGTTTTCTTGGCAAAGTTTGGTCCAATTAATGCCAATCAATAATCACTTCAATACCATGGCTCATTTGAGTACTGTTGCTCACCATAAGCATTTTATACATGGTCACAATTTACTCATCTTCTATTGACTGCTTTCAGAATGATAATATACCATGTCACAAAGCAGAAGTCATCTCAAACTGCTGCTATGAACGTGACTGTCAGTTTAGTGCTCTTCAGTGGTCTTACCAGTCGCCAGATCTGAAGCCAGAAAGATCCCTTTTGGAATGTGGTAGAACAGGAGATTTGCAGCATGAATGTTCAGCCAACAAATATGCAGAAACTGCACGATGCTATGACTTCATCCTTGAACAGACTCTCAAAGGAATGTTTCCAACATCTTGTGGAATTCATGTCATGAAGAAGTGAGGTGGGTTTTAAACCAAAAGGAGGTCCTACCCAGTATTAGTATAGTGCTCCTAAGAATTTGCTCAGAAAGCACAGATTTGTAAGTTTATAAGGACAGTATAGTATTAGGGGTAACTCGTAATAAAAATACAAAGTACAGTTGTGTTTATTCCTGGTGAAAGTAAAGTTGTTTTTTTTTTTTTAAGATAGTTAACAAGTCAATCATTTTTATCTCGGTATTCAGGGCTAATACATCACTTAAACATAATAGGTGGCTGTAGTCAGCCCGCACAGCTTACCTACATACCTCTCACTGAACTTGGCTTACTGTAAACAGGACATTGCATTCCCCCTGAAGCATGTTTGGCAGCTCATGAACGTGATTGTGAGTTGCTCCTCCAGATGCATGGCTTGAGCATCTAGGACAAAAGCTGGCCAAACTGGTTTATCATCACGAACGCTGTGATAAAGGAAAGTCTGGAATTTGCGTCTTCCATGTTAATGATTAAGACTCCATTGTCTACATACAGAAACCTTTTTGAATGAATTACCTTACTACGAGAGTTTTAAGAGTTGTGACTCCATGCTTTACTGCTTCATTCTGCATACCACTGAAGCTGGAGGTTAGCATGAATTGTTGGTTGCAGCTGACTAGAGCTAGATTTGTACAAAAAGTGTTCAAATGATTCTGTCACTTTTCATGGAAATATAAAACAAAGAAAAATCACTCAGTGTGTATTTTCAGTGTCATACAGTATAAACTGGAAACCTAGAATTAAGTTTCTGGATGGGCGGATTGTTAATTTTTTCCTACTAATTTTACATAATAAAACAAAAAGAGAGGTTAGAGTTTAATTTGCAGCTCTTCAAATCAGATTATCAGGGTCATCTTCAAATTCTCTCACTGATACTTATCACGTGGAAGAGTGTTCATGTGAAACTGACGTCGTTTCCAAGAGCACGTAAGCACTGGGTTAAAGGAATTCTCCATCCCAAATTTTTTTTTTAATGTCACTCCATATAGTTTGTAGTGGTGACTGAGAAAAATCATTAATTTCATATTTTTTAGGAGAAATAAAATATTGAATAATCCAACTCTATTGGGTCAATAGGTGACCAGTAGTGGACACAATGTGAAAAACATTCATGAAAAAAACTTCTAAAATAATTCAAATAGCATCATTTACATATTCAATATCCACTGGTAAGGTCAAAATGTGCAGAATGTGTACTAAAATATTAACAGTTCCTTAAAAGTCTGCATTGGATGTCAAATGGAAAGACATCATTCCCACAATGCTTCTACTTTCCTTAGAATTCAAATCTGTTTGATTCTGACCTTAGTTTTCACTCTTTCATTTTATTTGCACTGTTTTAGTTTACATTTTGTCGCCTTATCGTTAGGATAATGCTTCATGTCGCTATAAGCAGATGCTTGGAGTTTATGACCTTTTGTGAACAAAGCAACAAGATGAAAAGGTCATATAAACTTCACTTTCTCATCCGAGTTTGCGGACTCCTAAAACCTTTTTGTAAACTACAATCTTGTCTTTAATCGTTTTGGTACTGAACACTATCTGTATTTTTTTACTTTGCTCTTTTTGCCTCTCCTTTTGGCCTTGATGTTAGTATGGCTTGATCTCCCAGCTTCAAACCTTTTATACAGTATTAGACAAGACTAGCTCATCTAACACAACTGATGTCTTTTGACAGCTAACTTGATCATTATATATATATTTTATAAAAAAAAAAAAAATCTTGGAAGGAGTCTTGATGTGAGATGTGTGAGATGTGACACTTTAACATCCCGCGATACAAAAGGACAGCTGCTGTACAGGCTTTTAAATGTTTGAAGCGCTGCACGACATGCAGATCACGCAGCATGGCACAAGCAGCAGCAAGCCAGCTGATTGAACATACAGTAAATAATATAAATAAAAAAAAAAAGTATGTGTTTCCCACTGCATCACCGTTTAAAAGGGGGTTTCAGAAGAGCAACCGCATCTCCTTAGCGTGCGTTCAGCGCCCCTCTTTACAGTGCGAGAGGCAGAGATGCAAAGTGGCTGACAAATTTTTTTTTAAAATGTAATAAGTATCAACAGCGCCTGATATTTAACTTGGTTTTCATGTGTATTTCATTTTAGGACAGTGAATCCATGTGTTTCACTAGTAATTAAAACAATTATGACAAATTTCATGTGTTCTGGTGTCACCTGAATTAAAAAAAAAGTCACACTTTTGCAGCCAGGGAACTCTTAAAATTATTTTTCAATTTAAATTAATGGTGGTTAGGTAGACTATTATTTTAGAAGTAAATTTGTGATAATAAAGGTTGCCTAACCTAATCTAAATTAATTACCAGTTGTTTTTTGTTTACATAATGAAAATTCACCTTATGATGTGGTTTTAAGAAATTGTTTTTATTATTTTTTAAAAAACTGAGAAAATCTGTATGATGAAATCTAAGACAGACGGGCAAGACTGGTGTTTCAGCTTTAACATTCACTCTTAACAAGCATGTTTAACTGCCACTGAAGGGACTTGTCTCTCCAATCCTCTGAGAAGAAAGTCTTTCAAGTTGAAAAAGTATGAACTGAAGCAGAATCCAAACAGGAAACCGTAAAGAACAAGTTGTGCACACAGGTATAGACGGAGATCCCCTAGACACAGAAACTGCACAGGAACAGGTGACAGGAGAGTCAAAAACTAACAAGATAGTAAACCTGGAAGACTAATTAAGGATTCATTCAGGAAGCTACTTGCGTCAAGTTTTAAGACTTAAGATTAGGCTATCTCCTGAGGGATAATTGTGATGCAGGTGGGAAAACACATAAAACCACAGCTGCCTGAGCCTTTTCATGTCTTACCAACTCCAGTATTCTATGATGCCTGCCATGTGCTCTTGGCTATTATTTCACATATCTGTTTCTACAATGGTTAATTAAACATGTTAGAGCTCCAAGACACCTGGCCAATGAGCTTTAAACATTCTCTTTTAAACAGGATACCACTGGAGTACAACGCTATAAAACAGGCTAAAGCTTAAAATGAAGAGTAATTTCTAGCTAGTTAGCCTTGTTATCAAAAAGAGTGTTATCAAAGTCTTGGCAAAACAAGTGTTCTTATCAGGTCCAAAGAAAGGAAAGAGGAAAGGCACAAGTGAAAGGAATGATATGGTAACAAGAAAGAATCAAATGAACAAAATTAATACTTTAATGACTGAGGCCAATCATTGCTATGACGGTCTGAGAAACACTGTCATCCACCCCATTTAGAAAATCAGCACTCACTCGGTTGTAAGCCCCAGAGGAACAACTATAACTGCATAATTAAATATTGAATTGTTTGTACTGCACAAACACTGGGCAGTGAATGCCTCACAGTCAAATGTTTACACAGCAAACAAAAAGTTAGCAAGCACTGAGGAAAACTCATTTGTTCAAAAAAGGAACTCTATGGCACTGCCATTACTGCCGATGGGTGCTAGAACTGTGAAAATACTTTTCTATTGAAAGATTGCGCCGGAGTTTTCAGTTATGAGAGGGAGGCTTTAAACACATCCTGTGATTAAGAAAGGTTAGGCAGAAACTAAGAAATGTTGGCCTTTCACTTACAGTTAACTCAGGCAGGGAAAAAAAAAAAAAACAATCAAAACTATTATGAGAAAACTGTAAGACCCTCTCTGTCTGCACACGAAGGACCTCTTAAATTAACTGCATTTTTAAGCTTTAGATCTTACATTTAAGACATTCTATGCTACGATTATTCTTTGACTATATGATAGTGAATCTGACGAGATGTTCAGCATGTCCAGCGACTCATGCAGTTTGATTACAATATCACTGAATTACGTTACCAATAAAGACAAGGCCTAACAACATCAATGTAATTCAGCGATGTAATTCACAGATAAATACTTAATCATTTGGCTGATGCATTTCATTAGGTGTTACTGAATTAACCTTATAACAGTGTCTCGCACTAAGTATAATGCGAAAGGCATCTGGGATCCATGAGCAATGACATTTTAATGGCTGACAAGCAACCTGAAGTGTAATGTTTATAAGCATTTTGATATAAAGAAAAAGCTACTGTTATCAGGCATAAAACAAAAGAATGAAATGGATGAAAAGCAGGAAGAGATCAACAGGTTGGGATGTCAGATCCATGCTATTAATTATAAGATAAGCACCCAACAGGCCAAACTATAAAATAATAATGGCTATCGCAACTAAGTGACGTATTACACAAATACATTTATGAGGATGAGAAGATGGAAAAAGTATCTAGAGCTTTATAGTATTGTAGCAGGCCTCTTAAAATACATTCTTAACAAATGAAGGTTCCTGCTGCACTCCGAGGAGATCTGAGCCATACTAAAGGATTTCTTTGGCAGTGTTTTAATCTAAATGTGTGCCTACAACGACTGTAATAAAATATAACTCTGTAACAGTATACTTGTAATAAGCTTAATTAATAGTAATATTTCAAAATTATTTTAAGAATTACTCTGTAAGAAACCTCCCAGTGTTAACCTGGCTTGCCATGCTGCCCTTGGACAAGTGTCACACATTTAAAACCAAACATCTTCTATCATTAAACCATCAGATATGCACAAAATACTTTTTTCTGCTATTTGGTTTACTATTCTGCCCTACTTTATTAAATGTCATACAGTTTCACCATAAGGTGTTTAACATGCTACATATTATGAAATAAGGTATAAGATAAAGGGAGGGCAAAAGAGTGAGGAAAAGTACCAGTAGTAATAAAAAACAAAAATGTAAATATAACCTATTAATGAATTGACAAAACACAATAAGACACTGCTTTGAATCTTTCATTACAATTTCTTCACCTATTCAGAACTGCACTACTTCTCTATTTCGATATAAACTACAGATTTAAAAAGGATACTTCTCATAATACAGAACAATACCCAAAAGAGAAGTATATAAAACAAGGCGTAAATAATACCAATTTTTACAGTACATCCACTTTACAATATTTTTTACTAGGATTGTCACAATTCTCGAACACAAAATTATTGCCAACCATGTTTACAAAATCAGTTTGTCCGAACAATGCGTTATCGTCTGCTCTCACAGTTTCATCTACCTGGCATAATCAAAACTAAAACAAAAAAAGGGCTCTGCAGGTTTACTCACCTCGCAGTACAGTTTTCAGGTTGACTTTGGCCTGCCGATGCAAGTCTTCGACACAGGCAGGCCTGTTTGTTGGCAGAAAGACATTCTCCTGCTGATGCCAGGGTGCCGTGTAATGTACTGTCCATTTGCTTTCTTCTTCAAGATTAGACACAGCTGTAAAGAAAGAGAAGCATAAAAAGAGGAATAAATGTTGAATTCTTTCAAAATGCACACACAAGATGGATGTGCCAAACATGAGGAATTGGAAACGAAATGTAACCAATTTTTGTCCAAGTTGCAAATTTCCATACAATTATATCATGGACTGGAGATTGATGCAACTATATTACTGACTCATTTATCCACAAAGTTTTACTTAAGGCAAATGAATATGTAAAAGGAGTTCAATTAAACAATGTTGTCAAATTTATACTAATTTGTCTGTGAAAAACATCACCTGACATTTCCTTCTACAATATATAGTATATTTCTGGATAAACCCAACCCCAAGACACAGTACAGTATATAAACAAAGACACAAGGTGAAACAATTACATCAGTCATTTAAAATGTCCTGCTTAAGATCAGTCAGCTAGTGATGTTGATGCTCTTGATCTGAACCTGTTTGTGTGGCTGCTCAACTCCCTTGACCCTACAACCCAACCCTGCCAAGATTCACCACTTATGCTAATTCAATTTTTATTTAACAGATTTCAAAGTATCACAACAATACACCAGTTATCATATATTAAGTGCTTCATCTAATATACAAGAGGAGGTTTAAACATCTGTTTAAAACAAGCTTCCATGTCGTAGGATTATGTTCCTTCTTTTACAACATCTATTTCAGTAACAATTATTGATTATTTCAAAACTATTTTTTCTCTTCACCTTAATTTTCCATGAAGACAGGTAAAAGAAAAATGTAAAAATTTGCTGTCTCTTGCCCTAGTTGTACTTTCAATCACTGAAAATTCTGTATTCGCGTTTGCATGAATGTCTCTTAAACGTAGCTCCCTTTATCAAGCGTGTTCTTGTAAAGCCTGTTTCTTATGCTCTTTCATTATTCACCTCTTTCATACTTTCTGTCTTTGAAGAGGACTCTCTCTGCATGCAAGTCAAACAGAACTATATATTACTCAGTCCCGATCAAAAGTTTAAGACCACTTGAAAAATGGCAAAAAATCATATTTTGCATGGTTGGATCTTAACAAGGTTCCAAGTAGAGCTTCAACATGCAACAAGAAGAAATGGGAGTGAGACAAAACATTTTTTGAGCATGCAATTTAATGAAAACAACGATTAAACTGAAACAGGCTGTTTTACAGCTGATCAAAAGTGTAGGACCACATCTCTAAAAAAAACCTGTAAACCCCCCCAAAACAGAAATCTAACTTCCAAACATGAACTCAGTAATGAGTAGCTCCACCGTTATTGTTGATCACTTCAAAAATTTGTTGCGGCATGCTTGATGCAGGCGTTTCCATGAGGTGAGTGGGAACATTTCTCCAAGTGGTGAAGACGGCCGCATGAAGGGCATCTACTGTCTGGAACTGTTGTCCATTTTTGTAAACTTCCCTTGCCATCCATCTCCAAAGGTTCTCAATTGGATTTAGATCAGGGGAACAAGCAGGATGGGCCAAACGAGTGATGTTATTCTCCTGGAAGAAGTCCCTTGTCCTGCGGGCATTGTGTACTGTAGCGCTGTCCTGTTGAAAAACCCAGACGAGGGTCCCTGCACTTCCTGAAGCTCCATTGTTCCACTGAAGGAAAAAGCACCACAGACCATTATGGCGCCCCCTCCACTGTGGCGCGTAGAAAACATCTCAGGTGGGATCTGCTTGTCATGCCAGTAACGTTGGAAACCATCAGGACCATCAAGGTTAAATTTTTTCTCATCAGAGAATAAAACTTTCTTCCACCTTTGAATGTCCAATGTTTGGTGCTCTCTTGCCAAGTCCAAACGAGCAGTTCTGTGGCGTTCAAGGAGACGAGGTCTTTGAAGACGTTATTTGTTTTTTGAAGCCCTTCAGTCTCAGATGTCGTCTGATGGGTATGGGGCTGGAGTCAGCACCAGTAACAGCCTTAATTTGGGTTGAGGATCGTCCAGTGTCTTGACGGACAGCCAATTGGATCCTCCGTCTCAGTGCTGGTGAAATTTTTTTAGGTCTTCCACTTGACTTTTTTGTTCCATAACCCTCAGGATCATTTAAGAAATTCCAAATGACTGTCTTATTGCGTCCCACCTCAGCAGCGATGGCACGCTGTGAGAGACCCTGCTTATGCAGTTCAACAACCCGACCACGTTCAAAAAGGGAGAGTTTTTTTGCCTTTGCCATCAGAACCTGTGACTACCTGACCTTCATTAGCTCGTTATGGCTCTGGCTTGTTCACAGACATCGTTAGGAAACCACAGGTGATGCAAACTGAAAAATTGTATCAATTCTTGGACTTCTCAAACCTTGTCCCAACAATCAACAGCCATGGGTTCCTCTAAGCAGCTGCCTAACACTCTAAAAAAATAAAACAATTGATGATCACAAAATAGGAGAAGGCTACAAGAAGATAGAAAAGTGTTTTCAGGTAGCTGTTTCTTTAGTTCGTAATGTTACTAAGAATCAACAATTAACAGCAACAGTGAAGCTGAGGTCTGGAAGAACAAGAAAACTTTCTGAAAGAACTGCTCGTCGAACTGCTAGAAAAGCAAATAAAAACCCTGTTTGACTGCAAAAGACCTTCAGGAAGATTTAGCAGACTCTGGTGTGATGGTGCCATGTCCTACCGTGCAGCGACGTCTGAACAAATATGACCTTCAAGGTAGAGTCAGCAGAAAAAAACCTTTTCTGCGTCCTAACCACAAAATTCAGAACCTGAAGTTTACAAATGAACATCCTGTGGACTGATGGGAGTCAAAATAGAACTTTTTGAACATAATGTGCAAAGGTGTGTTTGGAGAAAAATGGTGCCGAATTCCTGGAACAGAACACCTGTCTTCAACAATTAAGCATGGGCGTGGATTGATCAGGCTTTGGCCTTGTGTTGCAGCCAGTTGCACAGAGAACATTTCAGAGGCAGAGGGAAGAACAGATTCAAATAAATATCAGAAAAGTCTGAAAGCAAACATCACACCATCTATAAAAAAGCTGACGTTAAAGAGAAGATGTGTCCTACAACAAGATAATGATCCGAAACACACCTAAAAATCTACAATGGAATACCTCAAGACACACAAGCTGATAGTTTTGCCATGGCCCTCACTGTCCCCTGACCTGAGGATAATTGAACATCTGTGGACAGATCTTAAAACAGCAGGGTATGCAAGATGGCCCAAGAATCTTACAGATTTTACAAGGCCAAATGTGTGAAAGTTAAGAATTGAAAGACTCTTAGCTAAATACAAAAAGCCTTTACAAGCTGTGATCCTTGCCAAAGGGGGTCTTACTAAGTACTGACCATGTCAGATGCCCAAACTTTTGCTTCAGGCCATTTTTAATATTTTCGTATTTTGTACCTGAGAATGATGGAAATAAAAATGCAATCATGCTTAAAAAAATAAAGAAATGTCATCTTTTACTTAGAGTATAACAGACATTAACAGTTTCTGTTTAAACCCTTAAAATGGACAAGTAGTCCTAGGAAGTAGCCTGTTGTCACTTCTGCCTCATTAAAGCTAGAACTGCCCCTTCCAGTAGTATATATGTAATATATAAACCAACTCCACATCAAAAGATAGCATTCACTGTACAAAAAGGACATCGCTCTACTGTAAGAAAGCCTAAACAAATCTCTTCAGAGAACCATAGAAATCAAACTGTTATATTTGCCTTAACAACCATTGACATTAAACAGGGTTCCTATGGATACCCAAAACTTTTTTAGTTTATTTGTGCTTTAATATATATATATATATATATATATATAAAACATACAGGTAGTCCCCGAGTTACGGACATCCAACTCATGAACGAGGCCACAGCTGCTCCTTCATCTGTCTGGGGGACGCAACGCAGGCTCCTCAGTAACTACCGCTCTGTCATCTCCAGCCTGGGGACTGGATGGAGGCTGGTGGTTTTGCTGCTCGCGCAGTGTAGTGTCCCTTGGGTGGCTTCAGTTGATGAATAGGGTGGTGGGGGCCGCACCCCATTCATTCTCAGTGGGCAGCTGGGTGCGTGGCAAGCGCTCGTGTTCAGGTGGATGCTTGATGGGGCGGAGGGGTCGGTTCGCTGCCCACCCACCACGCCGCTGCAGCTACTGCTCCTGACTGGACGGAGGCTAGATGGGACAGAGGGGGCGTTTCACTGCCCGCCCACCACACAGCCTTGCACTGTCCTTTGAACGGCTGCCCCGTTCGTTCTCGGTGGGCGGCTGGTGATGCTGCAAGCGGTGACCCGGTTTTGGCTGAACGGAGGCCACGGAGGAGGGTGAATGGGGAAGCGGGGGGCAGCATTGTAGTGTGCCTCGGGTGGCTGGCTGTTGAATGGGGGTGGTGGTGGTGGGCGATTCACTACCCACCCTTGGCCGAACCCTATTCGCTCTTGGTGGGCGGACGCTGCAGACAGCATACTGTATGCAAGTGGAGGTGACTGTGTGGTGGGCTGGTGGTGAACCGCCCCTTGCTGCCCCCATTCATTCTCAATAGCATGCCTGCTTGTACGGTTGTGTACATAGCAGGAAGTCGCCTCTTGTCAGTACACCAGATGTGCTGACGAGGGGTGCCTTCCTGCTGAGATAGCGTGTACAGTGCTGTGCAGAAGAGCTCATCTAAACCTTTTGTCTTCATCCTTCATCAACGTCTCTGAAACACAAATCTGATGCAAGTGTTGGTGATACAGCAAAGAAGAGAAAAACCATCACCATGGAAAATAAAGTAGAAAAAATAAAAAGGTCAGAGAGAGGTGAAACTCCATCATTCATTGGCAGAGCACTTGGTTTCAGTCGGTCAACAATGGCATTTATTAAAATAACGTACCTGTTCCGACTTACATACAAATTCAACTTAAGAACAAACCTACAGTCCCGATCTTGTATGTAACCCGGGGACTACCTATATATATTTATACATACACACACACACATACACACACACACACACAAGTTGAGAAAAAAATCGCTTACTTCATTGCCAAGAAAAAAAAAAAATAAACCTAATGAAGGCTATACCACTGAAATGTTGCATCTTTAGCTTTTTTCCTTTTCAGATGCAAGATAATGCCGCCATTACACATACATATATAGAAAGACATTTATATATCTGTATATAGACAATTATATACAAAGACATGCATTCAACTGCACAGGAAAGAGCAAGAATGGCACGCATTATAGTAAAAGGTGACCACCAGGAAATTTAAGAGGATTAAGGGCTTGCTGCAATTCCGCACGTACATTAATTCTGCTACAGAGACTGCTATTTGAGAATGACATTAAGGAGGAGATATAAAATAATGGGAATGTTTTCTTAATTGTTCTTTCTAATCCAAGTTTAATTTTTAGTAGTAAAAGGACAATCTTTCTGTTACACTATGACATGACAAACAAATATTATAATGACAATCAAGTGTGAATAAATTGGTAAGCAGATTAGAAAAGAAAAAAAAAAAAAAAACCCAACACAGGTGGACTAAACAGGTGGTCAAAGGAGGAGTGTGCTTGTAAGCTTCTTTGACAAGTTGGGTTTAGTCTGAGACATTTTTTCAGTCTAAGCCAAAAGAAAAACAAGCAAAATGCATGCTAAATAAAATTTTAAGAATGAATTAGACAAAGCTTTATTTACTGCGGTGGGCTGGCGCCCTACCCGGGGTTTGTTTCCTGCCTTGCTCCCTGTGATGGCTGGAATTGACCCTCATCCCTGACCCTGTAGTTAGGATATAGTGGGTTGGATAATGGATGGATGGATGGATGCTTTATTTAATGCAATTTGATGAAAAAAGATTCTGGTCTAGGTGTGGGTTAACTGGTTAGGTTTGCAGAGATGTACACCTTCCTTCTCTTACTGTCTGCAGAGGATACCACATTCTCGGTGACATTTGAAACACCACCATCACATTGCAATGTTTGACAGCATTTTGTAGGTGCTGACTCACAGAGTAAATCCTATAAAACAGACAAAGTACCTCTAGTCATAGCAGTGCTATCTGACCAAAAGATGCCACTGTCAGCTATGCAAAAATATTCAAAATCACATACAGGTTTGCTATCTAAATGAATCTTTATTTCCTTTGTCCAAAATACAATACAATATATAGGGACATTGTTGATGTGTTAATTTTTAAGATGTTTTGTCTTCTGACTCATGTCAGGCAAAGATTAGACCAGCTTAGTATCACATTTAACATACCCTATTCCATTCATCCATTTTCTCAACCTGCATACGCAGGCCTGGTTCACAGAATAGGTAGCTCCCGTTCCAGCAATCACTGTATGCAAGCCAGAAAAAATCTTTGAAACTTTAGACAGGGTGCCATTCCACAACAGGATGAACACACACACACAAGGAGCCAATTTAGCGATGCCAATTCACCCAACATGTATGTCTTTGAACTGTGGGAAGAAACCACAGCAGCTGGAGGAAATACATGCTGAAATGGAATGCATACTACCCACAGCAACCCCACGGGACTTGAACCCGGTCAACTTTACTGCAAGACAATAGTGATACCATTGTGCTACCCCCTACCCTTAACACACCCTACAAGATTTTTAAACTTGAGATAAAATGTATTTTCAAAGGCAATATGTACTCTAAGACGTATAAACAGATAAAAAAAATATATACACAGATGCATACATTTTCAAACCAGTTAAACTGATTCAGGGTTACAGGGTAACAGTTTACAGCAAGGCATCTTCCCATCACATGGCACACAAGTGCACACCTAAAATTCAGCCCAATTTAACATAATACACATGTTTGGAGATGTTGAAACCTTATACAGACATTGTGGAGAATGGGATGGGGACAGGAGCCCATTCCAACTAGAATAGAGCAGGAAAGAACCCAGGAGAGGGCAGTAGTCCATTGCAGGGTAAACACACACACTTACATATACCAAACCTATGCTAAGACTAATTTAGTGTCGCCAATTCACCTAACATGCATGTCTTTGGATAGTGGGGGGAGAACGGAGAAAACCCCATAGACACTGGATGACACGGATTGAAATCATTTATGTTAGGTAGAATGCCTACAGGGGGCCGAGTGGTCTCGTGGCCTGGAACCACTGCAGATTGTTTTTTTTTTCTCCAACCGTCTGGAGTTTTTTTTATTTTTCTGTCCTCCCTGGCCATCGGACCTTACTTTTATTCTATGTAAATTAGTATTACTCAATTTTATTATATTTTGTCTTTTTTCTTTCTTCATCCTCTAAAGCACTTTGAGCTACATTAATTGTATGAAAATTTGCTATATAAATAAATATTGTTGAACATGGAAAGTCCGCACAGGGAAGACATACTGTAAATCCTGTTCTCCTTACTGTGAGCCACCATGGCACCCTGTATAGAAAACACATTAAATAATAAGTTTGTTAACAACGACTGTGTGCCCACAAACGCTCAGATTAACCACCTGAAATAATAAAAGGGCAATACGTTCTAAATTCTACTTGTAGGAACCCTGACCAGGTTTTAAGAAGGAAAATTAAGACTGATTCACAAATTAAAGGATTTCCATTTTTCTGAAATAGCTACCTAATGTACAGTTTTAAATACAGCTTCTTTCTCTCTTTCACTTAAAAGGAACATAAAATTAAGAGCTTATGGCAATTCATAAAAGACAACACGGCCCATATGTATTATTTTGTTAATCATGACATTAAACCAAGTCCCCAGTGTTTCACTGAAGGTCACACTTCTGCACTTTTTCCCATTTTTATTCTCTAATTAAGGCTGCAGCAGCAATGTCCGTTATCTCAAGAAGACCTACAAAAAGTCAACTGTTTTCTGTCTTGACCTCATACTATTCAAATCCATTCTTGAATACAACTCTTGTACAGTATTATAAAATATCCAATTACGATTACTAATTGTACTGTCAGAATTAACATTCTAATAAACCCAAATAACAAGTACTTGTCACAGGAAACCAATGCATGAAAATCTGAAAACTCTCAGCTAAGGAGTGCACCCAAAGCATTTACGTTTGTCCTTCATAAAGGTTCATGCTTGATTCTACAATGAATCCTATAAATATCAGATGTGTTAGCTTAATCCCTTGAAAGACAAAAAATGTGCCAATTAATTCTCATTAAGCAAGAGACCAGGAAAATATCTTATGCTTGAATGGTAACTGTCACGGTCCCTGTCACTGTTATACTGTCACCATATTAATCAACGGTCAAATTGAAGTCAGCAGACACATTTCACTGTTATTTGTCTCTAACAATATAATCTATCTTTTCTCATTGGTTTTGTCAAGTTGAATTTTTTTTTATAAGAAGTCATTCTGTGTGCCTGGGAAGGACAAACATGACAACAAAGGTTGAGGTAAGATTGTTAATATGACAATAGCAGGACGGTAAAGAAGATCGGCACAGAAAAAGAAAACAAAAATGGATAAAATGCATCAGTGTATCACAAAGTACACACGGTTCTAATCAGACATCTACTGATTAAACGAGGAGGACACCAAACCTCGTGCTCAGTAAACTGCAATGCCAGCATTTTCAGAAAGCCAAGAGACATTCAGCCTCATAAAAAGCACAGACCTCCAGTAAAAGGCAAAAACCGTTTCCAAAATATGCATCTTATTGTATTCTTATATTATAGAATAACAGTAAATATAAAAAAAGCATTTTTCCTATATTTATTTACTCTGTGCCACTTTACAATACCTAGAAAATAAGAAGTCACACTTTAAATTTTAAAACTGCTCAGAGATGCTAACATAAATGAAATGACCGTATCAAAACAAAAACAAAAAAATTCATGCAAGTCAATTTAAGCATGGAAAACTTAATCATTTTTCATTTAATAACAATAAAAAGATGAGATGAAAGATGCTTTTCCAGTCATTTTTATTTATCCCTGAAGGACGCACTTACTGGGCATCAAATGCAACACCTCACACAACACCGAAAGTCGTTCTTGTTCATACAGCATTCACGGAGTGCTCTTTAATGAATTCTGGGATTCATAATGAATAAAAGCACAACATTGTAAACACCTGAAAGCAGGACTTTGAGTTACTGATCCTTTTTATATTCTGTTTCTAATGATTTTGTTCAATACACACAATACCAAACCATATGAACAATACACAAGTTCATAACGGGTATGAGAACATTTCCTCAAACACAGGGTGCTGCACTTTTCTAAGTCATCAGTGTATAGAACTGAACTTTCTACCTTTTCAAAACAATACACCTACACCACAAATCTGATGCTACTATCCAGGCATCTAGAGAAAGACAAACCTGAATTTCTAGTTTTTTCAGAGAAGACCAAACACTGTATAGAGACAGCAATGTTGTTTTTCTATACACACAGGTGCAGGGAGTGCCGACTGTTGATATTGTTGAAGAACTTTAGCTCTGAAAATGCTGGTCTTATTTCTGCTGGCCACCTCTTGGTAAACCTTTAATGCACTCTTCTTCCCACGGTTGTCCAGGACATTAAGTTTTTGTGGACTTCAGCATCTGCTCGTTTTTTTTTCCCCAATAGTGTTTTATTTTTTTTTACACTATGGACAAGGATTTGAAAGATTATTTAATATATAGAGGGCTGCATAGAATTACAAATAAAGCCGCCCAGTTAAAGCCCAAGTCTGCTAAAATCAGTGATTATTAAAGCTAGACATTTGCTGCAAGCATGCATACAAGTTTAAAACCAAAAACTTTTACAAGGCAAAAGATAAGTACAAAAGCACATTGTGTCAAAAGATCTTTTCTATCATTCAGTGAGTGTAGAGAAAAGCCAAGCAAAATGACACCTTAGCCAATAAAAGGTGTCATTTTGCTTGGCTTTTCTCTACATTCATAATGGCTAACACGGTACAACAACCTAGTACTTCAGTGAGTGTGAAAGAAACAGTGAAATGTGAAAGGTGTGACTTTTTAAGGCAAAGATTAAATTGTAAAATTGATATTTGTACATATAAAAGACTGACACTTAGTCATAATAGGCATCATATTAGAATTTTTATGAAAGTATCTACCAATATTTACTCCACAAAAATACTACAATTGATGCTATGTTAAGTATTAGCCCCACATAACAAATACATTTACATAAAACTGTACCAATATTTGCACCATAAAAATATTTACACCACAAAACACTACAACTGAAACTTCTCAGACTAACATTGTTATCAATATCGTAATTAGCTGATATGCACGTTAAATTCTGTTCTGTACTCCCTCCCGTGCAGACAGATGGGGTATCTGACAAAATTACTGTCAAGTTTTTTTGCACCATCAGTTTTTATTTTTTAAAGCTTTAATCACAGTATAAAATGAGCACTTGAATTTACAACCTTCTACCCCTCATGAAATCAGCGTAGCTTTGCCCTTGTTTGCACACCGAAGCTGAATAAACAAGCTCTTTCTTCCTTACAAGAAGCTAAACCACTTACCTTTCTTTTTCAAATATTTAATCACAGACTTCAGTTTAGTGCTGATGAATACCATTTCTCCCCCTGATGAAAGCTATCAGAAAGCCGCAGATGAAACAGAACAACAAAAGTTGAGGGGGTTTGTTCAGGCTGTAGTTCTAGGCACTCTGCACATCATGGGAGCTCATAAAAGCTAAAGAGAGTGTAGCTCCTCGCAATACGATCCCATGCTGCCTCGCCTCCCCCTGTCTGAAGTCCGCAGGGAGGACCATCAGGTGACTTGTTGTGGATCTAGCCGATTAGGCAGTGACTGGATTTGGATTTTTTTTTTTTTAATAGTGCGTGGCACCTTTTGTTTTTTATCATAAGGAAACTTTTCTCATTTTCTGTGCTCACTGTTGCAGAAGAGCATCTTCTCCCTGTGGGGAGGGGAGTGTGCCTTAAGATACTCAGTCAGCCGCCTAGACAAGCCTCACCAAATCAGATTTGATAGGTTTTAGTCTACGCCTTTTGTCCAGCCCCCTTCTCCCCCTTACCCCTATAGCAGCCTCTGCTCTTCTTCCCGGAGCAGAAAATGAATTACAATAAAACAACCTCAATGGAGTTGCAAATGATTTGCAAATCTGGGTGCAGGGCAAGCAGTTCACACCACTGCAGCACTCCCCCTCAATCACTGTGGAAACTGAAAATTAAGGGTGACCATGGAGCTGCCCGATTCTTTTAAATTTAAATACTTTACTTTACAAAGGGTGCAACCACCCCCCACCACCAAAAAATTCCGCGGGGTGACTTTGCTCTAGCCAGCCCACCAAGAGGGATTCCTCCAGACAATTCAAATAAAGCAGACTATGACAAGTGCTTCAAATGACCTGCCTGCGCCTGCAGTTTGTTGAGGAGTAGTAGACAGTGAATGGGCAAAACGTAATAGTAAAACACCTCTAGTAAGATTCAGGGCAATTGACAGTTATAAAAGCAACTGCAATTTGCTTAATAAATGGAACTCTGAAACTTAATGCTGCTCCTCTGCAGCTCAAAAGAAACATCTGTATTAATGTAAATACTCAATATAATTTAGAAACTGAGTCTGTTAATTGATATATTTATTCAAATATGTTGATGTTTTACCAACTTAACTGTAAAATAACACTGAAAGCTGTGCCTCAAAATGACGTCTATATTGCAGCTTGCTTAGTATATACAAGTGTGACATTTAATGCAGCTCCTTTGTAGCTCAACAATAGCAAGTGTTTGGCTTAAATGTGAACAATATAATATACTTCAATAATTGATGTGATATAGCTTTTACCTGAACCATCTCAGAACACAAACAACTTTTAGTCAGAGGGGATATCAAACTTGACGACTGCAGTTGCTGATCTCATGTCTGAGTACATCAGTTTTCACAACTAGAAGTCCCAGGGCATGAAAAATTATGGGGCTCCATGGCAACTGTTCAGCTTACTCCTTTCACCAACAGCCAATAACATGCTGCCTGGCAGAGTCGGTGCTGTACTAATGATTTACAGGTACGGTGAGTGCAGCCACAATCATGGACCTTTTTATCGTTATCCATTCTGTTCTAGAACGAGTCTCATTTTCACTCATTACTTACTCCCCATATGTGCATTATAAACACTGTACTAACAGTTACATGTTTATAAGACCTCTCAAACACAGAGCCGGTCCTTAACGACTTAACTCAAACTAATTTATTAAAAATACCATTATTACAGATGTCATAAAACTTTCAGCTTATGATAAGACCTTTTGGTAAAAATGGGATGAAGTTTCGGCAGACCATATTAACTAAACACTTTTGCTACCTGTTACCATAAACACAATAACTTTGTATACCAAAAATGAACTAAGCTCATCACAACACTTAGTTCAGAAGCACTTGGCAGAACACCTTCATTACTGCTACTTCATTGCCTTTGCAGAAATTTAATACATTTTTCTGAAAAACAATGTAAAACATTGAGAACACATGGAATACTCAGAATAATCAGAATGTGAAGATTTGTTAACACAACAAAAGCCATGAAAATGAAGTCATTAAACCACATCGGTAAAGTACACGGGTAGATACTTAAACCCAAAATAGCTGAAAACAAGGAGAGGCGGGGAACTAACACATTGTGACCATTATGGCTCGCATTGAACAAGTGGGCACAACTCACAGGGTCAGGTGGGGCAGGACTAGCTGGGGTTGGTTGGAAAAGACCACCCTTTGCTCTCACCCCTTGAGGATCACACAATGTTCCTTCCCACAGGTTCACCCATGATAAAAACATCCATCCATCCATTGAGTGACAGCAGTAGGGCTGATCGGAGTACCTCACTAAACCATCTATTTGGTAGTAGCAGCGGGTGGTATGCAATGTTCCCTCTAAGCTGAGCGTGTGAGCGATCGCTCACACGAATTCAGAGCGTCGCTTATACTTCCCTCACGATCGCTCATTCCGACAGCGTTGCTCGTACTTGTCGTGAAAATTGGTGCTCATAAATGTTTGGCTTAAACAAAATGTCGCTCATAAACAATGTTTTTTGCTCACTATATGCTACCCCTTAGAGGGAACATTGGTGGTATGTACAAAGGGCAGGGACGTCTATCAGTGTTGGCTTATCACCCATACTTACTGGAAATTCCTTATGCTTGGGGAAAATTGAAAGGCACAGTTTCCATCATGAAATGCGTTCAACAGCTTACCCATACATTTTGGCACTGTCTCAAATGTTGCTTCTGTGTGATAGGCCTCTCATAATATTTTTCCTATTGGGTTGTCGCAAAAACTGAGTTACACTTTTATAGAAGTGGCTAAACATATCTAAGGGAATAGAATTTATGTGCAGCAAAGATTTACTGTAACTGCACAATGACAAAAGAAAATCCTTTAATTGAGATTTCAAAATATTAATATTGTTTAAAGGGTCAAGGCATTTACAGAAAAAGAATGCTCAATCACTCTTTAACTTTAGCCGAGACAGAAGTTTTTTATCAGATGATCTGAAAGGCTGAGTGGTGGAGTAGGGGTGAAGGAGGTCCGAGATATAGCGTGTTAAACTACAAAAAGAATGATACTGACTTCAATGTTTTTAAAGCTTTCAGACATGCAGCACCTGTTGCTTGCTTGCTTCACTACACTACTGCTTTGTTACACCTTTGCTTTATTGTTCTTAACTCCTGAGGCCTGACTAATAGATGAAACTAAACACAACAATTCATGAAGAATATTTTTTTTTATTTCACTTATAGCCTAAAACCACTTCTGTATAATACAGTTATGTCACAAAAATCATGATACGTTTCATTTAACTGAATTTGCTTGGCAGTTTTGTGTTTGGCAGTTATAATGCAGAAAATCTTCTCTGTGCTTTAAACCCCCTAAGGGCTAATCCTAGCTGCCTAAATATGTTTCAGTGGGATGCAGCCATCATCAAGAATGCACGATTACGTTAGGAGACTTAGCTGGCAGCTCATTAACAGGTTTCTCATTTTACTCTTGGAGGAACCTGGAACTTAATTCAGGTTTACAAAAACAGCAAAACAAACTTTAAAAAAAAAAAAGAAAAGAAAAAATAATAAAAAATAAATAAATAAAGCCACCAGTTCCAAACAATCTATGACATAGCAAACCTATTTCAAATAACTTGATTTTTGCCTATCCAAACTAGGCATCAGCGATGAAATGTATTGGGATTCCCACCAACTTTCAAGCCCTGCCCCCAGCACATCCTCCTTCCCAGCTCCTTTGAGCTTTCCAAATGACCTGTTTCTTTGTGTTGCTTATAGCGGCCCAGTCATTCTAACACAATAAAAGATGATGAGATTCCTACACTGAGGCAGCAAAACAGAGGGGGGAAAATGCAGTATGGGTAGTGAGGGGCCTTCAATATTCGACAAACAAAAGAAGGGCGAAACTCCACGAGGGCCTGCCTGTAGACTTTCAGCACATAAGCATCTGCCTTTCAAAAAGAACACTAAGTATGACTTGCCGAACAACTACAGAACAATTACCTGGAATACAAAAACATAATCTTTAAGTTTCAGATTAAAGTGGCATAAAGTGGAGGAGGTGGGTGGGATCTTAGCAACGGTCTTTACAAACAGATTAATGCTTCATACAGCAGTAGTACACTTAATACTGAATAGGAAAAAGAATGACAATGCTTTGTTGAACATTTGACTTCCATACCACCATACACCTAAACAAATAATACATGCCGCTCATGGATGAATTATATTGCAAGAGATAATAACTAAAAGTGCAACTTTAAATACACACTGAATGAAATACTTCTGAAAGTTTCACTCTGTCGAAAGACACCAAACCAAACCCAACCACCTTTTGTTAGGTCAAATGGTTCAGAAAGAAAGCTTATTTTAATTTATTCCTTTGACCTTCTCAAATTTTCCGCTACATACCAGTAAATGAAAACTCCTTTAACACCTGTTTGTCCACAAAATGTTTTAAATGTGAAACCAGTTTGCCTTCAATGGATTGTTTACATAGCATTCACAAAGCTAATGGAGCTAAACAACCCCTGCTGCTCCCTTTAAATGGTCAAGCAGTGAACTGAAAAAACAGACCACCACAAGTACTTTACTCCTCTTATTATTTTAAATAAGAAAAGCCTGTAATTAGAAGATTTTCGATAAATTGTGCATTTTAAGTGGTTTTGTATAGAGTACTTCATAATGCATAATATTCATTGCATTCTGCGGCTACTTGTACTAAAAAAATGGTTACAGCAAGTGATGGACCATTCTGGAAGCAATGATCAACTTAAATATGGCAGTCTATCAGAGATCACTCACAGCCTTAAATAGTAAACTTAAAATTAGACAATACATGCTTGATGTAAGGAAGGAAACATTGAAACACACATCCAACACACAAAAGTGGATCTGTGAATACTAGCACACGTATAGTGGTGAATGGCACACCAGAGCTAATGAAATCTGAGAAAAGATGGACCACAGTCCATTGTTCTACAGAGGTCACCTGATAGAATCTTTTAATCACAATGGAGCTTTTATTTTCCTCCAATCATCAATCAAATATTTCCTTTCTTTGAAGTTTAAGAATGATAGCTTTTACATTGTTCCCTATTCAGGAGAAAAGATTGCAAACACATCAGCCATGCAACAAAGTGGAGGCTCATTCAACAGTTTGCAGCCCCAGCACTGGTCTCTATGCAGATGCTTAGTACTTGTTTCTATCATGAACAGGATAGAAACACCTTGTAAATTGTAATAAATTTTTCATTAATTATTATTCACAAGGTTGAAAGTGATTTCCTTCTAGGGAGGGATCCTTTGAGTCTTGTTTTGAGATCCTAGCTGGGCACATGGCTAATCATAAATTCAAAATTAGCCATGAGGTACTGGTGGCCAGCACAAGGAGATCAGTATTATTTACACTCACCTAAAGGATTATTAGGAGCACCATACTAATACGGTGTTTGACCCCCTTTCGCCTTCAGAACTGCCTTAATTCTACGTGGCATTGATTCAACAAGGTGCTGAAAGCATTCTTTAGAAATGTTGGCCCATATTGATAGGATAGCATCTTGCAGTTGATGGAGATTTGTGGGATGCACATCCAGGGCACGAAGCTCCCGTTCCACCACATCCCAAAGATGCTCTATTGGGTTGAGATCTGGTGACTGTGGGGGCCATTTTAGTACAGTGAACTCATTGTCATGTTCAAGAAACCAATTTGAAATGATTCGAGCTTTGTGACATGGTGCATTATCCTGCTGGAAGTAGCCATCAGAGGATGGGTACATGGTGGTCATGAAGGGATGGACATGGTCAGCAACAATGCTCAGGTATCCCATGGCATTTAAACGATGCCCAATTGGCACTAAGGGGCCTAAAGTGTGCCAAGAAAACATCCCCCACACCATTACACCACCACCACCAGCCTGCACAGTGGTAACAAGGCATGATGGATCCATGTTCTCATTCTGTTTATGCCAAATTCTGACTCTACCATTTGAATGTCTCAACAGAAATCGAGACTCATCAGACCAGGCAACATGTTTCCAGTCTTCAACTGTCCAATTTTGGTGAGCTCGTGCAAATTGTAGCCTCTTTTTCCTATTTGTAGTGGAGATGAGTGGTACCCGGTGGGGTCTTCTGCTGTTGTAGCCCATCCGCCTCAAGGTTGTGGGTGTTGTGGCTTCACAAATGCTTTGCTGCATACCTCGGTTGTAACGAGTGGTTATTTCAGTCAAAGTTGCTCTTCTATCAGCTTGAATCAGTCGGCCCATTCTCCTCTGACCTCTAGCATCAACAAGGCATTTTCGCCCACAGGATTGCCGCATACTGGATGTTTTTCCCTTTTCACAGGGTTTTTGTAAACCCTAGAAATGGTTGTGCGTGAAAATCCCAGTAACTGAGCAGATTGTGAAATACTCAGACCGGCCCGTCTGGCACCAACAACCATGCCACGCTCCAAATTGCTTAAATCACCTTTCTTTGCCATTCTGACATTCAGTTTGGAGTTCAGGAGATTGTCTTGACCAGGACCACACCCCTAAATGCATTGAAGCAACTGCCATTTGATTGGTTGATTAGATAATTGCATTAATGAGAAATTGAACAGGTGTTCCTAATAATCCTTTAGGTGAGTGTATGTTGGTAGTGTTCTTGCTCCTACTCTGTTCAATGCTGGTATGGACTGGGTGTTGGGTTTTGTTTGTTGAGTCCAGCGGCTGTGGGGCATCTGTTGGTGAAGAAATATTCACAGATCTCGACTTTGCTGACAATGCTGTGATCTTCGCGGAGTCGATGGAGGCTCTGATCGAGTGAGGAGTCCAAGTGTCTGGGCTTGAGAGTGCCCTGATAAAAACCAACATCCAGGCCTTTTAATAACCTCCTGGGCACGGCCATCAGCAGTGTGTCTGTTTGCGGAGAGTGTTGACGTTATTGAGAGGTTTACTTACCTTGGCAGTGACATTCATGTCTCTGGTGACTCTTTCTGTGAAAGGGAGCGTCAGATACGGCACTACAGCCATGTTTTCGGACGGTGGGACTGGACCACGTGTCTGCCTGGGGGGTTGCCAGCCAGGATCCCGAGTTGTTTCGCCATGTAGTGGGTGAGGCAATGCACTGTACCAGTGCATGCTCCCCAACTTGACTTGACTCGGGAGGTTATCATTATAGTCAGCTATTGTACCTCTGAAGTACAATACTGCAATTATTTATTTATTTTTTCAATTAATGCATGTGTGCTTAAAGCTGAAGTACTAATCTGGCAGCAGTTCGACCAACGATCTTACAGTATGTATGCATGCATGAAAAGTTCTTCACATGGCTCTTATAGCTCTGTGATGTCACAACGGCCTTGTAAAGGCACATGCAGCGCCTGTAATAAGTTTGCCTAAGCCATATGCAGGGTGGATTTCCTGGAAAATATTTGTCAGGTCACGGCCGAATATTCGCTGCAAATATTGCTTTGGAGAATTTTGCTGATCGATGCTAATTGTGATCCGTTTTGATGTCTCTCATAGACCTGCAAAGCACAGTATTAAACTACAGCAGATTTTTCAGGTGTTCAAAGACCTACTTAACGAGGATGAAGCAGCTTGCCTGCGGTACTTTTAGCAACATCCAGAGAGCATCAGCAATGAAGACTCTTGGTTTCAGCTTTGGAGTTCAAACCAAATGTTTTATTTGGAAAAGATAAACGCTGTGCCTCCCCATAACAACCTAGCTGAAAGGAAAAAGATACAGCTCATTTCATGGGGCTGAGTAACACCCGGCCAGATGAAGTGCTCAGAATTACCTTGAGACAAATTTGAAATGTGAATTCACTGCAAGTCTATGTGATTCGATCATTCGTTTAGCGCTTTTGAACTTTGACTACGAGTTAGGGTGTTGTTTTGGTTTTCAAATTAGATATGACTGACTTGCTGATTTCATCTTAGGCACAGCAAATGCAAGAGTATCCAAAATGAAAAAGGCACACAAATGAAAAAAGATTGTAGGAGCTGAAAACCAAACAAAAACATTCAGCAAGAAATGAAGTCAAAAATCAGAAGCAAAACATTCAGTTTTAGGGATTATCCACAATCCTGAACGGTTTTTAAATTGCATCCTGTTGTCTGTCAGTGGTCATTGATGGGTCCTGTTCTATCAGAAATGTTATGTCCGCTCTTTATGAAACAAACATTTTTCTCGCCCACCACTATAAACTATTTGGAGTAAGTAACATATTAAAAAAAATACCACTTTTGGGTGGAGTATTTCTTGTGAGGTGCAAAAGGTTACAATAAATAAATAAATATGATGTCTATCAATATTTGTGGAGTCAATTATTACTTTTCATTTACATCGATGGTATGGTTGGCCAGTTGGCTTTGGATATTGTCGACCATTGCCTCAGGTCTCAGCCCTAAGGCCAAATTATAGCATTATGCACTAATCAGTCACATAGTACCTGTAAAGTATTTGCAGATAATTGAAAAAGTTTCAAGTATATACTGTAACCTTTTTCAGAGCTGAATTCTGCCTTGTACCCAAAGTTGCTAGAACTGCCTTCTGTTATCCCAATAATGAATAGATAAGGCAGACACTAAGGGTATGAAATTACACACTATCTGCTTAGTGGTCAGATTTGAGAGCAGGAACACAGCAATGCTCTGGTGTCCCATTAGGACTTCAATGATAATTTATCAATCAAGTATGACAAGTGAGACCTGGTTGACCTGCTTCTAATTCCTATGGCTAAGATGTGAGGCCTTAAAGCAGATAAAGGGTAAAGGGAAAAACACACAGCTTTTCTTTGAATAGCCGAGTCCCAGCCATTTACTCTTTTCATAAGATAATAATCATTTCCACCTCATTTGTTGTTCAGTGTAATGTAGCAGGGCATTTTTGGGGATCTGTGGACAGAATGTCTGTAGTTATCTTGTGCAGAGCCTTTACATTTAAGGGTGTCATTTGCTGTTCTCCATTTCCACATGCAATTTTCTTTTTAATAGACAAACAAGATAAAGGTAAAAAAGAGTCAAAAAAGCTACACTATGGCCAATGAAAACCACCCACAGACACACATGGAATAGTGGGAAGCCCATGTTGTCTAGAAAAGGCTGCTTGCACCTCTATTTTTAAGTTGGTAATCGGACACAGTCCTTCATAGATACGCTGAAGAAACAAATGCAACTTTACATCACATGCACCTCACGTCTCCTTACCCATTTTCTAGCAGGTGCACCAGCATGTATAAAGTAGGGTCCTTGGGAACTTTCATGTCTTAGCTATTCAGAAATGTCAACTCATTTGTATTATGCTTCAGCCACGACTAAAACCCCCTAACCTTTGGGCTTGGGTACAAATGCTTTTTTTATATTGCACTTTTATTTTGTCCACAGTTTTTGCCACCAGTGTTGATTAATATTTAGTTTCCTTATGTCAATGTGTACCGTGTTATGTTCCTTGGATTGTGTGTGTGGTACCCCAAGATATGGGGTGACCTGCCCTCATCCCCATAAAGGCAGAAGGTATCCCACAGTATCTTGTAGTTCATCTGAATGCACTTGGCTGTTTGGTATGTGTTTGTGATTTTCCTTGGGTTTTTTGATTTATTGGATTTTTTTTCCCCCCCATTCTGCTCGGTTCTAGACAACTTTATTGATTTTGTATTGGGACTTTTTGCCTTTGATCACCTTTACCTTTCCAGGCTCAAGTATTTTTACTAAAATATCCATAAAATGATAATCTGTGTGTGTGTCTTGTTCCCTCTGAGTAATCTAAGTTGGTTAGCATGGCTTTGGTCCGATTGGTAAGTTTCACTGTGGTTGATTACTCAAAACATATTTCAGACAAGAAGCACTGGCAAGGGAGGTTGATACACAAAAGGACACAGAGGAAATGTGTAGGAATAACGCTGAGAGAGTCACCTTTAAAGATGGGAAGAATTCACAAGAATATGAATAATGTTTTCATAGCAGGTAATGGGAGGCCGTCTATCACTGCTGGTAGTCATAAAAAGGACAGGAGGCTACAAAGTTCTGCAAAATGACAAGACTGAAAAGAAAGCCTTATAGGACTGTGATAGCGAGAGGAGACACTAGCCAACACAGACTGAGACACTCAAGGATACTGAGAAAAGGAGTATGATGAATGCTAAGGAACTATAAAAAATATTTTGAAATGTACTGTTATCAGTAGCTACTTTTTCAATAAATCACTTCTAGGAAAAGACTCTTGTGAAAAGGAATAATCAATTGTTAATAACTCTTCAGCTGAAGACCTGCCTCAGCACCTCTGTCACTGGTCACGAGTCCAATTCAGTAACAGCTTATTCATTGCATAACATTGCTCTTCACATGATATCGATATTAACAAATGCATTAGGAGACGAATATCACTAAAGATTAAAAGTTTGAGAAAAGCAAATGAAAACTGTATTAGGAAGAGAACCTGCCTTAGACGTGCACATACACAAGATGCGTCAACAAGCAGAAGGTACAGTTTCACCGACTACCACTAAATAATCCCAGTTGTGGGGGATCAATTCAAATGCTCAAACTGCATTTAAATGCGTTTTCCGAAAGTGGTTCATATAATTCAAAAAACATTTTTTGGGAAATTATGAGCATGGAGTCAAAAGCCATACTACATGCACTGGAGAACAAGTAATCTACCTGAACTAAACATGTCTGGGCTTAGTAGTGGGATAGGAGACAAACCAGGAAAGCTTTGGTAGCACTTGGAAGAAATGCTGGTAAGGCAAGCAGAAGGAGCTTACCTGGTGGTTTGTGTGTGAGAATGATGGGGACACTGCTCTGTAAAACTGGTGAGACGTAAAACTGAGGCCCTGACACTCTGTGATCATAAAATATCCCTGGGCATCTATCAAAAAGAGTACGGTGTACCCTATGTTCTGGTTAAATTGCTCACTACTCCGGCCTGGTCATTCTGCCACCTTAACCTTCCCGTCTTTATTTGGCAAACTGCCTCTCTTATGTCTTTGCCACCTAGTAGCTAATGTGTGGTAAGCGTACTGGAGCAATAATCGGTGCTATTGCATTATTCAGGTGGATGCTATACATTGGCTGAAGTGGCTCCCCATTGCCTATGTAAAGTGCATTGACTAGCTAGAAAAACTCCCATATAAAAGTATTTAATTATTATTTGTGACAACTGGATGATGAGTTTTGTAGATTACACATCATGAGTTACTTGGGATTTTTTTTTAATTTTTTTTTTTTTTTTTTTAAGATGGATGTCTTTGCCATCAGAAAATTTGTTAATGCTAGTCTGCATGAAAACATAAGATTAACATTTTTTCTCAGCCATCACTACAAACTACATGGGGTAACATTAAGAAAATCATCTTTGGGTGAACTTGCCCTTTAACAATACACTGAGGCAAAACCTAAACTGCACAGATGGGAGATTTGCTCTAAGTGAATGGCCAAATGGAGCAAATGAGCCAACAGCTACCCAAACATGCTACGGCAATCTTGCAAATATCCAATGGTATTGTGGACTGATACAAAACATTTTCAAACGAGGCCATAATGATTTTATTTCCAATCAAAGCATTGACTTTATGTTCCTTGATCAACTGTTTCAAATGAATACAGAGACAATAACCAGATGGGAAATATACCAGAAGGTGTCCAAGAGAGGGGAAGGATAACCCCACCAGCTGTAAAATAAAAACCAGCAAGTAAGATGATAGAGGGCCGTTTCATACTGCTTTCACAAGAGCCATGGTGATTGAATTATAAAAATCAATAAAGAAAAGCCAATGCTGATTAACTTTCCTTGTCCTCCAGAAAACCGAATCAATAACTCACTAGTCAATTTTAGAGCTTGCCCGTTTGTGTCTCTTGCATGAGGAGGTCAAAGGGGTAGACTTAAAAAAAAATAGGGCAGACAAACCCATCCCCCCCACGAAGCTCACCAACATTAAGTCTGCACATATTTAGCTGCTGATTGGTTAAAGGAAAGCCAAGGATGCAAACATAGCAAGATCCAGCAAGGCACCTTTCCAAGTAATATGCCACACACACTAGAATGGTTTGAACCTCCCAGTCACATGCTGTGTTTCAAATAGGCTTATTTCAAAAGTGCTGTCTGTCAGGTAAAGTGCTTAGGAAGAACAGGCGAATCATTGCAGTCTGTCTGAGAAATAATATAGCAGTCAATTAATCTTAAATGTATAAGGCACCATTCATGGAAAAGAGGCTTCAAAGTGTGTTACATTAGATATATGAAGGATGATTTAAACTTGTGCGTCAACCCTACGCAGCTGAAAACAGTTTATACTTTTTTGCACTGTACTGCAGGCACATGCTTGAACATTAGTTTGTGGTGTTTGTAGCACACAAGAAAAGATGATGATCCTTTTCCAATTTACATTCTAGCTTATAAGCAAGAAATCAAGGCGACCAAAAACATAGGAAGTCGTACTGGAGATTCAATTAATAAACTGCAAATAGCAAATGATCTGCCTTGATCTAAAAAGACACAAAACACTGCATCACCAGAGATGATGGTATGTAAGACTGGTGAACATATGATGCACAGGGAGGGGGAGTTTTCCATGCTAATCTGATGCTAAACCAGTGTTAGCTGGTATTTTGCATCACAAATTGGCCACAATCTGATCATCTTTGTAGTGCTGTAATGAGGTATTGTATAAATGTGTACATTTTCTAACTTCTTTGACAAGTCTTTCCTGAAAAGACTCAATCTGCAACATGTGTACTTCAGAATGGTGAAACAGAAATAGAAACGTGTTTCAGGAAATACTACAGTAAATCAGAAAGTAAAAGCAATTTGAAAATTACATGGTAACCGAAACGGACACAAAATAACACGACATGTTTGCGATGGCTTATGGGTAGTTCAAACACATGCAGCACAGTGCTCTGCCATTAGTCTAGCTTAGGCCGAAGTCAAATGAACATGGATGCTCTGCTGCAGAACTGCACCATTGTTGAATTTATGTATCATAAGTGAGAGTGCTTTGGGCAGAGGGAGTGAAATCTGCTGAAATTCACCACTAAAATGTTCGCTTGTGCAGATGTTTGTGTATTCATTTTGCAAAACATTTACAATACCCCAAGTCATCAGGCACTATTGCATGTGCAGATCCATATTGCACATTTGGATATCATCTAACAGCAGAAAATGTAATCCATTGGTCTCCTCTGGTGAAGGCATTCGCCATGTCAATGTGGGCTTGTGTGCACAATGTTAATGGTCGATCGGTTCGAGCTTTGTTGGCGACGCATGTTCTTCCTGCTTTAGACCTTTCTGCCCATTCATAAACTTTTCATTGAGTCATGCATTTTATACTTCCGTACCAAATCAACATTTTGCTGTGAATTTGAGTAGGATTCATCTCTGCTCCAAGAAATCTTACTATGGCGCATTGTTCCACAATGGTGCAATCCCTGCAGAAAAGCTCCCATTTCATTTAACCTTGACTGCAACAAGATTAACAACAGAGCACTCTGCATGCTTGAATTACCCATAGGCCATCACAAAGGTATGGCACTGCATCATCTTCTAACTGTAGCAGTTGGTAATACATAATTTTCAATTTATACCCTTTCCTTTTTTGATTTACTCAATAAAGTAGTTACCAAATTAACCAATCAGATGTAGGGGTCTGTGTTGAAACGACATGTAGTCACATTTTTTTGAGGAGGTACATGTCCAACTATGCCATAGCTACACCATACACTCAAAGTATACTGTACTTCATCTTCAAGTCAAGTGACCTGCACAGGACCAGGCTAGATGAAAGACTAAAACCTAAAACATTGTGCTTTCCAAGCAATCCCTTAATATGTCATTTATTTTAAAAATAAACACATATCTAGGCAAGGCAGCAGTTAACCATTTTAAATGTATTTCTAAAAAAAAATTAAATCTGCAGCTTACTGGAACAAATGAGTGCTGATTTCACTACTTGTGAATCAGTTAACTTCTGAGGTTTAATTCAATGCACAGTAGTAAAGAGAGCATTGCTCACTGATGGTACTAGAACACGCTTCACAATAAATGTAAAAAACAAATGCACTCCCACTGGTGTAGCAGCTTCTGAATGGTAGGACTGAAGCATTTATTAAAATTTATAGCAGGGATTAAGCCTGTCACATCTGTAGTTGTCAAAGGTCAATAGAAAAGAAATGTGAGCTCTTTGATAGCAAAATGAGAAATTCAATTACTAAGCATACGCCAGGGCCATCGCTCGACTCATCTCTGCATAATTAAGGAGGTTCATCTCACATTTTGAACTGCACCCAGTGCACTGAAAAGAGGGTGCAGAAGACCAAATGAAAGCGAGGCTCGTCCATTAAAGCAATAAGATGGGCTAGCCCGGCAAATGCACCATATGTTCACCGATTATAGGGAAAGCAAATACTGACTTGTAATATAAAAAAATAATAACTATAAAATTATAAAGCAAATTCTAAATGGACTATTTATTAGAGAAAAAAAACAGAACGAACAATCATAGCCACTTGTGTACCACAGCCACCAGAATTACAGCATGGATCAACAAAACATAATGCTGGGAACATTTAAGTCATAACGTTATGAAGGCTTTCCTTTATTAAAAGGATGTAGATTGTAAAACACATTAACAGGACTATACCCATTAAAAAGAAGTAGGCCTGGATATGGCTGCATCTTTTTTTTCATGCCAAAGCCTTTGTGGATGACTTAGGAAAATGGAGGACAAGGTATATAACAGGAAATGTGTTGGGCATTATTTTTATAGAAACAAAATGTGTCTACTATGTTAATCAAAAAAGACATTATAATACATAGAGAACTATGTCTCTAAAGCATAGCTTTAAAACAGGAAGGCTGTAAAAAAAAATGTGCTCGATGATCATGAAGGAAATGGACTCCCTCACTGTCACAAAATTAATTCTTCATAAATTGTAAAACAGGCAAGGGAGTGGAAAGACTAGCTATTGATTGAGAAAAATCAGAAGATGGAAAGTCATCAAGTCTCCATGTTTTATACTACATAAACACAAAAAATAACTGTAAAATTAAACTCGGATAAACACTCTGTGGTGATCAGAAAACCACCTCAGAATGCACAGCATGTCGAACATACAACAGCAACAACAGCAGAACACCACGTCAGGTTCCACCCGTTAGCCGAGAACAGAAAGCTGAGAGTGCAGTGGGCAGAGCATCACCAAAACCAGAGAGCTGAAAACTGGAAACATGATGAAATTCAATTTCTGCTGGTCACACAGATGGTAGAATCAGAACATGGTGCCAACAGCATAAATCCATGAGCCTAAACTGTCATGCGTCAACAGTCCTGGCTGATGGTGTTTCTCAGCATACTTTGGGCATATTAATACCAATCAATCATTGGCCAATTTGAGTATTGTTACTTTCCATGTACATGCCTTCATGGCCACAACTCATCCATCTTCTAATGGCTACTTCCAACAAGACAATGCCCCATGTCACAAAGCAAGAGTCTTTCATGAACCATGACAAAAAAAAAGTGCAGTGGCATTCCCAGTCATCAGATCTGAATCAAATAGAACATCTTTGGGGTGATATAGAAGGGGACGTTTACAGCACGAATGCACAGCTGACAAATCTGCAGAAACTATGTGATGCAATCATGTCAACATGGATGAGAATCTCAACAAAAGAGATCCAACATCATGGACCCATATCATGAAGAATTCAGGCAATTTTGTGAACAGAATGAGGCCCTATGTATTATTATCTGTAGCATAGTTGCCGTGAGTGTACTATATATTTAGAAAATGTATAATTTGTTAAAAAGCAAATAATAATCATGTAGAATTAAAAACAAATTCAGTACAATATACTAGCCTAAAACACAATTCCATTAATTCATTTTTAAAGCCTGCTGGACAGGTACCCACCCATCGAATACAAGACTGTCCTTAAAACGGTATCCTCCAGTCTTCTGATTAATTTTGATACTACTTTTATAATGTCTTGTGTGTCAGAATCAGAATATCTTTATTGTCATTGTAACAAATACAACGAAATTAGGCGCAGTCCCTGTGGTGTCAAAATATAAATAAATATAATTACAAAAGGGTAAGAAGAAATAAGGTAGAACACAAACATTCAATATAAAACCTTAATTGCACATGAACACTATTTTACAAGATGTCATCTATTGTACTGCTGCATTGGAGGTGATTAGGTGGCAACTAAATGCCCAAATAGCAACAGGGTAGATAGAAACTGCTCTTCAGTCTACGGTATTAGTCTTTGTTTTGATGCTTCTATATCTTTTGTCCAATGGCAACAGTTGGAACATGTCATGAGCAGGGGGTGAGGAGTCTTTTAAGATATTTTCCGCTTTCCTGAGGCAGCGAGAGCTGTGCAGTTCATTCAGAGAGGGTAAAGAGCAGCCGATGATCTACTGGGCAGTCTTTAGCAGCTGGAAAACCATACGCAGAGGCAATAGCACAGGATACTTTTGATATAGAGCAGGAATGGAAGGACAACAGCAGTTCTTGGGGGATGTTATTTTTCCTGAGGACTCGCTGTACATTAGTATTTCTATAAAGCTCCTCTCTGTTATACTTGGCCTGGTCAGTCAACTTTTATTTAGCTGCATAAAATAATGTCAGGCTACTTATACTACTCCTAACCATGAATCCACATCATAAATCAAGTTTAAAGTGAGCAAGTTTAGGACGCATGGTCTGTGCCTCAGTAAGTGTTTAATTTCTTTTTGCATCTAACCCTAAGTAAGGATACCTTGGATTATTAAAACCGGTGGTGCACCATTCAAAAAAATCCAATTCCTTTTACTGACCCTAAAACAGACAAGTAGGCCACACAGACTCTTCAGAAATCAAGAGCTCACAAAGTGACAGCTCTGTGCCTCATCTGAATTGAAAAATATGTTCAGGCTGCCATCTACAGGAGAGGCTGCACAATAGATTCAATTCTGCATAAAAATCAATGGACTACTCTCCCGGGAACTCTTAAAGGTAAACCAATGTTTGAATTTCCTCAGAAAGAGAAATGCAGCCTTTATAAAATGAGAATATTCTTGCTCTGTGGCACAGTAGAAAACAAAGATGGAAAAAAATTCTCTTCACAATTAATGTAGGCTATGTTGACAAGATTGTTTTTTTTTGGCACCATCTCTTTTTTTTTTTTAGTTTACTATTAATCTTCATCTATCAACATTGGCAAGTCAAAGGGTCACACTGAAGAGCTCAGCGGTTTTAAACGTAGCACTGTCACAGGATGGCACCTTTGCCACATGTCAGCACGTGACATAGCTGCCCCAATCAACTCTTAAGTGTTATTATTGTGAAGTGGAAGTGAACAGAAGCAATAACTGGTATCTATGTGCAATACCAAGCGTCAGCTGGAGTGGTGTATGGCATGTCACCACTTAACTCTGGCGAAGTGAAAACTTGTTACCTCGATCAATGAATTGTGCTTCACTATCTGGCAGTTCGATGGACAATTTCTAGGTTTGGCAGATGCCAGAACGACGCTACCTTCTGGACTGCATAGTGCCTACTGTAAAGTTTGGGATAATCGTCTGGGGCTGTTTTAGGGTTGTGGCTAGGCATTCTGGTCCAGTGAAGGGTATTATTAATGGTACAGCATACGACAACACCTTTGTGGCAACAGTTTGGAGAAGGCCCTTTTCTGTTTTACCATTATAGTGCCTCTGTTAACCAAGCCAGGTCCAAAAAGACATGGGACACCACAGACTCAGCCCGTGTAAATACCTTTTGAAGAAGTGGAATGCTGATTGCAAGCCAAATCTTTAAAGCCAGTATCAGTGCTGACCACACAAGTGTTCTTTTAGCTGAATGGGAACAAATTCCCACTGACACACATGGTCCAAAATATTTTTGTGATGGAGCTGCCACAGTCCTTGCACTCGGGACTGTCTAAGGTCATAACTGAGGATGAGCCTGGCAATGAGGACACTTAACACAACATGAGTGAAGTGCAAATGTGCAAAGTGCTTTTATTCTCGAGCACAAGTACAAAAGTGCAGTGATTCATAAATAAATAACTCAATAAATAATCTTCAATAAAAACAGTGTTCTTAGTCAGGGTTTAAAACAAAACAATAAATAGTTAAAATCCCACTCAAAGTTAAAAATCACATGTTCCTTTTCTCTCTCTGGTCCTCATCATGACCCTTGAGCATCTCACGGATGCAGCCTTTTTTGTCCCTTTCAATCCGCCACCACCTTCAGTACCCATGAACCCAAACTGTCATCACATTCGGCCACTGCAGTTCATAAAACTGTTCTCTCTTCTGTTACTCATATCTCCCCAAGACGCCATTACACTCCTTTACTTGCTGAATAATCAGGAACCCAAACGTCCACATGCTCCAAGAGCCTTTCTCATCCACTTGCCATCTCTGCCTTTTCAGACAAGAATGCTGCCACCTCCCGGAGTTCAACCATCCTCCCGTCCTGCTCTCAGTAAATCTCCTCTGCAGTTCACTGCTGCCCAACTTGCTCTCCTTCATTTACTTACCTTTCCCACTTACTTATAATTGCTTTCAGTTTCATTTACAATTCCTTTGTAATCATGCCCTTTGCACTTTCCCCACTGCCTATTATCCTTGGTACTGCATTCACTCTGTGCTCTACCCCTTACCCAAATGCTATGCTGCTCTAGACTGGCAGTCATTAATTAAGCCTTCACATACGCACCCCAACAGTAACGTGCTACAGTAAGGTGTGCCACTACAAAAAGTACTAAACAATTAAAAACTTTTAATATCCCTTATACACTGTTTTTATCTAAATATCCATCGACATGGACCTCTCTGTCCATACTTGTGGAAAGAGAATAATGGAGGACCGTTATAGGCTGGCCAACTCCATATTAAAGCCCATGGTTTTGGAATGGGATTTCCAACAAGCTCATATAGGTTTGATGATCACATGTCCACAAACTTTGGCCACACAGTGTAGATAAATAATGCAAAAGTTTCTGGAGGTAGCGGATAACCTATCAGGTGAATATGTGTACAAAGCAACTAACATTACAGATGCAGCACATGCAGTAGGAACTACTAACACCCAGTAAATTATATCAGATTAACGCTAAAATTTCAACCTATTGTACTAAACTAAACAATGCGCTCAATAAGAGAGATGATTTCATTAAAATGAGCATTATATTAAAAAACATTAAAGGACTCTCAAAGCTCTAGGATACTGATTTGACGTTTCAAATTTTCAGTGACACAGCTGTGGCACATCAAGTCAAAAAAGCTCCCATGAATGCATGGGCCGTGTATTTTTGCAGTGATGATTAGCCCTGGATGCTCCTCACCACCTGAGCCCTGGACCCTTTTTCCTTTCTTTAATTCTTTCTTGGCAGCTCCACCTGAACCATCAGGCCACAATAAAAAGCCTTCTAATTATTCTGTCATTAATCGTATCCACTGCCAAGAGCAATTCAATTACCTGCTAACAAAACTGATGGAATGGGAAATATTAAGAAAGATGTATCGTTCATCTCCTGGGCAGAGTGGAACAAGGCACATCAGCATCATGTCTGCCGCATGCCAAGCATGCATTGGAGAAAGGGAAGACAAGCAAAGCTAACCTCTTTGACAATCTAAAATTAATTTCCATATTTAATCTTGCCTTTTGTTAAGTTACAATTAGGTCCAGTTTCTTTGTTCTGTCAATTCACACTTTGAATATGTTCATTATGTGATGAATGTTCCACCACCTGACTTGTTCCAAGATCATGCGTAGCACATTTAAAATGAAACCATGCAAAGACTCTTCAACCAACAGCCTAATACATTACAGTACTCTCTAATCTCATAAGGAAACCAGGGTCATCTGATTACTTTTCTCTTAAAAACACTTAAACCTTTCAAAAAGCTTATTGAGTAAATGTCAAATGAAACCCATTCATCAACCACCCACTCACATTCTCTTTGTGGCTGCTGAGCTTAGAAGCCTGAGCCATCAGAGATGAAATAATGGGGGTAGAGAAAAAGGCAGGGATACTCTCACCCTTTTAGTTTTTTTTTTTACATGATACTGGAATCGAGACTTAGACTCAAGTGCAAGTCTAACTATAGATATCAGGATATTTTAAATAATATAATCCAACCAATTTTTATTAATATTTTGCAGCACAAAATAATATTTCCAGGGAGCAACTGGGTAATCAGCATAAACATTTGATTGTAATATAATGCTTTCAATAAAAGGGAAACTCTAGAGGCGTGATCCCAAAACGTAAAATCAGCAAGCAACAGTGAAATAAATCAAACACAACTTAGCATTTAACAAGCATACATATGACAACGCCCAAACATATTCCAAAATGAAAATATCTGGGACAACTTACAGAGAATGAGTGACTTGTGAGGGAACAGATCATAATCAGACAGTTAACTGTGCTTCAAAAGCAATCACCTTATAGGGGGTCAATATTATCAGCAGTCTTATGGAGCCCACTGTTTTATTTGTTGGTTTTTACATTTAAGAAAGCAAGACATTGAGGGAAGGGCTTGAACATAATCACCAAGCAACAAAGTTGTTAAGAATTTCTCTTGGCGTTTACATCCAAACACAAAGCAAATACAATTAACGGCAAAATATGGCACCATCAAAACTTTACATACAGTAGTAACAATAATATATTGCACAAAACAAACATGACAAATGGCAGGAACAGACTGGCTAGGATAAACCCTGTTGGCCAGTATAATGGATGAACTGGGGGGGAAGAGACATCCAAGACTGCAGGTTCCCCCAACATGCTGGAAAGCAGCATTTCTCAGCTGATATGCCCATTTATGCACCCGCTGGGCATTTTGAGAGTTGCAGTCCCATGAGGCAGCCCTGCTGAACACTGCAGGGAAGGGCTGCTCCTACTTTTTGAAGCTCCAGAATAACCAGGGAAGTGCTTCTATGTGTGGCCTGAAATGGGCAGCCTCATCTCACTCAAGAAGTCAGAGTCCGGAGGAAGAGGAAAACGCTTGCCTGAAGGAGTGAGGAGAGTAAAAGAAAAGGAAGGAATGAGATATTGTGCTGTGGCTGGAAAGGCACGACCGACGTTTAACAAAAAAAAAAAAAAAAAGTTCACTTAACTACACAATTTCCTGGGTTTGTGTCTGGGATTTGGGGTTCAGTAACACCCTGTATAGGATACACTCAAATACATGAAAACAATGGGACGATGCAGACTATACATATTTGCACTCACAGGTAATTCTTTATAAAATAAAAAAACATAATTAATGCTAGATGGAGCAGTATGGAGATCAGAATAAATCATTTTATGAATTTTAAGTATATTTGAAAAAGCACTTTGCTTCACGTAATGAAGGCAGACTTTAATAACAGCTGCTTCCACTTTCTCTGACAGCAGAGCACAACATTTGTACTTGAAAATTACACCTAAAGTTTATAGTGATGAACTCTTCAAACTGTGATGGAAAGGAAAGGAAGGTGCTGAGCAATTTAATGTCTCACGAAATGCTCACTAGTTGGAGGTGATAAGCTGGCAAGGATAGTAGAAGTAGCAGCTGTAATTGTAGTATTATTGAAATCCCTAGAGAGTTAGTGAAATTGTTACTTATCCAACCATGAAAAATGGCATCACTGTTTAGCACCAAAATATACAAAAATATAATACATGTACATAGGTAAGTCAATAATTATCTGCATTTTTATGATCATTTTGTTTGGGTTGACTGCACAGCTTTGCCCATGCACATATGGAAATGGTATGTCTGTGGTCACAGTGGGAAGGTTTAGCTTCTGATCAATGAGTTTCTCTTGTTGTTTTCTAGGACCAAACATGGCCACTCTGGTCTCCATCTGGACCAAAGAAGAGCAGCGAGCGTGATTTTTGTTTTTTAATGTCCATTAAAGGGAAACTGGAGATAAAGGAACACATTGTTTTATATGAAATATGCCTGAACTTTATTAATAAAATGTCTGTGAAGCCATGTTACTGTAACTTAAAAATCATAAAACATAGAATAAGTCACCCCACAGCCAAGGTGGTCTTGTTCCCCGTGTGCTAAATGGTTAGGAGCTGTTCTGGCAGACATCTATGATGCTACTTGTAAATAAGCTGTGCCAATGACTGACATTCTGTAACTGATGAGCATGTTAATTATTTTACACTTAGTGAATACCTGCGCTTTTTTAATATACTTTTACATCATTCTTGTTATACATATATTTGTGCGCATTCTTTGCCTGTAACCCGGAAACTTCATTCGGGGTTAATAAAGCTTCTATCTGTCTACCATATCAGGTTGAGAAGGCAGAGGAAAGTGTCACAAACTTTAAAACAGTTTGCCGCCTGTAATGTAGCTATCATTATTTCTAGGTTTCCCATCCTAACAACAAAAAGATGAGCAAAGACACCATGTGCACACAAGCATACAGCTCCTTCAGTAACCCCTTTCTAGAGAATGACATCCAGTGCCCCCAATTATTTTTAAAGATCATCTGCACTCATCGATCACTACAAGGCTTAACTGTTTCAAATGCATGTTTGTTTTAGTTTTCATTGTCTTTTGAGAAAAGATGGTCCAGCAGTTACTCAAGACAACTTTCATTAAACTGAGTCTCCTTCATTTTCTGTATGCTTATTATGTGTGGTGCTGCACTTGGGTCCTAATCTGGGGATCCTGAGTTGATGTGTCATGTGGTGGGTGCGGCAATGCGCTGTATCAGTATGTGCTCCTAACCTCTCTCTCTCTCATTATACTTGCTGTGTAAAAGCATCACATACAACACTTTTTTTTTTTCATTAACCAACAACAATCTTTCATCACCCATATTGCAAGATTTAGTTAAGGTCAGTCAGTCAGTTATTTTCCAACCCGCTATATCGTTGACACCAAAATGAGAGCAATTTCTTACTTCTGAGGTATGCAACAGGAGGACTGAATGTGTTTAGTGTTGTGCAAAGCTGTATGCTTACAGCAAAAACCAGTTCATACAAAACACATTTGTTAGACCAAATGGTAGTTAGAACTACCTGCTATGTTCCATTTAAAATCTTATTAAACTGCTCAGTGGCAACTTATAGCACTGTTAAAGCAGATAATGATTTGAAAGGAACGCACTGGGATAAAGGAAAGGTTAAACTTGGCTATTCACTAACAAGTTCTTCTAGCAAGAATAACACAAAACATCAAAGTAGAGGCAATAAATAAATGAATCAAGTTAACATTTGCATGAAAAATTTCAAGTAGTTTGCCTGCCACAATTTCTACATATGCAGCAAAGCTTAACTGTGACTCACACTCCTTAAGTAAACATCAGGGAATATCACAAAACACAGATATGTATATATGATAGGGCGTGCATTTCTTCTGGCACCATCTGTAACAAATCATATATTATGCAGTCAAACCCTTAAGGGAGGCTAATATGGCTCCTCTTAAAGAGAAAAGCACCCCAGTCAGAATGATAGTATTAATATGTATGGTCCAATGCTAATAACAATAAACTTGATATTAAACATAATCCACCACTGTGCACAATGATTTAATTTTAAAATACTTCAAAGTAGTAACAATTTAAGTAGATTAAAACACAAAACAACAATTAATTCTTAAGTGTGAATTAAAACATATAATAAACAGAAGATAGTTGTAAGTTGTTATACATGTAGCATTTGTGTCTCTATCTAAAAAAATAATGATCCTGTAGGGGACATCTTCACATCATATATTCCTATACAGAACTAAAAAAAAAGAAGAAGAAAAAACAGTGAGGAGGAGGCAGGGGAAAGAAGAGGAGTTCTCTGGAATAAATTGGCTCAGTAGATCACAGCAGCTCAATTGGATTTAGACAAGGCAGTCCTTCTGGCAGAGTGCATGTTTTTCTCACGCTCGGTGCACTCAGGAGGGATCAAATGGAAGTGGCACAGGAGCAGATAATAGGCACTGGTATCACCTGGCAACCAATGCACTGCTGATCAAGTGTGTACATAAAAAATGGTTTACTAAAAAGGGCTGTCCAATTTTTAAATTCTTTAATAGTTAATGTTAATTCCACATGTATCTTGTCATAAGCATTGTACGTTACTGTTTTTTGTCTGAAAAAAATAATAATTTCAATGATGCTTCAATTCAAACAATCCTTATATTATTTCGCTTGTGTCCATCCATGCTCAATATAAACAACGGTTGTCACAACTACTATATCCCTCCACAACAACAGCGATGAATCCATGCTCCTGGCAGAGATTGTCTTAGGTTTACCTTCAAGTCTTCGATGTGACTGATTATCAAGTGTGTTTATTCGGTGCATACTTTGTTATTGACCGAAACTGCATTATGACACCATTTTACACCTCCTTTTTACTTCAAAGTAAGCTTCCCAATAAAATATAAAGGCACATACAGCCTAGCTGTTACCAACAAAAATGGTCTTGCCAGTCTACATACTTTGACCAACACAAAGCAGCTGAAACTTCTACATCACACCAGACCAACCAGCACAAACAAGATGCCCTACAACAACAAAGACAATGTGTGACAAACCACAGAGTGACATTATCTGAAGATCAGCGGCAGCAAGTCTTGCACCTAGACAGTGAACGAGAAATGAATTACACACACAACATTTCTAAAGAGCAGCGGCAAACTGCCAGACAACAAGAAACATTATGATGGAAAAACTACAGGGATTCCACAACACTGACAACTCAAAACAAGATATTCCCTTTATATTACAGCGTAGGCAATTCCTTGTTCATTTAGCATAACATACGACTATCGCCAAGTCACAAGGACAAACGTTTATAACGCTGGAGTTTACTTGTCAGGCCCAGTCTTTACCCATGGCCAGTTGTATACTACATTTTCCAGAGTTGCATCTAAACCTGGGTTAAACATATAGGTACTTACGGGTTACACACAGGGGAATATTCTCGCTGACAATAACAATTATGCAACAAATTTTGCTTTCCAACAATTATTACCGACGTTGGTATACTACATTACCTGACGGCCACACTGCACAAATACTGACTTACATGTGCCCTGCATTTCCCTTCTTATCCAATCTGTTCTGTTATCCTGTTCACGTTACACTCTGTATTGTAAATAAGTGACTATAATAACATCCCATACTATTCATGTGACTACTGTAATATTAAGTCCTCTCACAAGTCACAATTAATTAAAATAATCTGCTTTCTTACTGTAACATGTGACGTTCTTCTCTCCCTCATCATCATTTGATTAATGCTTTTATTCTGGAGAAATTTTTGCAAGCATGATTTGCTATTCTATGAAAATAAGTAAGTGGGACAACCCAAAATAAAAGGCAACAGTTTCAAAAAGTTAATCAAAAACAGAGCAAAGCAGAAAATAGGAGTGAATTCAAACAAATTGTCTTGTAAAATGTTAAGATTAGTGAAGGTGAAATGATGTAGCAAATACATCAAACATATCAGAACATCTGCAGGATAGCGCTCTCCCAAAGTGAACTGGAAATATTCCTTAAATCAACCAGCACAGCACAGGCAAACACGTCTCTTGTGTGCAGCACCACGGTGTGACTAACAATGGACCTCAAGCGTGGACTCCACCTCTGTGATGAAAATAAGGAAGACATTCAAGCCCAAGAAATAGAAAACCATGCAAACACAACTCAAGTGGCTTTATTATCATACCATGCATACACGGTACTGCATACAGTGGCATGAAATACGTTCCAAAGGACCTCAGTGCAACATATACATAAATACAGGACAAGTGCAAGACAGGTAAAGAACTATAGTATAATGTATTATTCACTTTAATAAAACAGGACATAAAACGGGTATGTCCATCTGGTTGCAAGTGTCTGTCATTCCAAAGAGAAAATGCATTAAAAATATTTTTAGTAATAAAATGCATTGTATTTGTCATTCCACTAGATGGTGCATCACACATATTAACACAGCTTTTATAAATCCTTTACCAAACAGCATGCAACAGAGACATATTCACTGATTTCAAACCATCATAGATGGACGGACAGACAGATAGTAATAAACAGTAACAGCAACTAATAAGAAGAAAACAACAGCAGTAACAAGTTTAACTTAATGTTCTGTATATAACTAAAATACTAAGTGCAGATCTGAGGGCATGGGTGCTGCACAGAGTTCAAAGTCCAGAGAGCCAAGGGGTAGAAGCTGTTGCTGAACCTGGCAGAACTGGTTTGGATGCTAAAGATAAAAAAAGAAACACAACGTATTTCTGTTTCTGAAATTCTTTATTTAAACAAGGAACTGAACAAATTGGGTCTTATGTCTACTCCAGAACCTAATAAACCCCTAAGCACACAATACCTTATCTATATACAGTAAATTAACATACCTCATTAAGACACAGTCACTCAACGCGACAAACAAGTTCAAAATCCCAGTTACTTTCACTGTATATATTAAGTGACACTCCAAACATAGCCAAAGATGGATACATATTTTACAACTTTATATTAAGGGCACATAATATTCTCAAGCCTATTTAATCCAATTCACGGCTGTGGGTGCCTGATGTTATGTTTAATACACACCGTCCACCAGTATTAGTTGGGACCAGAAACAAACTGCTTCACAGGCATAGTGGGTATGCACAGAGTATGAAATTCATCCATAACATCACAATCTGTGACTGTCAGATGCACATTAAATGTCATTAATCAAGCCGAAACAGAACCCCAAATATACCACCCCACCCCTCCAAAAGATTATCTTGTACCTGAGTCTGGCTTACACATCCACAGAGAAGCTGGGTCTCCCGTGCCACTGTGAAGTCTCTTCCGGCAGACATGACCCTTTTCCTTTGGCTGTACATTCCCCATTCTGTGTGTGTACAGGGGGAGCAGCTCCTCTTCATCCTCATAGTAGGCTCTATGCCAGCAGCTCACCGCTGGCTCGGATGACAGGCAGTGAATGTACGAGATCATGTTTCGGCTTAACCCCACTAACCCCTGAGCTTGGGGGAGACCCAAACAATCCCCCAACTTTTAGTGATTTTTTTTCCCCCCCAAGTGGTTAGTTCAGAAATGAATGATGGGCTTTTCCATCACTCCAGACCCCAGAGACTAGGAAGATCAGCCCCCAGCCTCAATAACATGCAAGAGTAAATAAGAGGCATTAACGCTGCTCCTAAAATATTGATCCCTCCCTGCCAAAATTGATGAAGCTGCAAAAATTAGCCAAGAAACAAAAACAGCAGTCTGATGATATTCTTAAATCCAAAGAAAACCCTTTGAGATCCAAGATACATTTCTCCAAGATACAAAAATAACAGATTTTCCACGCTGTTTCAAAAAACTCTTGCTTTAGAAATAACAAAATATCTGACGCCAAGATAACGTGAACCACGTAAGAGTGGCACCTCTTGTAGGCTCCTATGTTTCTTAATCCGTTAACCCAGATTAACCCACGAAGCCCTGCTGATGAGACAGACTTGTTTTGGCAGGGCAGATGGTCATCACACTTCATGTACTTCAACAGCCTCCCCCCACACCTCTACCGCTTCTGTGTGATCTGACAGATAAGAAATGGACATTAAATAAATACCCACATAAACAAATAACATACATAAATGTAATTATTCAGTCACCCAATTAAAAGCAGCTTGGATGCAGAAGTCATACAATCGGTGCATCTCACAAAAATCACATCTAGTGGAGGAAAAAAATTTCAAACACTTTTTTTTTTTTTAAAACTAATCTTCATAAAGGAGCAAAACAAAAACATTTGTATAAATAGGTGCTCAGATTGAAGAACCATTTTGATTTTCCTTAGTATCTATTAGTTCTAGCTCTAGTTGTGTACCACTGGACAGCCTGAAATAACCTTTTGACCCTTTGAATCTAGACTCTCTCAAGAGGGTAAACCAACATAAAGACCCCTTACGCTTTAGCCACTAAAACAGCTAGAGGAATACATAGACAGAGAGAGACACAAACATGTAAAAAGAGTCGAACAGGAGGCCTAGCAGGTGGCTTTGTCCCGGTCACTCATCTTTCCCTGTAGACATCCTGACTTTGTATCTGCTATTGCTATGAGTCGGCTCATGGCTTTTACAAAAGTAAATTTGCATTATGAAATTAGTAATATGACAATATTAATTAATACAGTATCATGGTGTTACTGTATAAAAAAAAAAAATATGAACTCCTCCTTAAACATTTTCAACTTTCATTGTGCTACAATGCACTTCAAAATCTGGATGTGTTCCATTCTTCTCTATTTGCAGCACCTTTTGAGATTACAGAATTTTTGCTGGTCAATTGCAACATTATGTGAATGTGATCTGATCATTAAAATACAGTAAGATCATTTATTTTTGTATTCAAAACTCCACTGTGTATGTTCCAGCTTTTCTAACAACCGATGAAACAAATAGCATGATTTGGTCTTATCAATACTCAAAAACCTAATAAACCCCAAAGCACACAATACCTTATCTATATTATGTAGATGGAAGGGGATTAAGGATGGTTATCAGACTCACATAGATTATGTTATGAATGGTCTGGCATCCTGGCTAAGATGGATTCTGTTCCCTTACCTGGATGTGAGGCTAAAATAGATAGTCTCTGCCAAGAGGCTGGCGTCAAGGGTCAGTGTGAAAGATGATGCAGCAGGAATGGTATTTTGTCAGGGGTGGAAGAGAGTCCTTCACTTAGATGGGATGACTGAGGGACAATGGGACACTGCCTCCCATGTTCATATCGTTCCCTAATACTACTAATTCTGTGTGGCAGGATTCCTTTTGTCAAGCTCCCTTCTACACCCACACACCCATCCACTCCTGCTGTGCTGCCCGTTTTAGACGGACTGAAGTCGAACTAATCAACGGAGATGTTAACGTTTGCAGTGTACCATGTGATGCATACACCTGTTATATGCCATTTGGTATGAGAATCATAAAAGCTGTGCTAATGTCTGTGCCATATATTGGAATAACAAATGCAATGCATTTTACTACTAAAAATGTTTCTATGCACCATCTTTTGAAATGAAAAATACATAGAAACAAGACATATACACAGACACTTATCCTTTTATCAAGGTGGATAAATATATAAGCCCTGTGCTCCTAGAAACTATTGAAATTGTCAGAAAAAAAAATTGAAATACAGAGTCTGTGTTTTTGTTTTGCGTAAGTGCTTGCCCGGCCCCCTTATCTATCAGCAGCTAAGCGGGTTTCTCTCTCTCCTTGGAGGTTTCGTTTTGCTGTTGTGTTTGCCTTGCTCCTGTATTAGCGGCTAAGCAAGATTTTCTTTCGTTTGCAGTTTTACTTTGGTGACGGAGTCGCTTTCTTTCAGCTTCATGCTGTAGCCTCCCACTTATTTCTTCTTCCGACACGTTAACTTGGGGTCGCCTTGCCACCTCTTTGAGCTTCATGCTGTAGCCTCACACTTCCGTCCCAGACAGACACACACTTCCACATGTAGACGTTTATATACAAGATATATAAGATGATATATACATATAATGTAATATGCTATTTTATGCACTACCTAATCTAAAGCTTGCCTTGCAACCATACTGGAATCCTACTGGGACTTGGAATAAATGATGTAGTCTTGAAACATTTGTGTTAGTTTACACTACAGAACTAAACACACAATACCAGATTTTCATTTTAGATCTACTCTACAGATCTGCAATGCAAACACCCAAATTTATCAAGGATGTACTCTGAAACAAAGCGAACGCAGAAATAAATGACTGTCTAAATACAATAACATCATATAATAAAACATTATCAAACATACATCTAATTTTCTTAATCCTGGTAGCTTCTGGCGCACAACATGAACCAGTAGTAGAGATGGTGCCAGTCACGCATGTAGGCCAGTTTGGAATAGCTGGTTAACCTAACACGTCTTTGGGGAAGTGCGAAGAAGTGTTTGAAACATCATGCTAATTACAGTAATGTAATGCTCAATGCCAAAAACACAGAAGTGATACAAGGTCAGCTAGTTTTTTACCTTTTAATTTTGTTGCATGTCCTGCATTTTCACCCTATGAGCCATGCCTGAACAAAACGAATAAATACATTTTTCCAAATAAATCCAAATTGGCCAAACAAAAACTTTAAACATCTGAGAATGTGAAATATATGCAGAAAAAACTACTCTTCTCAATTCTGATATATTTTATCACAACAATATATTGGTTCTTTCCTTGGTGTACACTGCTTATTGTCTTTTACTCTCGGACAGCTTCACAACAAAAATCCTCTGGCTGGTACCTCTATCTTCCAGCATGATTTGTTGAGCAAATTTCTGTTGCAGACTTTTTATGTAATCTTAGAAGGTTTAGGAAAGTTGCAGCAAGCATTAGCATGTGTCTGCAACACCAGTCGTGCAGCGAGTGTGACATCGCTAGCAACTCCATTCACACTGTCTGTGACACACCCTGACAATATCAAACCTGTTTTAAGTCATAAGGGTGGCCTCGACAATGACAACATGTAAGCACTCATGCCAAAAGAACAACATATGCATGCAATGCAGCCAGAAGGAAACAGGGGAAGCACATGTTTATGACCTCAACAAACAGAACAGAGGCTCGTCGCTCTGATATACTGTATCATGGTTTACATACCATTAATGAATTGGGGTTGGGAAGGCCGAGGTTTTAGTTGAAATTGTCAAACCTATAAAATGTTCATAAAGGCCACACACAGCTCCATCAGGATACATGTTGTTGACCGCCAGAAAAAGGGGAAGGCTTGTAATACTTTAAAAATGAGAACCTCCCTGGAAAGTCATCATAGACTTGTAAAGTTGGTCATCTTTTGTAATTTTGGGTTGTGTAATCATATATCCTCGAACAATGAGATCAGCAAACTGCAGTCATCAAGTTTGATTAAGCAGGCACTGTAATATATATGCACCTTGTCTAGGGGCTGGTTCCTGCCTTGTGCCTGACAATGCTGGGATAAGCTTCAGTTCCCGGACCAGAAATAAATTAGGAAGGTTTAAGAAAATAATATTTAAGGCATACAAAGCTAATTGTGTAATACTGACTGCCGCCCACTGCTGAGAATTTACACACAGCTTTCAGATGTACAGCACTAAAAAAAAATAAAAATAAAAAAAAAGTTGATGAATGTTATTATGGCCAGAGCCGCATTTTATTTTCAACAACTGGACGATGGCAGGCAGTTTAGATGCAAAACAATTCCAAACATTTTTCACCAAATCTCTACACCATAACTGTGTTTATTTCTAATCTACTTAAAGGCAAAAATGGCAGGCAATGTAAAGGAAATATCTTGACGCTCATATGCCTCTGGTTAGAAATTTACAGATGTACTTTTGTAACCATATGGCTCAACTATGGAAGTAGTGGGTAAGTGCATTAAACGCCTTAAAAAGAAACAAGCCTTAAGCCAGACTATACAGCAAGATGTTGCTTTTGACCCAGATTCATCAAAATGGTGTCACCTGTTATTCACACTTAAAACCTAAATATAGCACACCATTTACAATGAGTGGAACTGCAAGAAACACTACTGCTTCTAAGCAACAGGGGCTTAGATAGATAATGTCACCCACACCTACTCCCACTGTTTGCTCACATTTTCTTCAGGTTTATTGAGCTTTCCTTGACACACAACTCAGTTTAACTGGCATTTCTAAACTGATCTGATTCAATAGACTGGCATTGCACCTAGCGCTTGTGCCTGTATTGCGCCCAGTGTTGCAGGGATACATATACCTTTTAAAAACGCTCAGGTTTATCTATTCATTCTGTTGTGTGTTGAGACCATACTGTATTTATATAAAGAGCTTCTGTAAAAGTCAATTTTTCCCAAGGGGTCAAATAAAGTTCTATTGATGGCTTTTACAGTAATTAATTATATGAGCATCATAAAATGTAATGATTTATTTGGTCTTTTCAATATCATACATGATGAAGATCTAATGTATCATATACTATTTCTATGTGACAGCAAAGGCAGTATTGTTTTCTTTGCACTTTCTTGTTCATTTTTTTTTTTTTGGCTATCTAAAGTGCTCATTATGAAAGCACTAACTGACTGACCTATTGCTCTGTACAACTGTCTGCTCTTTGAAGAACCACTGGAGCTTTCTAGACGATCAAAGTGGACACTTCTTCCAACAAAGCTTCACTGTCATGTGTAGCGGACAGCAACAGACTGAGAAAACAGCACTTGTGGCGACAGCCTGAAAAAAACGCAATAGACTGCTGGGATTTTCTAAAAGCAGCTTGCCAGTGCGTTATATCTGCCATGGTTAGCCATGCCAAACGACGCCTAATTACTGCCTTCCTTTTTTTTTTTTTTTAAAATAACAGTTAGTTGTTGAGGCAGAAAACTAAAGAAAAATATCACTCAGCTAAAGATGAAGAAAAAAAAATCTGAAAAAATTTTCTGTATTTTACCATCAAGTAAACAAACATTCAAAAACATTTTATCAGTGACATTGTTATTTTTAACTATAGATATTGTTAATGTTCAAATGGGGTTGTTTTAATGAAGACTAACAGACTCGTGGCTTTTTTTGCCGTTTTCAAATGTGGATTGTTGCTGCCCACTGAAGTGGATAAAGGAAGTTGCCAGAAGCTCAGTGGAAAAGCAGACCACCTCAGATCATTGCCTCAGACCACCAACACCAGCCTGTGTTTTCATGGAAGAAGGGATGAGTAAACTGACACTATATTTAAAAGCATAGGACCTCTTGCCTTAAATGCCACTCCAGCTAACTAATAAGAGTAAAGAATAGCTACAAATAAAAGTGGTACAACTACATTGTTTTTCTTTTTTATTTAGATTCAGCAGTACTCTGTCCTTTTACTACCAAGACATGAGAGAAAGAGAAAAGCAGCTCTCCCTTTCATCCTCTCTCCTTTAAGTGGCTGTTAAAATTGCACACACCTCTGTATGGTTACACTGATCTAAATTAAGCATCACGCGGTTTCTTTTCTTTACTCTTTTCCACTGTATCTTTGCATCTGCAAGCATTTAAGAGAACTTCCAACTGGCTCTACTCTGACACAGACTTTCCCAATACTGACGTATTGGTTAAAACATTATTCATGCGTTATCCTGGAAAAGAGAAAATATATAAATAATTGATTTTACAAGAAATAATATAACTATTTTACTTTAAAATACGGGTTTGTACAATTGCACTGAAACGACATCTCATCCATAAAGGAAAGTTTCACATCCTACCTACTGTAACAGACTATTGGTTTTTAAAGACTTTTTGTTATCACTATGAAAGAAATCTAAGGGCTTGAAGATTTTACTACAAACTAGCAATGCATTTTAATGCCTCCTCTTCCTGAAGTAATGTTAATGCTTGTGGAAAGATGCCCAATGAAACTGAAGGGTGTAGGATAAAGGACAAAGTTAGGACTGACCATTGTGCCAGACTTCAGTGGCACACAAAGCAAACAGGATTTCACAGGTATGCAGAGATCCAGTTGTACCAAACCACCACTTACATTCCCAAGCTATGTGGCCACCTCTGTGCCAATCTCAGCACTGGCTCCATCTGATAACAACGGTGTAAACCAGAGTTGAACCAACATCTTTCCAGAAACCCCTTTCAGACCAGAAGGCACCAAATGGATACCCAAGTCAGAATGAAGAGCTATAATTAAACAAGTGAGAATTGTGAAGAACAAAATAACACACCTATGAGCAGACACAGATTCTGAAAGAGACTAACTCAGTCATAAGCTGCGGTTATCACTCTGGAGAAAATTTGTAGGCATTCTCCAAAATGACCTCTTGCACTCTTTGAAAAATTAAAGCTGATGAGCCGCTCTCTCCCTTTGTGGAAATGAAAACAGAGATCCACTTTTTCAAGCCAAGCTCAGTGCCAGCCACTGAACCCAGTCTAAAAAGCAGCCATTACTTCAAGAAGAGAGCTTCAGCGTCTAAACCGTTATGCCAGGAAGAATACTGGTTTTTCCCTTGCGGAGCAGCAGATGACACAGCAAAGGACCTAACCGAGAAAAGCAGAAAACACCATGTTGCAAAGAGAACAAATACATTAGAGTGTCAAAAGAATCCTCAAATTGAACCCAGAGCAGCAGCAACACCACCACCTCCACATAACATAGGACATCATTCATAAAGACTTGGTATTGCAAAGGTGTTTATCTGTGCCAACATATAACAGAAGTCTGAATAGGCAGTAAAAAGCCAGCTTCTTCTGTGTTAACGTGTTTTGTCTGTCTAATATAAATATATGCATGTACTTGTCATATTTCTATAATATTGGTTTATCAATACATTATTCAGTTTCTTAAAATGAATATGCCTCAGTTACTGAAAAGGTAGGGAAAACAAAGAAGGAGCCTTACCGAACTATTTAATTAATTACAGACATTGACAAAGGCAAAACTGATCATTAATTCACCAAGCTCAGTTCTCAGGTTTCCTATAATGGTAAATCTGTCATACCCAATTTTCATCTGGGGCATCTCTGTGGTTTCTAAAGGTATTATCACAGCTTATATTCCCAGTCACTCATCTAAATCAGTAAAAACATATCTGTTAAAAGAGGAATTATTAGGGAAAAAAGTAAATGTATATTGTTTTAAGAAATACAATGAATTGAGAATTTATATTATTTAGGGCCAAGTGAATATAGTGATTGATATTCATGTGTCAGTTAGCTGTAGAATCCGTGCAAGAAAAAATTTTGCCTTATCAGAATCGTATTTACTTGAATTAATTATTCAGGCTTCTTGACTTTCAGCACTAGCTAGTTCTGTACTAGAAGCAGCTAAAAAAAGTTAATTAGAACACAACTGACATGTATTGTTAATGTTGACGGCAACAATATGACAGAGGACTAAGTACCATAAATGAATGAATGAATGTTAGTTTTATAACAAGAATCAAAACAGAATTATTAAGTTAATGAGTATGTTAATGAGACACATACCGAGAATTTTAAAGTAATAAGATTGAAGTTTCAAGGTAAAATAGTTCTATTCACTAATCATGGTGCATGAAAGTGGAGACATGCAAGTAAGAAATTCAGTACATTCCCTATAAGTGACAATAATGACCCCATAAAATACCTGACAAGTAAAAACCACCATGACAGCTGCCCTAGCATGGACATGGGATTCAGTGTTGCATACCAATAAAATGGGAAAACATCCATGTGGATGAGTATTTTTATAGGTACTGTACGATTTTGCTATAATGTTGGATAACAAGCAGATTATGCAGGGATTAGCCTCTTTAAAGGTCAGATAATTGTCTTGATTATTAATGTTCCTCTTTAGGCAGGAAACCCAATAAGCTGTTGCAAGCATAGAGATAAAATTCATCGCTCAGCTGCCAGAAGTGGAGTTCATCTTCCACCATAAAACATTACCAAGATGAAAGTGCTTTCCTCAAGTTGCAATAGTCAGTGCGCACCACTGCCACTGTCAAAAAATATGGCTGCTACTGCAGACTATAATTGTCTTTCCATTTAAAAAGAGTTAAAAGGCTTCCTGAAGAAGGAGAAACCCAGGCTTCCTTTGGAGCACCTAATTCTTCCATCCCCAAGGGGCTATACGGAGGACTCTGTCCAGTATGCTTTTTGTCAAGTTTACCAGTCTAGCTTGTGACGGACAGCTGGGTCCCATGCCTGGCCGGGACGCCTCTGCTGCATACGTCCTGGGGAAGTCACCATGGACAGTGCAATGCCTCCCCCGGGGTGCCTGGGGGAAGCCTCCCTGGCCGTGGGTCCTTCCTCAGTCTCCCCCGTGGCTCCATGGGACATGGAGTCCACCACAGCCCGGTTGGGAGATGGGGTGGCCGCTAGGGGGTGCGGAGGAGAGCCAGCCGCCACATTGGACGACTTACCAGCCCCACCCGGAGGTGCAATTAAGACCAGCTGGTCAGGCACCTGGAGCACTTCCGGGTGGGCTATAAAGCGGGCCAACCTTCCTTCATTCTTGGCCAGAATAGGGAGGAAGAGGTTGCCTGGAAGGAGTGGTGGTGCCAGAAAGAGGAGTTGTGTGGGATTTATAGTGCTTTGGGACTGTGTATTGCCTGTGGGTCATGGGGAAGGCGTGCGCCCACGGGTGAAGAAAAATAAAAGCCTGTGTGTTTTGTACACGTGCCTCTGCGTAGTCTGTGCTGGGTCGGGCGCTATGTAGCGCCTTTTACATCTGGCGTAGTCGGCAGGATGCTCCACCTGGGTCGAGGTGGGGACCTGCAGTAAAAATGCCACTGTGGACTTGAACCCGGACACAGGCAGACGGACATCTTAAGTTCACCACACACCCTTTATTTACAATCATTTACAGTGCACTCCTCAGTGCCTCTTGCACCGTTCCGCCAATGTCTGGGCCTCACAGTCTTTTGTGCCTTTCCTTCTCTTGGCCGCCTCCAGTCCTCTCTCCAGCTCTGTCCACTTCCACCCGACTTCCGCTCTCGACTGAAGGGAGGCGGCCCCTTAAATAGGAACCCGGATGGGCTCCAGCTGCTTCCCGGCATTCCTCCGCAGACACGCCCCAGTGTGGCGGAAATGCAGGCTGCGCACCCGGAAGCCCTCCAGGTGTCCCCTGTCTTCTTCCCCCCAGCACTTCCGCCACACCAGGGATTTTCAGGCACTGGGGCGCCGCCTGGGCGCCAGGGCTGGGCTTCCAAGCCCTTTACCCGTGGCCCCCAACATAACCAGGGCGAACGCCCCCTCGCGGTCTGGAGGAGGTACAAGCCCTCCTCCGGTCCTCCTGGGTGGGGCTGGCTGTAACTTTTCCATTTACAGCACACATACAGTCAAAGAAGAAGGAGCCACACAAAACATGAAAACTTCTGTTCCAGTGTGTTGATGTGGCATTTGAATCTGGACATGCTTGATCTTACTTTAAGAACATACTGTACAACCCAACATACCCCAATAAGAAACTGCACCCACAACCAAATGCTGCTTGGTTTGCCATCTTTTTATGTTCCTAAACAGTACCTCAGACTGAAGTTTACTTGATTATGTTATCTGTTTTATTAATCACTTTTGAGTATACATGTCTGATAAGCAAATAAATGCAAATTTTTTATATTTGGCTATCAGTTAAGAAAAAAAACACAGTTAAGCAATACAATTCAATTAAGGTAAAATTAGTATGTTAAGTTTACAGCAGTTAGCTGATTAATAATTAAAGTGGCAGAAATAAAAACCTGCAGCCAATGTGGTCCCCCAAGATCCAAGTCTGACAACCCTGCTTTATGTAAAATAACAATCCATTGTTATTATACCTGTATTTTATTACTTTTGCCTCCTAAGTCATAGTTTTTACATTTTGGGGCTCTCAAAAAATAACGTTATAAAACTCGCCTATTAGGTCTATGTTAAGATTCTGTAGTGGTTAATGCTTTGGACTTTAAACCCTGAGGCTGTGGGTACAAATCCTGCTAATGATACTGCGTGACCTTCACCAAGTCACTTGACCTGCCTGTGCTCCAGCTGGAAAACCAAATGAAATGTAACCAATTGTATCATAAATGTTGTACATCACCTTAAAAGTGATAAAAGTGTCAGCTAAATATGTAAATGTAATGCATGCATGTATGTACTCGTATGTATTTCTGCTGTGAACCACTTCAAAGCTGATGGGAAGCTTGGCTTGATCACTACACTATTTTAACTCACACATACCCTCTAGTGGTTACCAAAGTAATTGAAAAGTAGCAATACAGACTATACAATAGTTAATTGGCAATAAAAACATACTGAACTGCTCAGCCCAATACAAGTAGTCCTCCAAACACACTCCTCCAACCTAAATTTTGTAAAATAACTATAATTAGCTTGATTTTCAAAGTATATGTTTTACTGATTTGCACTTTAATCAATAATTTGTACTTTATCGATACTTCATATTTGAACTTTTCCACAGAAAGGCAGACTAATAAATCTTTTATTGTTAAGCAGCAGGATATCTGTGACTTACTGTATGGAGCTATGCTGAAGAAACATTTCTGTAAAATGAATCAATTCCACTTCAAAGATTTTCAAGTGTGTTTTTTTTTTTTTTTTGCAAAGTGAAGTTGTCACTCTGCTGCAGAAGACTAAATAAGTTAATCAAATTAAAAATAACGTATTAAAGTAGTGAAGACTCTGGACTCCAAGGTAGGGAGTATGTGTAGTCCTTACCACTGACTCTAAACTGTTACCTTTGGCAAGTCGCTTTGTCTTCTTGTGTTCCATCTGCAAGTAACAATGGGTTATTGTAATTGACAGAGTAATGACCTCAGTCACAAAGCTATAAAAAAAAGGCAGCCAACTTAGTTCTGTCAGATAGCAGCCATCCTCTTTTCCCTAAAGTTTAGCTTTTGCCATCAGGCTTCAGATTTAGACACCCAAGGGTACAGAGCAACAGATTTAGGAACTCTATCCCCAGAGCTATGCACATTTTGAATTCTGTTACTTATAGGGATGCTGCTGAAATCTGAATTATTTTGTGTAGTGTTAAAGGTAATTATTCTTTTTTGTACTAGAGTGCATGTATGATAACACATTTTCAGTTTTTGTATTTTCTTATATCTGTGCCTTGAGTTTTGTTTTTGTCTGCTGAAAACAATTTCCCATGGCAAAATAAAATGTCTACCTATCCTAACCTAAAATACAATAAGAAGCAAAAATACCAGGACAGTGAGGTAATATGGGATATTTTTGTTTTATATTTATAGAGCATGTATTCTAGATAAAATATGAGACTAAAGTACACAATATCAATTTCAACTTCTCAAAATATTTTTTGACACAACATAATACTGAAATAAAGGTTATTTGTTGCGTTTAGTACAACTGCCCCAAGTCTACGAACCATTGACATCACCAGACAGACTCTTGATAACTTAATTTGGCTGCCATATCAAGAAGCCTCATTCAGTTGGTTCTTCTTTTAGGGCTGTAGTTTACTTTTCGGTAAGTGAAATGCAATCTCTCAACTAGGTTTAATTCAGGAGACTGACTTGACCAGTCTAGAACTCTTCATTTTTTCTTTCTGATGAACTCATTGATTAGGAAGACAGTATGTTTCAGGTTATTATTTTTTCCATCATTCTGGTGAAGGCTCATCTTTACCTGTTCATAAAACGTTGCTTCAGAACCCTTCTGGGTTATCTTTGTACTACTTCCAAACTGCCTTTCCTTTCTTGGTAATGATGACAGGTATCTTAGAATGTAGCTTCTGTATTTCTTCTCTTTAATTCTTCTGCTAATGGTAAATACTAACACTTGTACCCCTTTGCCCCATTTTTTATTTCTTTGGATGTTATTTTTGGGTCTCTATTCACAGCTTTAGCAATACTCATGTCATCAGCCTAGGATGACTCTCTCATTGCAAACCACTTACACCTTCAATATTACCCGAAATACTTCATGCTATTGATGTTTGGAATGCCTAGCTGCTCACCAATGGCTCTGGATGGTATTTGCTTTAATCCAATTTCCAAAATTGCTTGTTTTTCCTATCACAGGGCAGTTCTCCAGTTTCCATATTATTCTGTGCCTTTGATGTCAACACCAGACCTGGAATACACACTGAACCCACAACACACAGCGGTCTTTGATGTGGTGAGGGTTCGGGGAACACCTGCGAATTTCATTTTCTCCAATACTGTTTATGTATAAAATAAAAAATGACATTCTATACTTCAGTCTCATATTAATCTTTAACCTAGAATACACAGTTTATGAAAATATAATAAAAACAACCCATATTTATCTCATTGTACCAGTATTTTTGCTTACTCCTGTACACATGAATAACTGAACTGTGTGTCTGCCAATCCCTTCAGAATGGTCTTCTTACATAAAGAATGCAAAACGTACTGTATTTGTAGTGGTACTGGATACAGTCACCTTAAAACTACAATAGTTTAGAAATCCAACAGTGCATTTTACTTTTTTATTGACTAAATCTTAAAGACACATAGTTCTGCTTTTCTAATTTAAAGGCTCAAGCCTACTTCATAAGTAGGTCCAGACAAAATCAAAAACTCTCATTTGTGCACTTTCTCTTTGTGTCTGCATATTAGCATCTGCAATCCAGAAAGGAAGAAGAGTTGCATTTTATACTGCAAGAAATGCAAATCTCTGATGATGAGACACACTTTTCTTCATTAAATCCTTACCATTCATGTTTTAAGAAATACAAAGATATACGGTACCATGTCAATATAGATGCACCTGGTCATATCAACCAAAACTGGTTGGTGTGCAAATTGACCCAAATTTGTGACTTAGCTTGAAGTTTGTCTTCTGGGAGGTTGCAGCCATTTCCACAGCAACTGCTTTTTCAGTAAAGCCTCTCGCATCAAAATGAGAAATCAACCAACTTATATGCAATAGAGCTGAAAATCACCAATTTAACATTAAGGTCACAAAGATGAATGGCAAGCTTATTTACAATTCTGCTCAATTTACAATTCCAAATTTAACAAAAAGGGAGCTACATCACCTCACGTTGGTCCCCTACATTGAGAAGCATTCTGCACAGATGATACTAGAAACATGAAACTAACTTGTACTTTCAGTCATTCAGTCTTCTTCTCATTTTAGCCTACTTGAGATTTTGGCAAGTCACGTTCAATCTATCACTAAATCAAGTACAAGAACAAAACTTCTAAGTAGTATGACGTTACATGAATTACCCAGGGTGGCTCATAGTACAAGAACTCTGGAGTACTAGTCTTAAAATACACTAAGCTGCAGTTTCATGTTTGAACATAAAAAATGAACGCAGCTTCAGTTTTATGTATTGTATATTAATGTTTAACTAACACGTGGTCTAAATAAAAGAAAGATCAGGCACTGTGGGATGCAAACTTATGGCTGAAATATAAACAAATCATCAACAGGAGTTTAAGATATTTGCTGCAAAGGGAAACAGTCAAGCAGCACGTAGCAGCAAATAAAAGGTGGCTGCTACTGATATATAAATGCGTGATTCAAAAACAGCAAGCCCTTCAGGACCCTTTCACTGAAGCAGCATTCCAACATGTCCCCCAACACTGTACAATTCTTTGGGCACAAAACATCGGTCTGGCATTTATGTAATTTCGGTCAGCTCTCTCAAGGAAAACCTTGTATTAAACTGTTAACTGCTGTTTAAAAAAACTGTCGTAGTAATCTTTAAAAAGGTACTATATAACAAACACCGACTGTGTGCCCTGTGTATCATTTTCATCCAATAACTGAATGGTAGTTTAAAAGGAGGATGAATTGTTTTAGCTGACAGGCCTCTCTCAGTCACATACAGTTTAAAGCAATTTGGTATCAGTATTGTAAAAGGAATTGAGTTTACCGCAGCATAGCCAGAATGTATCTGACAGAAAGAAAGACAAAGAAATAAAAAGGCAGGATATAACACACATACAGGACATAAAGTGCACGCAGAGAGAGAGGGAAAAAAAAAATAAAACACCACACTAATGAAGACCAAAACTAAAACAGACATTTTATTCTACTTTAAAAAGACATAATAGCTTGTAACAAATCTGGTAGATACATTAAGCATGGTTATGTTAGACAAAGGTACATAGTTAGATAGGAAAACTAGTTAGCAGATAAACAGAGAGAAAATTCAGTGTACAAAAAGTAAATATAAGTCAATGCACAAGTTCAAGACCCATACATATACACACTATACTCTATATTCATTTAATCTAGGGCATTCCTAAAGAAATATTGCTCTTATAACACAATGTGTGCGTTATAACTGGCCATGGTAAGTTGTGCTTTCAGTGTAGCCAGAATCTACATTAAGAAAGTCAAAGTTAGGAAGTTCTGGACAGTTCCAGACCAAACAAAAAGGAAGTGTGTGTTTTTTGTTTTTTTTTTAACATTGCACCATTAAAACCTCAAATGGCAAAAAAAAAAAAAACCAAACAATTTTTTGTAAACAACTTAAGTATACTCGCAATCCACAATGTGGTCTAGTAGTTAAGGCTTTGGACTTCAAACCCTAAGGCTGTGGGTTCAAATCCTGCTACTGACCATGAGCTTCAACCGCCTGTGCTACAATAGTTAATTAAAAAAAATATTCAAATGCTCAAAGTCACCTTGGCTAAAGAGAAATGCATATATAATAGTAAATGCTTCAAGCTTCAAGAGTCAGTATGAAGGAAACCGAGGGATGAATCACAAGCGTCATTTAAAGTTTGAAATAAAACCAAATGCTTACAACAATAATACAGTAAAAGCAGATTAGTTACAACTGACAATGTTTGCATTTTTTTCAGTTGAGGTTTATGTAAACAATCTTAAGAACATTTTTTTTTTTTTAAATCTTAAGAGCATTCTTGAAGAAATAAATTGGAGGGCAACCAAACCCTTTCTTCTAGGTCATGGAAATTTTAATGTACTAGAAGATTTTGATGGGATGTCCTTTCCTCAATTGTAAATGTGATTTAAACCAGGAACAGTTTATCATTTTAAATAGCATGTGTCATGGTAAGCACACTATGCAGCTCTTCAATTCCACCTTTAAACGTTAACATTATTCCAAGTTACTGTCTATTTTTACCTGCATTTTTATTACTCTTTATTTTTGTTTTTGATATCAGTATGCTGCTGCTGGATTATGTGAATTTCCCCTTGGGATTAATAAAGTATTTATCTATCTAAACCACCATTTCCATCAGTACATTTCTACACCTTGCCTGATGAAGGGGCCTTATCTGCCTCGAAAGCTTACATTTGTAATCTATTTAGTTAGCCAATAAAAGGTGTCATTTCACCCTACTTTCTCCTGTATCAATCTGTGGTTAACATGGTACAACACTCTACTGCTACTAAGATCATAGGCATTTTAAGCCAATTCTATACTCAGATACCCTCATGCAGATTTTGAAAGTCAACTGAACATCTCCCAAAAACACAAGGGTAGTTATCAACGAACACCAGTGTATCGCATGCCTACAATCTTATTAAATCAATCTGCCATGTGGCAATGTGCCGAGTTAATCAAGGTGTGTATTTTTGACATTTATTCCACAATCACGCAGGAAAAGCATGTTGTGTCATTGAACATCAAAACAATGATCACATTTACTGATATTAACAAATTTGTTAATTAAGAGTTTATCCAAACTGTTAATCAACAAAATTACACAAAACTGCTGAGGCATCTGTGGGTAAGCATCACAGGAAAAAATGTCTGGAGCAGAAGCGCATATAAAAACTGCATTTTGCACCATGACAGCTCACTCAATTTGTTGTTTAAAGAATTTGACTAAATACAATGGAATGTGCTTATTGCTTCACACCTCCCGTATACTCCAGGTTTCGCTTCCTGTGACTTACTTTTCTTCCAGAAATTAAAATTGAGACTGATAAAAAGACAATTTGTTACCATGTTATAAATCCTCTGGGAGCTTGGGGAAACAATTCACAGAAATCTCTAGACATGGTAATAAAAATGAATACAGGAAGTGCTTCAAGAAATACAAGGAGAAAAAGAATGGATGTTATGTGGCAATCTCTGTATCAGAGACATTATTTAGAGGAGACATGATTCAAGTAAAAATTTCATCATATTAAGTACACACAATAATAAAGATGAAAGCTCAATCAAGTCTGACTGGGGAGACTACAGCTTGACAAACCAACAATGCATCATCATTCCCAACATTAAAGTTTTTTCTTCCATTTCAGCACTTCACCACTCCCAGTAGAGGCCATTCACTGAAAAAGACCAATGTATTTTAAAATTCATTCCTCCAATTTACATTTTCACTTAAATTCTTTCACTTCAAATGCACTATCTATTAAAAGTGTGACAATGTCTGTGAAATGTAACAAAAAATGTTTGCTAAGGCACCACCTGTACTCATGACTCTTCTTAGGTTTCCATTATCAGTGAATAATGTACAGTATAGGGAATATCAAATGTTCTTGTACAGTAAAGTGCTATGCCATCACTGTATTTTTTTTCCTCCATCACTTCAGTAGTTAATAATGTGTTATTTTGGTCAATGTAATGACCAAACCATGTCAAGCCAGTGACTTATGTTTTACATCAGAGAATGCTGGCTAAGATGGCTGCTGTTTAAATGGTATATTAGTTTCAAAGAGGCTGTCAAATTCTGATCAATTGTGTTATGTCTTAAATATCAAAATTTCTGATTAGAATAAAGCAGAATATAGTTTGAGGATATATAACTGTCAGATCTACATATCATATCTCTCTAACTGCCTAATATTATAGACGCACACAGATATAAACTCTCTCAACTCTTTTCATAGTCATGAAAGTCTCAGGGCTTATAAGGCTGGAAACAATCCTGAAGGAGGCAGTAGTCTGTCACAGGGTCCACTCATGTGGTGGGAAAAGTGGAATTCCTAGAGAAAACCATGGGACATGTGGATGCATGAAACGGCCGCAATTGGTCACCATACAATTCTATACAGCAATTTAGGTCTGTTGATTTTTATTACATTTCTAATACTAGTTTTTTTTTTTTTGGTGGTGGTGGTCTTCCTTTACTCACCACTCTACCCTCAAATTAAAATGAAGAAAAAGGCTTAGAAAGATACACTATCTCCCAAGTAACAAGCACAATTAATTATCACATACATAACGGCTAGGACAATGAATTTCTGCAAAGCCAATTTAATTTAGAGAACCTTTCCTTACTAATTTAAGATATTATGGTTAAGCTGTCATGTTCCTCATAAAGCAAAACGCTAATGGGAACTGCCACAGTTTCAAGTTAAAATATTGATGATGTATACGCTAAAACTCTTGTTTCAAAAATAAATTTAACATTTTACTAAAATTTCACTGGACAAATAATTTTAGATAAAATCATTTATACCTCTGAAAATTAAATGTAAGGCTCAACACCAACGAAAATAAACAGAAGCCATTCTTAGTTTTAAATACAGTATACAGTAAAAGACAACAGTTTGTTCTTCTGGAGTGCTAGGCATTAGTCTCGGTACAAAATTCCAATGTTAATAACTACAAAAATGTAGTTCTGCAATGCAGCTAAATCAAAACACAATCTACTGTACATATTTATTAGTGCCTGAACAATTAATCATGTGGCAGATCTGATCGGCCAATAATGGGGTACAATAACAATCATCATCAGCAGAAGTGACATCAATTAGGGACAGGTATTTTCAGGGACAAAGTTCGTTGAAGTGTGCAGTATTCAGTGTATACACAAACTACGAGATCCCCAAAATGGAGGAAAGTGCAACTGAGACAACTCCTGGTTTCATATAGTTGGCAAGTCTTATATGTTCTTTGAGAATAAATTTATAAATTGTGTATATATTGTACACAGTGCCAGTGTCACAGGATTGTTTTCTAAGCCTATCTAGAAACTACTTCACTATAGCTAGCTAACATTGTGTTTTGTCGTTTTTTCACACAAGAGTAAAAAATTATTTTCCATTTCCAAAGCAGCTATGCCACAGAAAATGAACACAGATGATTAGACCATATGTGACTTTACCTTTGCATGTGTTCATTAAAAAAAGACTGCATCTGAGTGTAGTTCAGTGGCTGTGGTCTGCGTTGTCACATCGTAGTAATAGACTCTACAAAGTTAATGATGTGTAGACATACAGGTTAACTTAACAAAAAACGTTCAGTTTTTATTAACAGGCATTGACCTAAATATGTGTTTGCAGGTTTATAGTTGATCAATTAGCTTTATTGAAATTATCTAATCTACTGGACCAATTTTGTTCAAATTCAACAATAAATGCAATACTAATAAATGTATCAAGTTTCACTTGTATAAAGTTATCAAATACTTGCATCCTGAAGCACTAACAGGGAGCCATCAAACCGAATGAGGTCACAGTGTTCAAGGATACCGAAGAACATGTTAAATCCATTGAAAATGTGAAGTCAAAATATTCATCACATCACTGGATGCCGAGAGCTGTACTTGCCAGTAGAAATACATGGCAAGTATCACTGGACAACAACATTTCCCAAAATTTTTGCTTCCTGAAAACTTTTTGGTGACTATGATAGACAGTTTCAAATTGCAAATAACTAGATTTCAGATTGACTATATCATGTAGAAATGAACTTTTATAGTCTATTGTGGGTTTAATTGCTTAATGATGTTGATACATTGCATTAGTTTAACTGAGCTAAAAAGGTTTTGCTGGTCATTTTCATTTGTACTTTGCATCTGCTGCTGCTTGTTTCTGTGTCCAACAACAGTCGGCTGGCACTAAAGGATTCTGCTTGCCTGATGACATTTTTGCATTATTGCAATGTCCTGGTAAATACTTACACATTGTTCATCACTGACCATACCAACATTAGCAGGGAAGCAGTCCAAGAGTGAATCCAGAAAATGAATCTTTAGAGACATGTTACACTTCCTAGTTTTGAATGCTTAAAGCATGTTGTTAACCAGCTGCCCCTAGTTTGTTGCTCTGTAGTAGCAAAGAAAATTCTAAACACCACCCCTGAATTCCTTCCATTCTGTTACCTCTGACCCCACTCACAGATCTTCAAACCACTTGTCATTGTTAACTGGTCTGATTTGTGGACCAACAAAAATGTCTTCCTTAATCCTGGCACAAGTTATTTGTGGAAACATCTGTTTCAAATATTGAAATCTTTCACCTTCCTTGTTCATTGCTTTAATAAACTGTTTCATAACGCCAGATTTAATATGAAGAGGAGGGAAAAATATCTTTGCTGGGTCGACAAGAGGTTTAAGTGTCAAACTTTTGAGCTTTGGATCAGCCAGTACTTTTGATGTAATGAGGATCTTCAGCACGGCTGTTCCATTTGTAGTACTTGCTATCCAAGCTGCACTCCTAGTAGAAGTGCTAGTACTTTAAATTACCAGATGTTAGTTGTTTTTGTACTGTAAATGAATGCTTGTAATACGAGAGGAAATCACAAAAACAGGTAACTGCAATAAAACTGTATGTGACAGGAAAAGTTACAGCAGAGGTGATTGTTGTGATCAACAGGCCAAATCTGTACTATACACCCAGAAGTCTTCAGAAATGAAGTTTTCTTCATTGTCAAGTGTATTCAGAAGAATGTCTAGGTCAAACACTGACATCAAATAAAAGGAATTGGCCAATTCCATCAGACAGCCTTGACAACGCACTCTAAGTAAGCACCGTAACCTACCTCTTCTAGCCTGAAAACACTTAAGAGTAAAAGCAGTCTCTCTGCCTTCTTGGTGAAGGAAACTTCAGAGTAAAAGTCTACTATTCTGCTGCAATGAGTCTTGTGTGCCCCCACAGATAACTCTGATAACTGACTTGTTACTTGTGCTGTGTTCTACTTATCTATATTAAGTTTCAGAATTACCACTTGTCAGGTTTCACCTTCCCACCTGGTTCTAATCGCATGAATTTCAACTTGACACTTTTGTCTGTTGATTTGCAACTTTTTTCACATAAAAAATAAAGATTACCTGAAATTTCCTTTTTGTAGATATAAAAATCAAACAAAATCTATTAAACACGTATTACACTGCCCCAAACAGTACAAACACAAACATCACATTTCTGGCTCACTGAGTAATTATTTTTTCATTTTAGATGATGAAATGAGGAGAGAGCTCTGTGTTAACATCACAGTTTGGCTAAATTGGCCTAATATTCTTAAGGTGCATGTTATTTGAAGCTAAATAATGGGATTATGCAGCAGGACAAAGACAAAACACAAAAGGAAATCCACAACTGAACGAATGCCTCAGAAAGAACAAAATTCAAGTTTTGGAATGGCCTACTCAAAATCCCGATTTGAACCCAACAGCTGTTGTAGCAGAACCTGAAATGATCAGTTCATGCTTACAAACCTAGCAAAAGGTCTGAATTAAAGCAGTTCTGCAAAGAAATGTGTGTGTGCACTATTCAAAAGCAATGTGAAAGACTGATATAAGATATTAGATATAAGAAGTGTTTAGTTTTAATTACTGCTGCTAAATTTGCAGTAACCAAGCACTGAAACTATGGGGTAGTTACCGTTTGCACCTGGGAGAAAAGCTTTTAAACTGATTAACTGTGTTGTGCTCATTAAGGTTCCCTTTTTCTGTTCATAAAAACAATCAGAAATCACCAGTGCTTGAAGCTGTTCATGCCATATCCACCGACCCCACAGGTTCATCCCTAATGGGATATGATCAGTGAAAGTTACTCCTTTAGACAAAAGTGCGAAAAAATGGGAATCAGGAATACAGGCATTTTGAGTGTCGATTCATGCTGCTGATCACACATATTTGATTCTTTAAAGGCGGTCCTAGGCCTCTTACAGCAACTCCCAGAAGGTTAAAAATGACAAGTTTCACACATACACATGTGGGGTATCGTTTTGGACCATTTACAGGTCAGTGATTACAAATGTTATTTTTGATCCTTTACTAGGAATCTAGTCCGCTATGGACCTCTATCTGAGGATGAATAATTGTCAAATTTCTATTACAAATGACACTATGTAAACTTTAATTAATGCGGCATTTTAAATGTTTCAAATATGAATCACAATGATTATTGTTTATTATGTACTTATAACTCATGCAGTAAATTATCACATTTCATATGAACACATGAATGAGGCTTGTTTATACTAATTCAGATGCATTTTGTTTCAAGTTTGGAGGCCATTCTTTGTGTAAAATAGTTTGGAGGCCATTCTTTGTGTAAAATATGCAAAAAAGAGCAAATTAGGAAGGGAACAAATACTTTTTCACAGCATTGTAGCAAAAAAGTAAACCATGAGGCTAATGCATGCTTCTGGTGGTTAATAATATCATCCCATCTATAGTATAGAAGACATTTCCATGAATAAATCGATGTAGAGATTTAAATAGCAGCATTTATGGAAACTAAAATCTGAATTTTAGTCTAACAATTTGTTGCCTTCCATGCAAGAATAAGAAACACTTAAAAAGAGATAAAAATACTAATAGAATTAACAGCCTACCCAACGTTTTGTCCTAAATTTATGATAAACTACATATTTTTAAAAAAGTTTTAAAATCACTGCAAAAATTTTTTTAAAAAATATGGCAAAACAATGTGCTTAGTGCAGCATGCAAACCAACTCAGGTTTAAAATAGCCTACCATGAAAGAGTCAAGTTAAGGAAGAACTCTTAAGCAGAGTCTTTTGTACAGTGTGCTTAAAGAAGCATTTGATGAAGGTCTGGTATTTGAAGCAGCTTGCAATGCATTCAAACTATGCGTCAAAATGGAAGAGGGCAGAGTGTACACTCTCTCGCACTCTCTATTTTAGTATGAACAGTATATATGGGTCAGTAAGGAATGCCTTTGACTTTTTTAAAATCATATACATAAAAAAGAAAAGTTAACTTTCTCAAACATGTCCAATTCAACTGAACTTTGGCCTCTCTGGGCAGCATCAGGCACAAGGCAGAATTTGACCCTGGACAATGTCCCAATCCATCGCAGATCCTGGACACATAGTTGCTAATTAACTGAACAAAATCTTCTCAAGAGAGCACAGATAGCATAAAGCAGACAGGTGCGATTTATGAAAATCAGAAACCCTGCATCCTTTGAAGATAGAACTGGTGAAATCAGGGTCAGAGAAAACCCGATTGCCACACAAAGTCTAATTAGGTTCGCCAGCAGCCATGCTCACATGTCGATTGATGCGTAATAAACTGCTTCTAGCAGTACTTAATCTGCAAACCCCTCTGAGAGTGTTGATATACACATTTGATATTAAAGAATGGTGGTTTGGCCCCCTTGGGGTCAGATACTTCTTGTATACAGGGATAAAAAAAACCACAGTTTTCATTTTGATAGGTGCTTTAAACAAAATCGAAGTATATAGGTTGTGCTCAAATTTCAGAGTGAGAAATAAGTGGCAGGTGGTACTACTAACATCTCAAAGAAGAGAAATTCAGTTTAAGTGAGTGGCATTAATTGCCTGGATCAGAAATTCTCAGAATTCCTAGAAAAAGAGTTTCCTAAAGGATCATGCTTAATTCATCAATTATTAAAGTATCTATAAACACGTGTTTTGACCTTCCTAAGTTGTGACATAGTGTAGAGAAAGAAAGAGCTTTGTTTTTTTTGTTTTTTTTTTTTAAGACGCATACAAACACACTTCTTCTTAAACCCCTCAAGCTCTGTAATACTGCTCCAGCCCCTTCCCCCTTCACCAACATCACAGAGCATCCTTCTGCTCTACAAAAATCTGTTTCATATCTCATGCATTTGTTTTCACTTGAAAACACTGCCAAGAGCAGAAACTGAGGAATGCACTTACATTGGGAGAATCCTGTAACATACACAAGACAACTGATAAATAGCCTTGAGGATTCTGGGAGAGGTCCACAGAGCTATGTCTGGAACCCAGGCAGGAGCAAATGTTCAGGATTTTGAACACGGCGAGGCTGCCACACCTCCCCACCCTATTATTAGACTAAAGTCCGGAATCTGTAGAGCAGCTGCATCTCATACTGCAAATTTACCTCCACAGCATTCTACTTTCTGCACAGTGTTGGGTCTAAAATTACTCTACAACAGCCTTAAGACAGCAGAGAAAGCATTTCAGGGAAATGTGGCACCTGCTTCATTACAATCAGACATCATTTAATAGTTATCAACCCAGCATTACAAAGTTGTCATTCATTCCCTACAAATATGTGTTTTTCAAGGTTTCTAACCTAGGCATTCTACTAAATTCATGCCACTTCTGCATTCCTAGTCAGCATTAGCCCTTTTCTTAATGTGGAAAACCTGACAACGGGCAAATCAACTCCCCTGATCCACTAAAAGCTAAACTACACAACTAAAACATCACCTCATTAGCCCTTATAATATTCTTAAGACAACATAAACAACCTGTCTTGATGTAGATAAATGACCATTTCTCTCTTTTTTCTTTATAATAAAAATAAATGTAATAAGATAACAACCGATCTTGGGTTTTATGCTGTGTACAAGTAATATTAGATCTATTGGTTTACAGGTTCATTACTGTTAGACCATGAGACAAGTGATTTCATTGTTACTGTTAAAAGACACACAAGTGCCTCCAAAAATTACTGCAAGAACCACAAGACCAGGGGGCCACATTTATAAAACAGTAAAATGCATTCGGCAAAAAAAATAAATAAATTACAAAACCTGGCATATGCCATTTTCATGCAATGTAACATTTATAAATCACAAACACCTTGTAAATACACCCATGTAAATACACCTTGAATGGTGCACTGGAAAATCCATATACGGAGTATGCTAATCTCAAACATATGCAATCACAAGGCTGCAGAACTTCAATGGCTGGTACAGTCGTCTCCCAACTGACACAAAGATCCTACAACCTGCATTCAAAAGTATCTTGATTCATTCCACAACATAGAGTACAAGATCATGTGCAGCATTATAGTCCTCTCCATTACAATCTGGGGTAAGGGAAAGGACCAAGGGGTCAGTTTCTGATCGGATAGCTGCTACAATGTGGCACATCAGACTGATGAGGGTTCAGACCACTCGAGTGCCTTTTTCCTCATCACTGCATTATATGCACTTTACTTTTGAATGGGTGCTAATTGGCTATCAGCTCTCATACACACAGATCCCACGCTTACTACTAAAGGCAAAACCTGTTTGATATTGTTAGGGAGAGCTGCAGGAAATGTCAGACTAAGCAATGATGGTCATGGGCTCACGTCACCAATTGTCTCCAACTCGCTAAGATTACATAAATGAAGGACACAACTGAAAATCACTGGTAAAGCAGTCGAACGTGACATGGCCTTTACTAGAGAACAGCAAGAAAACGAAAATCAATCCACCCATCCATCCACTTATCTACTTCTTAACTTGGTATTGATTTAATTCCCTACTTCACATTAACCATGTAAATAAAAACATTTCTGAATTAGTATGCACCTTTTCTAATTTGCCTTTCTGAAAATGGAAGAATTAAATGACCAAATATGGAAAACATCATAAAGTTAAAGTCCAGGAGAAGAAACTGATACAACTATACTGAATGATCAATGGAAAGCTGGACATTTTTATTTGATTTTTCAATTGTATATATGCAAAAATGGCAAACCCATAAAGCAAATACTGATGTGCATTTTTACATTCTGTTTAAAATCTGCAGACAGCAAGATCTCACATACTTGGAAAAACTTCTTTTTGTTAATTTACAATTTCAAAATAATGCTCAAATAGTGAATAAATTCAATTCGCAATTTGCACACACTCCATATCAGCAGGCTTTTCCTCCTACATTAATGCCTCACAGTCTACTTTTCTTTAGACAAATGAAGTTTACTAGGGATGAATAAACATACAATACATGGCCTTGTGGCCTCATAGTTGAATTTGAAACAAAAATGTTACTGTGTTCAAATCTCAAAACTATCTTACTGCAAAAGCATGAGGAATTCTAACTGAAAAACAATGTTGCTTGTTTAGTGGTGTTCTTGTAAATCACTGTGTGATGAGGCTATAAAGCATAACATCCCTATTACTGGCTATGTCCTTGCTATATGGATCTGTAACATGGGACATTCAGGTAATTTACTTTGGCATAGAGTTCAGTATATTAAACACGAATTGAAGAACCCAATTATTTGATTAGCATGTTGAAGTGACAAGTGCACTTTGGGGAACCATCCCTATATAGGACACTAGGGATCAGTATTTCTGTATTTTTCACTACTACTTAAGGCCATGTCACTATACATGACTTTTCCAGCAATTTTTCTCTTGCATACTTCACTGATACAACCTTACTGAGTCGGAGGCAGTCACAATTTATTCCTGTGACCACCACTTGCTGAGTTCCAGTACCCCCGTCACTGTCATGCAGCACATTATTGCCTATCAGAAACAGGAGAAAGCTCACAATACATTGGATGGATGAAACTAAGCTGTAGTGATGGAAAGGATTTGAGAAATTTGTCAGGCTCTTTTATTTGTAATCATGTATCTGACATATTCAGGAAATGAGATCAGCAACCAGAGTCATTAAATTTGCTATTCCATCCAACTTGAAGTCATGTAATGTGCCACCAGCTTTATATATGCTATTATCAGGTGATTACTTTAAAATCATTCATCTAACTATTTTCAGTCCAGGAACCAACAGCAGACAGGGTGCCAGCATGCAACAAGAGACATCACTGATACCGGGTCATACTGGAAACACCAACAGTCCTAATAAGCAAGTCTTTTAGATAGGACAGAAAAACTAGTAGTAGTAGTTAAAAAAAAAAAAACTAAGGAGACATGTCGGAAAATACAGATAGACAATAACCAGGCTATAATTTGGCCACAGACTTCATCTATCAAAATGAATTAGTACACCACGTGAGAATTAACTTTCCTCCAAAGTTGAGCAATTATTGGAACTGCTTTACAATATCCAGTCACGTTTTGCGCTTTTAAGGAGCAATACTTGAAAATATGGAGAGAATATAAAAAAGAAACCTAGTTAGGTTATAATTGTCAACAGCTACTTGCAAAAAATCTAAGAGTTATTGAAGCAGCTGACCAATGGCAACTTGACAGCAGAGAGCCTTAAAAGAAATTTGCAAGGGTACAGTATCTAATAACAGGGGCATGTTGGCAGATGTCAAAAGAACAAAATCATACTCACTTGATGGTTCCTGTTTTAGAGAACAGCAGATGACACTCACCGACAGTTTAGATAGCACTTCAGAAGTAAACCACTTGCAGCAGTTATAAGAAGGCATCTTACTTAGAAAAAACAATATTTCAAATGCTTTGTACTCAAGGCACCAATTTCGCTTGCTATGCAAACACAAATATGATAAAATGATTGGATAAAAGCTTACTTTGGGAAAGATAAAAATTCATTCAACCTGATTATTAATCACCTTTTGCCTGTGTAGACTTTGTGTGCTTTCCCTGTTATCTACATGGGTTTTCTTCCAACTTTCTCAAACATTTGCAAGTTGGGTTGATCAGCAATGCCTTACTGGGTCTGTCTGACAGTTTGTGTGTGCATGAGCGGGCCCTGATATGTATCGAGAAATTATTTCAGACAAATATGTAAATAATAACTTTTAGCATATAAACATAAATATGTCACAAAATATGTTTTGCTCCTTATTTCTTTGTATTTAATTACTTATTTTATTTTAGGGATCCCCTAACCAAAAAATAAATATGCCTTTAAATAAAATTTGCTGTTTTCACCCATCTAAGTAAAGAACGTGGGCACTAGCAGATACTGCTTTTGATTGGTGAATTGTTAGTTGGGGGACATAGATGCTCTCTACTATGCACACATGCCTGTGAGCCTTGATATTCCCAAGGCAAGGAAAGTGCATACTCCAAGATGTGGCGGTGGGCACTTTAGATTGAATGCAAAAAAAAGTTGGCCAGAAACACAGCACAGAGACACTCCATTGCAGGGTCCACTCTGGAGTCGTCAATTAACCTAATCAACACAACTCTGGAGCTGTGGAAGGAAAACATGCATAGACATGGGGAGAATGTTTAAACTCCACATCAAACGATCGGGTTTTCAACCCAGGATGCTGGATTCACGAAGTAGAAAAACTAACCACGTACCCTATCAAAGGTTAAAAACCTGAAAATGATCTGCATATCTGAGAACTGTATTCACAGATCAATATACTATATTAAAGCCTGCTTGCTAACAATTTGTTTAAACAAATGCAAAAAATGAAGAGGCTGGTTTGATACAGAAAGGTATCTGATGTTTAGTAAAGTGGCATGCCCTTTTGTTGACAAGAAGCACCTCTTCATTCACAAACCCCTAAATTCCTGCGAAATTCAATTAAGTTGTTTTACATTTTTCACGTACCAGTAAAAGCCAAGTTTTCCTAAGCTCATAAGCACAGCTACAATCTACAGATAACAAAGTCATCAAAACTTGAAAGTACATGCAGACTTAAGTTGCTAAGGGGGAAGCAAGAGGTCATTGAATGGATTTTCTTTCCCTCTTAACGTTGGATCTAAAAACCACAGGCATACATACCCAGGCTGAAAGGCAGTTTCCAAAACAATAACAGAGTTTACTGCACCACCTTGACAGAATAGCCAAAACATACTGAACAATGCAGAGAAACTTGTTTCTGCTCTAAAGACTCCTCCTCACTGTAATTTTATTGGTAGAGGGCATATTTAGGAGGTTCACCTTGGTAATGAACCACTACTCTTTATTGGAAAAATTGGTTTTAAAAACTAGAGAAACAGAAGTTGGATACCTGCCTTCTTCCATTTGTAACTGTATGATGCTTGCATAGATTAATTAATCACTCCTAATTCATAAAGCAGTTTTCATCATTGCATTTCAGCTCCTATGCACTACAACATAATGTGTACACTCCTATTGTAGGAGTATACTCTGATCAAACATCAATTTCAGGAAAAAAGATGAGCAACATTATTTTATCCAGAAATAAAATTAAATGAAAACTTTGGAATTTTTAATAAAAATTAATCAATAAAAGGCTGAAAATTATGAAAGATATATAGAAAGTCATAAGTTAACAAGGAAAACATTTCAGGTTGGACTATATTTTAGATGGTAAACATTAACTTCCAGTTTAAAGAAGAACAGAGAGAAAATGACAAACAGAAATTTAAAGATGACCAGTCCCATGTCCATAATAAGCAGTAGTATGTTTAAGATGATTTAATATGAGGCTAAACTAAACTAGCTTAACTCTTGAAAGTTTATATGGAAAATATGCAAAAGAAAGGGCAGGTGTAAAACAAGAGTATCATTTTTATTAGACGTGGAAATAAGATACACTTTCGTTAGTACAAAAAGTAAGTATTACAGTGTTAAGTGTTTAATCGCTACTTCACATCGTGTGCCCAACTGTGAAATTCAAACATGAAAACTGAATCATCAAAACATATAGATATAGCACTGATCAAAAAATGTACTTTATTATTGATGATGGCAAACTACAATCAATTTAAAAAAGTGCAAATGCATTATGTGAAACATAAATCCCAAGATCCCTAACTCTAGCATAACGGACGACCCAAAAACCAACCTTCAAAGTGGCACCAGCTGGCCAAATTTTGTGTTCCAACATGTGGCAAGCAGATCTCTGCTCTCAAGAAAAGCAACTCTCCCGGTCGGACTATCCAATCAGAACTGGATGTAGCAGTTGGTTTGAAACAATAAAAACCATAAAAAGCGCACTGGTCATACCTTTTAGACAGAACATTGTGGCATAAAACTCCTTGCGAACACAATAAAGTTACTGATTTCTGTGAAGTTCCGAAAACACCACAGCAGCTCCTCAGGCCCCGAACTCCTTTCTCTCTCTTGTGCTCTCTCTCTCTCCTCTCTGTTCAGGGCAGCCGGCTTGCTTGCAGAGGCAGCCGGCCAGCTCATGTTGTTACAGGAAACCGCTATCCAATCCTCTGCTTTAGAAAGCACACTGTTAGCAATCCTGAAAAACAGAAGGAGCTACACCCACATGTTACAGTACACAATGGTCCCACTGGGCAGCCCTGCCTTGGGTAAGTTAGTGCACACGATAGCCTGGGTACAGTTTTTGCTCCCATCCTTCAATCGGCTGGTTGATAAAAATAATATTGTTTAATCCCCCTACTCAACAGTTTCTTATCAGGAACACTTGTTGGTAACACTCAACAGACACAGAGCTCTTCACACACTACTGTGTGCCTAGCTCAGCAGAACAAGAATTGCATTTTTAGACAAATATGTAAGGTTTTTTTTCCCAATATTTTCTTTTTCTGACTAAATACAAAGACTTTCAAGTCAACTACTTTGCCAAATTACAGATCAAGCTATACAACATGGAGCTATTTTAAAACAGAATTTGGGTAGGTAAATGTGTTTTTGGATGTTAGATTATGAATATAATTTGTGAATATCCTTTGCAAAGTATTGTATAGTTGGAAAAAATCTACACTATTAAATGTAGTTGATTAAGGCATTACAAATTCTCAGTATTACTAATGTTACAAGATTCATTACAGAACAACGAGATGCTGAGAAAAGCCATCAAAGGCCTTTTTAGCATGGCAGGATATGAAACAAAGACTTGCACAAAAAAGTTATTGTAAAACCTAATATGGAACACACTAAACAAAGAGTGCATTACCCAAAATAAGCATTGGTCAGTAGGACTTTGAGTACAACGTGACGTTTGACTTATGGATCATTACAGACAGATATAGATTGAGACCTTGAAAAAGTATAGCCAAGACTATGAGGAAGACACTCAGGCAGCCATAAAATGAAGCCACTTCAAGAACCCCAACCTGCCAATTAGTATTTACTCTTTAGAATGAACTCTGCATATCTTAACTTCTAACTGGCCAGTGGTTTTCACTGCACCCTACGGCGAGGACTACAAGGGACGGATAATCTGTCTAGTTCACCACACAACTGAAAGAACAGCCAAGAGGACAGACAGCAAGACTGCAGATGTGTAGCATGTGCCTTCACTAATAATTTTTTTATTTATACAAATCAAGTGGAGTATCCCTTAGAAATCAAATTAGTTATAAAGAATCAGTACTGTGCAGTCACAGAAGAGACTGTAAGGAGAGCAAGGACACTTCTGTCACTCTCATATGTAGTCACTGGCAAAATACCAAAATTAATGGAACAAAAAAAAGCTAATCATTTAGTCTCAAGTCAACTTTATCAAACTTATAAATTACATAAAGTATAAACATTTCTATATACTAAAAACAAACATTAGCAGGAAACTTGTGTGCCACTCTATAGAGAGAAAAAAAAATAAGTAAAACTATGGTGGTGCAAACTGAAAATGCAACATTTAATGGTTCAAACGATAGACACTACCCAGAAAACTGCCCATCAGATTTGTCTTGTGAGTGCAATTCAACCTATCTAGCTAATGAGGATAGTTCCCAATGACCAGACTGCAATAAATTCTTATCTAGCTTCCTCTGCCAGGCTCTGAAATTTCTGCTATAATTAGTCTTAAGGCCATACAATACTCCACTGAGGTCTCTAGTCTTTTTTGAAACAAAACAACATCTGCAACATTATTCCGAATAAACAGAAGCAGCGATGATAAAAAAAAAGAAACACATTTGATTAGACACGATAAAAATAACAGACAAAGTCACTTTTCTAAGTGAGGGAGAGCTCTAACTCAACATGGTCCTGGGTTAAGTGCATGTCAGCCTTCTAATCTTGACTGCAACAACCAGCATTATTTCATGCCTGCCTCCAAAAAGTGATGTGTGAGTCTGAGCCTTCAAATCTTGAGCCCAATAATGTCAAGACCCTGAATTGGATTTAGCAAGTTTGAAAATGTACAGTATGTAATTGGACAGGGTGATATATTAAATGGTATCTCTTCATATAATTAATATAATTCTTGAGATCAGTCCATCATACAGAACTATTATGAGATGTAGCAGCAAGTTTTTATGTGTATAGCTTCCTAATGTGGACAAAGACGTAGATCGACAAGTAAACATGAGATCTTTCTCCTTAGACTCAGCTCCTGCTTCACCACCACACACCAGTACAGCACAAGCAGATGAACTGCTGCCACTCCAAACCGCTTGTCGATCTCACGTTCCCTTCTTCGATTACTCGAGAAAAAGAGCCCATGACAGCTGAACTCGTCCAATAAGGTCAGTTGGTCCCCATACACCTCAAGAGAGCGTAATCAATTTCTTTCAGAGGGAGAGAGAGAGAGAACCATGACCTCAGACTTGGAGGTGCTCATTCTAATCAGTGCCACTTCACATTCAGCTGAGAATTACCCTAGTACACACCACAGGTCACAGTAAGATTTGGCAAAGAGGACATATCTGTCTGCATAAAGCAATGACTGGGTCAGTCAGTCAGTCTGTCTGTCTATCTATCACATCTTTGGCTCTGCATTGTCTACAACAAAATACAGTTACTACTGCCCCAGATAGAGAGGAGCCAGTTGTGGTGATCTGAACATATTGTCAGGATGTCCCCTGGGTATCTCCCCCAAGACCGCTGGAATCGGTAGCTGGGGACAAGGAAGTCTGGGCTGACCTACTTGGCCTAGTGCTGCTGTAATTCTCACTAGGAAAAAGTGGTTTGTGTAGATGAGATGAGACAAGATGGTTCTTTAGCGAGGTGGACAGCTACCTCAGAAAATTAAGTTTCCAGTGGAGTTCTGTATGGAGTTACACATCTTTTCCCCAGTGTTCCAACCTTCCACCAACAGTCTAAAGCCCTTCTGTTATTTTAAATAACCTCTCTCTAAACTACCACACCCTGACAGTACCTTTGTTTGTGTGATGACGAAGGACAACTTCAGGTTCCCTGCCACTTTTAATCATAAAACTTTGCAAAATCAAAGACTAACTGAAATGTTCTTCTACTTACCTGTCTTTTTAAAATGAGACAAGTGTTGAGAACAGACTTACATGTATGACACCTGACTCTGAAGCTGCTCATTTGATTACATGTCTAATCACTGATGGTAAAAAACAATTGCAGCACCAAACAAAAAGTACCTTATGTGCCATCATGTCTACAACCCTCTGCCTCCACAAGAGGTCACTGCTACTTAAAGCAATACAATGCTCTAGGAGCCTGTTGTGTGTTTTAAATAAAACGCACAGTGCAAGAGAGAAATAAAACTGAATTGGTCTGTCTGCTTAAGCATCACATGAAAGCCACCACACCAGTTTGTACAAAACTCTGCTTTTACCGTATTTCTGGAACAGTCTATCTTTGAACATAAGCTAATATATTGTACATTTCCCACATACGAATGTGATTTTCACTTCAAAAGAACTGGATGAAAATGTGTAACCACCACTGATTTGAAATGGTTATATTGACCACAATAATTATTGAGAATTTTTAAATATTAAAGAATGTGCGACACTCAACCCCAATTTGTCTCTCAAGTAACCAAGTTATACATTATAACTGGTGCATTCTACATGCTTTATAACATTTGAACATTACTGAGCTATTGAGGTAAGCTATTAACAGCTTGCTATAATCAATTTGATAGAATACTACAAGTACCATTAACAGTTGCTCTCCAACTATACAAGCAAAGGATGACATATTAAACAAACCAATACTTACTAAATATTTCGCTTTTAATTATTATGTTTTCCTCTGAATTTATTTTGCAGCTGGTCAATGAAGATAAACAATGCAAAACACTGCCGAGGTGAAAAAGGAGCACAGGGATACACGAGTGTGTCTGTACCTTAAACAACAATCTCTATATGAATCAGCTTAATCCAATTAAGGACCAGAATATATATGATGTCAGGTGCAAGGCTAGAACCAGTCCTGAACACATTAATAAGTAGAAAATCTATTTAAAACATGTTTTAAGTAAATTCTATCCCAATGGCAGGGTTGTGAAACAGCCAAGGCAGCAGTATGCTTATTTGTGTAATAGATGTAATAGGCATAATGACTCAAAATATACCGTATTAAATAAGAGCCAACAACCAGATATGCAAGGTAAATTACAAAATCAGTATTTTGTTCTAACTAATATCTGAGACTGGCAGAAAACTGCAGTAAAGAAGCCCTACCTAGAATATATGACAAGACTGCTATGCATCCTGAAGGTCATTAGCCACCAAAGGTGCCTGGCTATTTTATGAAGAAATCAGAAGAACTGAGAAATGCAGTAATACCTGGCATCAAGAGAGGCAACACTGGTACGATGCCCTTAAGACATTCAAAGGGTGCTTCCGGCACCAGAGGTATCCCCTGGACAGGATTTCAAGGTTGTTATGTGTAAGTGACTTATTGAACTTAAGAGTCAGCATCTGAGTTGAGGCAAAGTCATATTTATTTTGCAGACTTAAGAGTTAGAGGGGAAGATGGAGGCAAGAGCAGAAGTACTTTGATACTCTGAACACAGTGCTTTTTAAGGAAAAGTGAACAGTGAGCAATCCTACACAAAAGTTACTAGCCTTTGTGCCCAGAGATAGATAGATAGATAAATAGATATAGATAGATAGACAGATAGATAGAGAGAGAGATAGATAAATTAATCCCAAGGGGAAATTCACATAATCCAGTATACCGGTAATATGGAATTTTCATATACTTTATGGTCCCCTTTGATTATCTCTACCTTGTGTATTTCTAGTAACCAGACCACTACTCATGATGCACATTTCTAATTATGACACTCTTTGTTCCAGGTTATAGTTTCACTTGGATGTTCTCACATTATAAAACCCTGAGAAAAAAACTGCACTTAAAAATCAATAAATAAAATGATTAAATATGTTTAAAATCAGATGCATATCGAATATAGTCTTTTATTAAGCTGTTAAAGTAGTTTATTCATAATTTCTTGTTGCACTGTTTAAAATGGACATGACATGGGTTACCTCTGAATACATTTTTAAAACATGCTGCAGATCTCCATATTAATAATAATGAACCATCCACTAGACTAGCCACCAAAATCACAAAGAAAGCAAAAATAAACTGCCAGGGGGCCTCAAGAACAACATCTACAATATCACCCCCAGTTTTTTTTTTTTGTTCCACCCATTGGTTTAATCATTGAGATGTTCAGTACTTTTTTCAGTGAAACCTAGAAGGCAAGATGAATAGCAATGTCCTCTCCATCCATCCATCGATCGATCGATTTTCTAAGCCCACTTATCCAGACCAAGGTTGTGGGAAAGCTGTGGCCTATGTCAGCAAGTATCAGGTGAAAGGCAGAACAATTCCTCGACAGGGTGCAAGTCCATCAGATGTTTCACACACACACACACAGGGGACAAAAGGATTATCATTCAATCTAACCTGCATTTCTTTGTACTGTAGGAGGAAACCCACAAAGACATGCAGAGAACATGCTAATGCCATGCAGAGAGCACCACTCTATAAAATAATTTCAGCTTACATCAAAACCCTGTACAGTATAAAGCAAATTGACTCCACATTTCTACAACTTTCACATTTACCTTCTGATTAAAATATCTGATTTACTTATGTCAAGTTGCTATCAGACCTGAAAATCTTTCTCAAATAAAAATTACATTCATGTCCAGGGGCACGATGGTGCACTAACTGTTGTTTGTGAAGAGCCTGATATTTTCCTCTTGTCTGAATGGTGGGTAGATACTTCAGTTTTCCGCTGACATCTCCAGAGATGGACATATTAGGTTAAATATTCATTCAAAATGGATCCAGTGTGAGTAAATACAATGTGTGCGCATCCTGCAAAAGCCTGGCACCCTGTTGATGGTTTTTTCCATGGCTTACAAACAGTGCTACTAGGATAGTCTCTGGCCCCATAACCCTGAACTGGATTAAGTGGATTAGACATGAAATTGATTTATATTCTATAGTGACATTAACAGCAAATATAAATGGCATCCTTGAGGTTGTGTCAACACTAACCAGGCTTCTCTGCACTGGATCAACACCATTTGCAGACCAATTTAAAAATACTTTCACCTCTTAAAAACATTCCAAAGAGAGCACTTTGCTATAATAATCAGATTTTTCCTCCGTAAACTTAGATTTAAACCACTGTTCAGTTTTTTTTTTTTTCCAATGCATTATAAGAGCCCATGTGACCTTACCACAAATAGTTATCTGGTAAAGAACTTTGAGTTCACTGTGAAAAGTGCCAAAAACAATCTAGATGAGGTAATAAAACATAAATCATGATAAGCATCCAAGATGTTCACTTTGCACTGTCTGTCACAAGTAAATCTGTGACGCAAATTAAGTATTCTGATTTCAATCTGCTTACCATCCCAAAGCCTCCTAAAACAAAACCAGGTTAATGTTCATTTTTATTTGTAGCCTCTACTCGCTCTCAAAGTCCATTTTTGTTCTACAACAAATGTAACATTACAATTTAGTCTAAAGTTTATGTAAGCACTTTACACCTTGCTTACAACTGTTATTTAGTGCAATAATTCTGAAAAGTAACAAGCTTTTCACTAAAACATCTACCTAGTCTTCATCTTTTCTTTCATTCTCTTTTTAACATTTCATTGTGTTTAAACCCTAAATCAATCCTAACAACACTGCTTTCTGAAGTTATAAACTGCATCAAACTGTCTGGTATATGTAAAAGTGGTTTTACATTTTCCAGCCTTCATCTAAAGGGTTTCTAAAAGCTTGACACAGTTTCTACATTGACCGTTTGCGATTATTATAAACATTCATTCTTTTAATCTTTATCATGGCAAAGACAAAAGAAAACCCCAGAGTGAAGTGTGCATATTATATATGGAGTGGGTTGCAGGCAGTGCAATGCAGCTTAATAGCGACTGCTAGTGTTCATTAACTTGACACAAAAAGCACATCTCAGAGCTGTTTTACATACTGTGTCTTGTTACTCTGAATTGAATTCTGGTGTCATTTTGTAATTCAGTTTAAATCAATGTGCTCTGTGTAAGCCACTATATATTTCTATTTTGTGCATTCATAATTGGCAAAAAACTGACAGTTGGCTTTACATATAGCAATCCAACTTTTAATTACTTTATAAACACTGTGGTGAAATGGTACAGCATCTGTGTTCTAGACCACTCTGGGGGAAGACACACTGAAGCCACTTTTTTCTCCTGTTTTAATTTGAGACCCTTCACATTTGTGCAGCTTATGATGACAATATACTTGAATGTTTACCAGTAGCTTAACTGCAATCATATACAGTAAAACGGCTATGATAAATTATCAATCTGTATATTTAACATATCACTCATCATGTATAGTTTTTGGTTTTTTTTTATCCAGGAAGTCATAATGGAAAACCTCCATTAACAGATAAGGAATGAATCTGTGATACTACACTGTCCATATTGCATGATGAGATCAAATGGGGGAAAATGAAATTCAGTTTATTATACACTGAAAATGCAATTTATACTGTATTAATCAGTATTTTTACACAAGAAGTTTTCTCACCCGTTTATCAATTCTGCATTATTAATACTTGCACAAGCTATTCATTTTAGATTAAAAAAAAAATCTCAAACCTGATAAATTCAGTTCAATGTGGCAGATACTCTACCCTTCCTTGTGTTTTGTAACCTACCGAATCATGGACTATCTGACTAACAGAAAGCAGTTTCTGAGGCACAGGGACTGGTGGTGTGTAAGTGGTGTCAGTGTGTGGAGCACTTCAGGGAACTGTCCCATTTCCCTTCATGTTCACTCCCTATACAACAAAAGTCCAGCGTAACAGTGCCAATTGCCATCTACAAAAGTTCTATGATGACTCCTCCATCATAGGCTGTATTAATAATGGAGACAAATCATAGTACTAGAGGGGTGTGAAGGACTTTGTCCTGTGGTGCATAAACAGCCACCTACAGGTTAATATAAGCAAGACAGAAGTGTTAGTGGAGGACTTCCGGCATGCAGACCAAACTGGTCTGACAAAAACAGTGGTGCTGTACAAGGAGGACCAGAACAGACTGTACTTCCAACAGAGACTACGGTCTTTTGATGTGCACAACAAATTGCTGGAGATGTTCTACCACTCTGTAGTAGCCAGTAAATTGGTCTCCTGTGGAAGCAACTTGAGATCGAATGATGGAAAATGCCTAACCAAACTTATCAAGAAAGGTAATTCCATCACAGGCCTAATCTTGGACACATGGGAAGATGCTGTGGAAAAGAAAATGGTGGCAAAATTGGATGCAATCATGAAAGATCTACTCCAACCTCTTCAGGAGGAATTCTCTTGAAGCAATTTTAGCCCCGGCTCATTCCAACACAGACAGCTAAGAAGCACCTTTGGGAGTTCCTTCTGCCCACTGCTACAAGGCAATTCAATGCTTTATCCTGATGTCTTAAGAGTAAATACTTATACTCTCAAGTTTTATATGCAAAAGATACAAGTACTTCTGTACATACATACATACATATCTATATATATTTATATCATATCAATCTATCTATATATGTATATATTGATTGGATTATTTGTCCTCCAAGTCTGTATCTGTTTTTTTTCTGTTGCTGTTTGCATAAAAATATCACAATTTCCTTTGGGACTAAAAAATCTTTTACACTCTAGTCTAAAATTCCAAAATGTTCAATGACTGAATTTTATCGGTATTATTTTCTGTTCTTTCTATCCTTCTATTCCTACCTGTTATTTCTGTTCTGAAGCTGTTTTCACTTTTAATTGGCAAAACTAGATCATTATTCCAAGAACTACATATGAACGTGAGCGAATGCTACATAAGCCATGAGAGAGAGAGAGAGAGAGAGAGACACTGACTTTATTAATCCCAAGGGGAGATTCACATACTCCAGCAGCAGCATACTGATAAAAATAAACAATATTAAAGAGTGACAAAAATGCAGGAATAATAGACAATAACTTTGTATAACGTTTACACGGTGGGATTGCAGAATTTGCATAGTGTGGGGGAGGAACGATCTCCTCAGTCTGTCAGTGGAGCAGGACGGTGACAACAGTCCGTTGCTGAAGCTGCTCCTCTGTCTGGAGATGATCCTGTTCAGTGGATGCAGTGGATTCTCCATGATTGACAGGAGCCTGCTCAGCGCCCGTCGCTCTGCCACAGATGTCAAACTGTCCAGCGCCATGCCTACAATAGTAAAATCCCAGCCTGTACAAATAGGAGATCAAAAGGTATGACTGTAGTGGTCTCATCAAGACATTTTTGAAAACACTCAGGATAAAATGAGATCTTATCCATGGCGTTGTGAGTAAGCCATTGGACTAAACTACAAGGCCCCGGCTTCAGTTTCTACATCTACCTTACAGGTGTAAAAGAAATAACAGAAAACAGTATTATCGTGATCTTTTAAGTCACTGTGAATAAAGACATCATCCAAATACATGAATAATAATATCAACAAATAAATCAGAAACTGATATCATTGCTAGGCATTGCAGTAAACTTGGAAATAGTCTTAGAAGATTCAAGTTATATGATCCAACCACTTATAAAACAACTTCCTTCAAAGGTCCTAAACCCTACAATAAAATGATGATAGAAATTATAAAACAAACTGAAATTAGATCAAAGAAACATTATGAGAAGAAAATAGATAAAGTACGGGGAAAAACTGCCAAGAAGGTATCAGCAAATAAACTTACAGACCTGGCATAGCAGACAGCATAGTGATTTTACACAAAGATTTATTCAACTTAAATAAAAGCAATCTTAAGCTCCAAACGCCCTGGTAAAACGGGCATATAAAAAGAACCAGTAGGACATGCCGTTTATGAATTTGTACAATCACATGTGTTTGGAAGATGGTAAAAGTAACGCTTTGATCTGAAACAGAAATAAACAATGTTTTGTAAGAAGGAATACAACAAAACCACCTGTGCATTAAAAACTAGACAAAGAAAAAAAAAACAAAAACAACAATCAATCCATCTATTATCTAAACCCCCTAATCTAGAGAAAGGGTTGCTAAAAATTTTGGAGCCTATCCCAGCAGGCATCAAGAGCAAAGCAAGAACAATCCTTGGACAGGGAACCACCCCATCACAGGCTGAACATACATTCACAGACACGCACACATATATTTACAGACAATTTAGCATTGCCAATCCACCTGTCTTACATTTCACTGGACTGTGGGAGAGAACCGGAGCACCAACAGGGACACGGAAGAAACCGAAAACTCCATGCAGAATGCACATGGGCCTAAACTCCCAGTCTCTTTGTTGGAAGGCAGTTGTGCTATCACTGTGCCACCATACTACCCTTGTTAAGAAAAAAATTGTTAAACAGGCTATACAGAAAGCACATTGCCCTTTGGCAAATTAAAAAAAAAAAAAGTAAGTTGAATGAATTTTTCAGACGGCCCCTGAAAAAATAAAATAAACCAAGAAGTCTACTAATACACAGCTAAATGAAAAACACATTGTATGTTAACAAATTAAGGAAATAAACTTGTCAGCTAAAAATACTCTCTAGGTGGCTTCAAGGTGATAAGAAATTAGTAAAGAGATGAATAGAGACAACCAGAGGAAGATGATTGTAATGAAGCTTTTAATGAGTTAGTATTGTGACTTGTACAGAGTACAACTATTATTTTTTTTTTTACTCGTGCATATGGTGTGCACTTGGTAAACCCTTATAATTATGTGCAATATGAAGATAGTTTTAAAACATGGGACCAAAACCAGAAAAAAATTAAAATAAATATTTTTTAAAATGGAACAAACAGTCAAGTGGTGGTGTACACACGTGCTCTGTTCAGGCCACTGTATAAAGTTGTATATTTTACCTTGGTACATCCTTAATTGACAAAGAATGAGAGTCGGCTTTACATGTAGTCACTAACTTTGTAATTACTGCTTAAAACATTGTGGTGATCTGGTATAAAGTCTGTCACAATGAGGCCATTTAACTCTGTTTTTGAGACTCCTGGCTCTTGTGCAGCATATGGTGGTTTGTCTGTTCGCCAGTTTCTTAATTGTGATCATAAAGAGTAAAATATAGAATACAATGGTCAATAAGTCAATTTAAACATATAATGGTACTTTTTTATTTAATAATCATAATTAAGGAAATCATAATGGATACCCTTCATTAACAGTTAAAGAATGAACCTGTAAGAAAACATTGCCCAGTAATTGGTTAAAAAGAAACAGTTTCTTAATGATGTTATTATATATTGAATATAAAACACTATACAACGTAACAGTAACCTTAATAAACAAATACTGCGTCCTTTCTTAGTACAAGCCACCTGCACTGATATTACGTACCAATATTCTCAAACCTGCTTAATCCGGTTCAGTGGTGATGGGGCCACCTGCTATACGGCCAGCATCAAGTGCAAGGCAGGAGCCAAATCTGGATCCATAAACACTAACGCTCGGTCAATTTTTAAATGCCAACCGCCCTTAAACACTTTTTTGCTAAGAATATATACTGTACTTCTTGCGGTACGGCCAGTTTTCTCTCGGGGGTAAATGGCAGATGATGCAGTGTTTTACAATACAGTCCATGCCAAGATTCATCGAAACGAAGCAGGCATTTCGTGTTAAAGACAAGAAAGGTCATATACATTTCTTTCTATATAAAACGCAACTGAATAGTTTCCCACTATTTATTTTCATAGAAAGATGAAAGAGAAGGTTCTCGAAGAGCCTCACACGCACACGCCCTTATACAGCACTCGTTGAATGTTGCCATTTACTATCAAAAATTGTTAATAGCGACTATAATATACAATAAAGCTTTCATGGTATTTTTATAAAAAAAAAAAATATTACCTGTTAGCATTTTCTGCGAGTCACTTTGCTACTACTTTAACAAACTGATGAGGCGGCGACAGCAGCGCTATCGCTATCACCATCACTATCACCATCACAACCACACCCACACCGCCGCTTTGAACAAATCATCCGCAACCGTACAGCCCGAAACCCCGCCCACATTCGCACATCGGCCAATCCATGGCGTTCCCGCGTAGACCTACTTTGGTTCATTGTAGCTGTGGCTTAACTCAACACACAACTCACGGCGACTCCAGCAAAAACCATCCAAAATGAGACAGTCACCGATTTAAAAGTCTAATTCTACCTAACGCGTCTGTACTATGTGGGCTGAAACCGGAACCACAACCCTCCCAAAAACAAAGAAACGAGTAAAAGAAGAGACAAACGTGAAAACGTAGGCCACGTGGAAATGACAGAAACGTAAGAAATAAGTCTTGTTTTCCTGTCCGATTTAATTGTCATGAAGCTACCCACAAGGCTCTGGCTCTTATTTAAATAATTTACCATAGGCATATACCAGCACGCTTTATATATTACAACGAATTTCAACTTTATACAAATAAAATAATGGATAGTATATACTAACTGATAGCTCATGGTCTTAGCAGAAGAGCTGCTGGAACTCCGCGACTACATGGACCATTCCAGCTATTTGCAAACCCGTTTTTGTCACTGCTGGGCAGGCACCAACAATGGACAGACAGGGTGTCTGCACAAATCAGTGTTATCAAAGCACAACAACAGCTGGGCACAAGACAGGAGACAGTGCTTAAGAGGGTGCCACATTCACTGGACCAGCACAAACCATTGCTGTCAAATATAATGAGTAACGACTGGGGACAGGAGCTGCAGACACTCGGTGTCCATTTGGACAATCTAGCTATTTGCTAATACATTTCTCCATTTATACAACAGGGCACAAGACCGGAACCAGTGCTTAACAGAGTGGTACAGTCACGGGGTCAGTGCAAACCTAATTTATCACATAATGGGAAACAACTATGGACAACACACAAACCAAGACAAGCTGCTACAGTCACTGGGCCAGCCAAAATCAATGTTATTAAATGTAATGGGTAACAATTGGGAGCAAGCCAGAAACCAGCACTGGACATGATGGCAAGCCATCACAGATCTACATTCACCCATACCTGACTGGTTTGTGGGTAACTAAGACCTGCCACAATATTTTTATGGGAAAGAAAGAAACTCTGGATGCTACACCAGTCCACTGCAGACACCAGCCAGTCTCCCTGACCAGCATGTCTTTGAGATGAATGAGGGAATCGGAGAAGACCTCATACATAGTGACCAATACATGAATTAAACCTGCAGCTCTACAGCTAGCCACTATGATAACCAGTTCCACTACAATTGCGTTCAAATAGTTTTCTTTCTGCCCAAGAATTAAATGACTTTCATAAATCTTTCAATTGTATCTCTGTTTTGTCAAGGATGCTGTTTGTTCTCATTTGCTGTATGGCTGGATTGCCTGCTGTGTGAAGCTCACAGGTTCTCCTAGTGAATGTGTGAGTTAGGGTGTACTCACACTAGGCACATTTGTTCTGTACCGTGCCCAAGCACAACTGTCTCCTCTCTCTTCTACCCCGCTAGCCTGCACTCACACTGTGCTTAATGTTTTGGACCGGGCATGCTTTTGTCATGGTTGTGCGATTTTGTGTAAAGCCAAAACAAGATCTGAACACAGACTGACAACATGCATGTCAAAATGATTTTGTAGTTGTGTAGGCCAGGATAATGCTCAACCCTCTTACAGATTTACTGAGTGTGCAGCACTGGTTTTTGCTGTTAATTGAGCTGCAAGCACAAGACAAATGACTTTAGGGGATGAATTTGTACAATTCATGTTCATATGTAAGGTGAAAATAAAAACCAGTTTTAACTCATGTGTTATTGATTGAAATGGGAATTGCACTATCTGACTCTTCCAAGCGGGCAAGAGCATGGTATGTCTGACCTGGTATGGAGCAATCACACGAGTCAAAAGACCTAGATTTTGCGGGGTTAAATGTGGACAAACGTGCTCAGGCATGGAAAGAATTGCCAGTGTGAGTACACCCTTAGTTTCCCTTTTGGGACCATGACTTTATTCTTTATCCCAAACACCTGTTCCGCTCTAACTGTGTGACAGTGTCTAGGTCCAGAGACAGACCGATGTCCCTTTCTGGGCAAGTGCTCGCTCAGATGCTATTAGGATAGGTTATGGATCCATGAACCCCTCTACTGGAATAAGCAAATGATCCTGAAAAAGGTGAACAATACAAGGTCAACTGCATTGCTTTTCTTGTATTCATCCATTTTGTGAACCCCTTTATTCTAAAAGTAACGTGACAGGTATTTGGAGCATTTAGCTCCTTACCGCTAAGCCCTTTGTCTTACACTTTTAGATCATATTTAACAACATTGATTTATGTTTGCCCAGTACAGGTGACTGTGTGGTGTGTCAACCCTATCCAGGGTTGATTCCCAATCTGCACCCTGTTGTTGCCCACTGTATTTGTTAATAATAATAATAATAATAATAATAATACTTTTTACTTGTATAGCACCTTTCCCATGCTCAAGGCACTTACAGAATATAAGAAAGAATGGCAGAGTATACAGTACAAACATTGTACAAACAAAAATAAATAAATAGAAGATTAAGACAGTAAATTCAGAGAAAGCCTAACAGACAACAGAACTGATGGTCCAGCACACACACACACAGGTTACATGACATCTTGACATGAGTTAAACGGAGAGACGGGGAATAAAGTCGGGTAGAGCTAAACGCCTTCCTGAACAGATGAGTTTTGAGTTGTTTTTTTAAAAGAATTCATGGAGTCATGTTAATATTGGTTAATGCTGACCCAGCATAACTGGAAAAACTATCTATAGTGCTCATTATGTTCAATAAAACCGATTAATGTTTGCCCCGTAAAGGTGACCATGGGTGGTTCTAGTGGCCTAGTGCCTAGTTTTTGCTTGTTATATTTGGTAACACTAATTTATGATGGTCCAGCATAGATGACTGCAGGTGTGTGCAATGGCCTGGCATATCATTCAGGGTTAGCTGCTCATGTGCACCCAGTTGTTGCACGTATTTTTTTAAATCTACTCTCTATATATAAAATCCTGAGCCTAAAAGTGCAATGATTTTATGTAACATTTTTGTCACAACTTTAAAATCGGGCTTATTTTAAAACACACACACACACATACATTATATATATATATATATATATATATATATATTAGTATCATTTTCAGAATTTATTAAACTTTAATGTGATGATGTTTGAAGATTTTCAGAGTCTTATTCCTTTTTTAAATTTTAAACTAAAAAATATCAAGAACACACTTCCCATGTGACAAGAATTTGTGCCAAGAGATTTAACCACGTCCAGGGCCACAAGTAAAAGACAAAGAATAGATGACAATGTAGAACGTCACAGAGACAAGGAAGTGAGACACAAGGACAGCTGCTGTACAGGCTTTTAAATGTTCGAAGCACCACGTGAGATGCAGATCATGAGGCAATGCAGCAGCAAGCAAGCAAGCAATCAATGGCAGAGATGCAAAGTGGCTGGCGCATAGCGTAGACTTGGGGGTTGGCGAGCCAAGCGAACAGGTGGCAAACCCCCTAGTTATCAAAATAAAAATACAATTTAAACTATTTCAGTTTCTTTGAGAGGTGTGTCTATCAATTTAACATGCTTTCGTAATTCAAAGTTATGGGGAATCCCCAGCATCACAAGGTGAGAAACCTGCCTGGACAGGATGCCAGTCCATCACAGGACACACACACAAACCCACACTCATAACACTGGGAAAACCTCAAATTAAAAGATAGATCTGTAGTACATATGGGATGTGCTCATCCTTCACAGGGATTAGGCTGTACCCCAGTGTGTTACAACTGAACCTCATGGGCATGTAGTAAAAAAATTCTCCTATGGTATTTAGTTACAACTTAAACAGCTGAACATACATTTCCAACTATTATCTCACACAACCTCCAAAGGAAATGGCTTAGGCCTCAAACAGTAATCAAGAATGATTGACGCCAACATGCGGAATGCACGAGGTCAAAAACAAAGAGAGCAAACTTTGACAAACTCCCAAAACACCTCAAAAATACAAAGATAATAATTTGAAGCACAAGTGCAATCTTTTATTTATATAACATCTTGTAAATTTTATTTCAATTTTTTACTTTAAGGTACACAATTGATCTGTATTAGTATACTTTATAAGTGCACAGGGACTTGGCCTCTTGCTCTCAAAATGCAGCTGCTCAGATGGGAATGGCGTCTTTTCCACAGGAGGTGCAGGTGCAGCTGTTCACTCAGAGTGCTGTACTGTGGGGCTGCCCAAGTGTCATGCCAGCTGGGGGGCCAGTCTTAAATGCATCCGACTTGTTCATCATAACCTTCAACTGTGGCTCAAAATCACTGCTACACAGGTAATGCACCAAGAGGGGAGATCATCATTTCAGCGCCCAATCTGGCAGAGAGTTCTTCTGCGCCTGTCATGACAGAAGTCATTTAGTTGCAGGTTTTAATGAAATAAGAAGGAAGTCAAGCTGGAGACTGCCATAATACAGCACTGGGGTCTTCGTAAGGAAGAGTATTCGTATACATTTTGTAAAGGCCGAGGCCATTTAATCAGATGCATTGAGAAATGAAATTAAATTTGTGCCCTTTTCATTAGTCTTCACACTCTTAAAAAGAATGGTTATAAAATGGCACTTTACTGGGTTTTGTGGTTCCTCACTGAGCTTTTGCTTGACAAAGAACCATTTAACTCTGTGAAAGTTTCACTGCATATGAAATTAGCTCTTAAAGGTTTGAAAGTGTTCCTAATTTGAGGACAAAAGAGAAATCTTCAACGTACAACAAGCTAACTAACTAGCAGGATATTAACAGGTCAAGACAACCTGTGTTACTAGTTTCATTTAAGAGTCCTTTTAAAACCATGAATCTATTGGTGTTTCACACAGGTATTTATGGAACAACATGATACACATTTATTAAAAGGTTCTTTCTAGAAATTTCATTATTTAAAGTTTTTTTGGAAGCAAAAAATGGTTCCACAATGGCATCACTTCAAAGAATCTGTATTTTTAACAGTGCAATATATCCAGGGTACTAAATCTATCCAAGTATTTTATAAACCTTAACAGGGGGCGGAACCTATCCCTGTAGCATCAGAACCAAAGCAGTTAACAAAACCTGTATGAAGGCTTTGAAACAGCAGACACTATAAAATATAGTGAAACGGATTATATGGTTGTTCTGAGGCACATTGAAAGAAGTTACATACAAAGGCTAGAATCAAACCGTACTGTTGTGAAAAAGTAGCTTCCTGTGTTAAATTAGCGGACTCTAATTACCCCTATAATTGGAATAGTTAAATAGGGAGTTGAGAGTTTTACCTTTTCACACAGTGTCAATTTGCGGTGGATAACTTTGTTCATTAGAAAATTCAAAGAAGCTAAAAGTTTTTTGTTCACTCAAGTGGCCCCTTAATCTAATGTTTGATTTTGTCTGAAGATGGGGAAACATTCAGTATAATAAATGTGCAGTTGTATTTGACATTGGGAAGTGGAAAATACCTTTTCACAGCACCATATATATTTATAGTAATTCTTTTAAAAGTAAGCTAACCGTAATGGTGCTATATACAATGCAGCTGGGTGCATTGACTAAAACATTGTAACTTTATACTCCAATGCCGGTTCAACTCCTGCCTCACTGCATGACCCCATGCATGTCACTTAACCAGCTTGTGCTTCAACTCTAAAATGTCAACAGTTGATCCTAAACTTGAAAAGTCTTCTTGGATGAATTAAGTAGCCAAATACACATTCATAATAATAAAATACTTTCAAGATGTTTAATGATACTGAAGCTGCATAGGTGTGTCCACAGTTGTGCCCAGCAATGGACTGGTGCCCTGCCAGGGTTTGGTTTCTTCCTTGTGCCCGTTAATGCACCTTTTGATGGACTGGCACCCCATCAAGGACTGGTTCCTACCACCTTTAGCCATCTATTTTTAACCCTGCACTGAATTAAGTGGGTTCTATAAAGGGTGGATGGATGGATGGATGGATAACTGAATCAGTAAGGTAATCACAATTGAAATAAACAAAGACATCCATGTTTAGAATCGCTAATCATTATGAAATGTACAATATAAAATTCATAATTAAGCTGTGGTATAATTATAACATGAATAGTATCACTTTGAGACAATATTCACAATGAAAGGTGCTACACAGATTAGCTAGATTAACATTCATCCATTCATTTCCAAATGGATATCACAAAAAGCATATTTGAAAAGTCAGGGATATGATGAGATGATCAGATCCAATCAGCATTCTAAACAATGAATGTGTAGTTATCTCCACCAGACAAATTCTACTTGTTAAAAATCAGTAGAATCTACAATATTATTTTGCTAATAACTGCGCTGATGAGACTGAGTGATTAGGTTAAGTTATCATGTGCAAAGTCTTGCATACTAACACAGACATGTTTTTGAACCTATAACACAAAATGTGATTGTTTATATATACAGTAGAACTAAAGATGCCATTTTCCAAATGCTTCCAATCTAACAGAGTTTGAGAGAATCTGCCACAAACAATGGGATAAACAAAACTGAGTTATTGAGTGTAGATTGATGAGCAAAAATTTGAAAATTATTGATTTAAAATTATGGACAATAAATTATGCAGAAAGTGAAGGGGCCTAAAAACTTTCTGAATCCATTGCGTGTGTTTTATATATTTATATAAACATACACACACACACACACACAGTATATATATTATATACAGACAAACACCACTCACTAGGGGGTCTGTATAGGATTAATAAAAACTTCCCATTATGTTTGCAACGCCCAGCATTTTAATTACAAAAAAATAAAATAAAATTGCCCAATGAGGGAAAATTGTGTGATGGCAGACTAATGATCTTAGCAATGGACAAAAACAAGCATTTTAACATGCAGCCTGTTATAAAGATACATATAAAAATGCATAGCTGAACTACACCCCATAATAACAAACATTCTATAATGTGGTGTAACTCTGTAAAACTGGGCCAAGCCAAAGCTCATTTTCTGCCCAAAATGTTTTCAACAGTCGGAGGAGTTTTTTTCCTCACAACTTATATTTAGCTTGTGGGTAAACTGCAATTGCGGCTTTTTCTACCTCTTCAGATCCCCAGCTTTCTGCTGCCCACAGTCTCTTGTGATAGGAGGATCTGGAGCTGGAAAAACGTGGACAGAAATCTCCATGTGCATCTTCCATGTGTAGTTGTAGTGGTGGTGGCAACTGTGGTAGACTTTTATGCCAATTCTTTATTGAACAGTGCAGTATTGGGCAGACTGATGCAACAACAAGGAATCAAACTGCATATTTTCTGCGTCATAGGAGTAGGTTTATGGAGCAGTGATGTACAATTCACTCAACTATGCAAAACTAAGAAGCATGTTTCATGACCATTTTGTCATACAGGTGTCAGGTACCACTTGGCTACTTTACATATCAGTTCATTTTGTATGCCATGTCTCTTCAAACAGTTGTCTGCAAATCCTGGTCACATAATCTTGGACCTGCATACTCTTGTTCTCAACTATCAATGGAGGATTAGATTTCCGGACATTCCCAATAAAAGGCCCACTTTACAGACTGTCATCTTCTGAACAAAACTTATTTCAGCACTATTAATCAATTTCCTAAACTCACTTAGTCCAGCAGAGTGCAGCCTATCCCTAGCATCTGCTGAAAGGCAAGACTCTGGCCCAGAAAGTTTAGCAGTACATTGTTATACAGTGTGTATTTTAGATACATTATATAAAATAACCACACCCCATTCATGAGACTCATTCCACTTTAACAGATGTCTAAACTCTGCAGAATAGATATTGTGCTTGAAGAGATACCACATACATACATACATACATATGCATATACATATACACACATACACATACACAATGGAACCTCGAGATACGAGTTGAATTCGTTCCAGCACTGAGCTTGTATAGCGAATTTCTTGTATCTAGAACAAACTTCCCCATTGAAAATAATGGAAATCCAGTTAATCCATTCCGCACCCCCAAAAATATCAACATAAAAATCTATTTTCCTAACAAATAACACTAATAATATATACAAGTGGAACCATGGTTTACGAGTGTTTTGCAAGACGAGCTAAATTTTTTAATTAATTTTGACTTGATAAAACGAGCGATGTCTTGCAATACAAGTAGTATGGATACACTTTGTCTGCTGAGCGTCATGTGAGCATAACTGAGCTGATGGTTCTTCTCTTGTGCGCATCTCTCTCTCTCTCTCTCTCACTCTCACTCTCACTCTCTCCTCTTGAGGGCAATCGTCTCCTATTCTCCGTCTGCATGTCTGCGATATTTTTGGATACGCTTATACAGCGAACAGCTACAGCGAAACAATGAAATCACAAGCGCACAAACGCATAGATCCTCACGCTACGGGAGAACACTGCGTGAGCTGACGGGCTGGCAGCATCAGCTTGGGTGAATCCCGAGTCGAGGCGGATCGGGAAACGCGTCACACATAACCACAGCCTGGCTCGTTATGCGAGCCAATGCTCGTATTTAGATCCGAATTTTTTGCTCATACTTTCCTCGTATCTTGAATTTCTTGTATACAGAGGTGATCGTATCTCGAGGTTCCACTGTGTGTGTGTGTGTGTGTAAGTATGTATATATATGTATATGTATGTGTGTGTGTATATATATATATATATATATATATATACATATACATATACATATATACATATATACATATACACATATACACACATATATATATATATATATATATATATATATATATATATATATATATATATATATATATATATATATATATATATATATATATATACATATATATATACATATATATACACACACACACTGTGAGGGCTAGGAGGCACCAGAGAGCCCCAAATCCCAAACACGGACTCACAAGACAGTCCTGGATTGAAACAAATGGTGTGTTATCGCAAAAATACCTTGTTTACACAAGCACAAACCACAAGTTGCTTTCTCTCCTCTTTCTTCTCCTCTCTCTACTGTAATGCACTCCTCCAGTTGAGTGTTGCCTTCCTATCTCCCAGCTCCAACTCTCCAGGACAAGGGAGTGTGGTCCCTTTTACTGAGGAGTACTCAGGAGTACTTCCTGCGCCAGGACTGGGACATGCGGCACCCACAGACCCCATCGGGGCTATGCTGCTGGACAACAATCCCTGGCATTCACTGCTGGTTCCTGAATGGGCGCCGATATTGAGAGCTGCTGCCATCTAGCAAATGGGGGGAATAAGCATCCCCCAGAAACAGTCCTTCACTGACCACCTCTTCATTCCCAGGCAGGGAGTGCTACACATATTTCCAGTAAGGATGCCTGTCCATTTATCTAGGGCTTCACATCCGGGTATGGAGCTTTCCTCTCCTTCATCTGGGATGTCTGTTCATCCCCTGAGGATTCTTATTCGGGTACGGACACCTTTCTCGCTTTCAGCCAGGATGCCTTTCTGTCTGGGTAAGAAAACTTCCCTTCTCCTGTTCAGGATGCCCGTCCTTCCCGTGTGAAACTTGCAACACACACACAAATTACAAACATAAATGCTTATATATGCATAGTACTGTACTGATTTGTAAAGCATTTTAAAGCAGTGCTTATTACATAAAATGACACTTAACGTTAAAAAAAAAAAAATTATACTAAGGTTAAATCGCAAACCAGTTTACTAATGAAAAAACAGACAGTTCTCAGCAGGAAAGGTTCCATATAAAAATAAGGATCTATACTTCCTTTTTTAAAGATTTTTAAAAGGCAGTATAAAGACAAAGTGAATTGTAATTTACTTTGCTTTGAGCCTTTCTATGCCACTAAGGACATAACGAAACAAAGATGTTTAGTTTCCCCCAAAATGGGGAACAATTATACAAAAGCAATCAATTCCACAACATCAATAGGTGAGGAAACTGTATTATTGTTAGACTTGTAAGTAAAAGGTCCTATATTGAAATTGTCAGCCAAAATTCCTTGTGCACACATAAATGATTTATTTTGTATATTAAGGTTTAGCATAAAATGCAATTCAAAATGCCTCAAGCAGATACAGTATTGCCTATACTGATTTATTTGTTATAGAGTCTATCATTGCTTAAAGTGTAATCCAAAATGCCTTAAGCATATTTAACTGATATATTTGATATAGTGTGTACCATGGCATATGACATTGTGGAATTCATAGAATCCTGAGAAGGTCTAATTGATTAACTTGATATAATGCCTATCACAATACATCAGAATCTTGTCCAAAAGCCCTCAAAGGAAGGATAATCCAGGCTATGAAATATCCATGAATGAGCTAATGAGGTATGTGCAGCTCAAGTAAATCCATTTGTGCAGGTTGTTCAGAAGGTCAGTGCCTGTAACCTGCGACAGGTTACCTGAGAAAATCCTCTAGATTTAGGTGCTGTGCACCGATGACAAATCAGTGTGATATCTACTGTCAGATGTGCCCAACTGTTTGTCAAGTGCACTGACGTTAGCCACTTTATTAATGCTGAGGTAACAAGGCAACATTTGTGCCATTGCGGACTTTACACCTACATCGGTTTCCAGAGCAAACAGTCACAATATGAAGGTGTGTCAGGGAAGTGAGCAGATCTGATAATTCAGTGTGTCAGTGCAAGAGTCACAAGGCTGTTGTTCGGAGGAGTCTTCCACTGTACGTCACTGTACGTGCCAAGGCTTGTGATAAATCATTAATGCTTGGCACCTCGAAAGCAAATGGGATGACAAAAAACAAACACTTTAATTATTAATATGCAGAGCCATCACCATAGCCTTTACATAGTCTGTATTTTCTCAAAAGTGGTAGATTCAAATCCCACTACTGTCTCACTAAACAAGCGACCTGACCTTCCTAGAAATCAGCAGTAAATGAAAATGTATATCTGTGTCAAGTGTATTGTATGTAATGAAGGCTTAATGTTTGATATCCTCTATGTAGAACTGGCCTGGTTTAAGAATTGTTTGATGAATTTGCTGATAAAGCTTTTCACTCCATTTGAACATATTGATGGGTTTCATAATTAGCTCTGTCAGATCCCATTTAAAATATTCATTTTATTATTAAATTGAAAAGAAGCGACAGGAACCTCAATCCCGTATTGGGCTGCTAGGCTCACTCTTTATAACAAGCTGAAGAGGTTGGCAATAGAGGACGACCTCAGAGTAGAACTGCCACTTCTCCATATGAACAAGAGCTAGTTAGAATGGTTTGGACACATAGTTATGATGTCCCTGGGCATCTCCAACAGGACCCATACAAGGCAATGACACTAGGAGAAGATGGTACAGGCCCAGGACATGCTGAAGGAATTAAATCCTGCAACCTGCCTGGAGTGAATGAGTATCCCCAAGAAGGGCTAGGGGATGTTACTCTGGGTATGGAGGCCTGGTCAGCCTAATACAGTTCAGTGTATTCCTGTTATGACCCTCAACAAGAAAAACTTGAACAAAAATTATGACTATAAAGAAGAGATGGCAGTTTGTTTAATGTGTGTTTATGCAATGTAAATGATTTTAAAAACTAAATACATTTTAACTCCAATTCTAGGTGCTTGAAGTAGGAAACGGGATTATTATACTGTGCGATTACATTTTTGATGAACTGTAATAGACACTAAATTAAAATAAATCAGTTACATATCCAAGAAAGATTTTAGGTTTACAAGAACTCAACATTACTTTATGATGCACAATGGCAAACACTGTCTGCTTGAGAACTTTTGGATTACACTTTGTGATGCATCATTATTGACACTATAGTATAAAATAAATTGGTTATAAAAATGACTTTAAACTAGTCCTGTATGACTGAGTGCAGGTGAGTGCATGACTGTGTCCTGGAACCAGCATCCCATCCAGATTTGATTCCTATATTGTGGGAAGACAACACCTAGTGCCAGCATGAATTGAACACAGAGTTGTTCTAAAGTCTCATATATATTAAAAGACAGTTTATTCCATCCATCCACCAATAAATGGTAGGCATGCTCAAATTCTCACCACAGCCACAACCCAAACCACAGTCCAGCTGCTTGTTATAAGGTGCCAGTGTTACCTGCTAAAAAAATATGCTGCAACAAATCATTCAGTTTTATAATACATGCACACATAAAATCCCCTTGTGAGTGTGGCCGATATAATGCAGTCTTTTAAAAAACTACCCATAGAGTTTGGAATGGTTAATAAATACCACACTTGCAGGTCAGTGTTAACATGCTCCTGGAGGCTGTCACAATTCAGTAACTCTAAGACGACTTTCTGTCCAGTAGGTGCTTATTAAATGTAAATATGTTGTTTATTATTATATAATATACAGTATATTATTTTTTAAATTATATCTAATGTTATATATATATATATACACATACACACATATATATAGATATATATATATATACACACATATATACATATATATATATATATATATATACACACACACACATACACACACACACATACACATACACATACACACACACACATAAATATACATATACACACGACCTTCCATTTACTCATACCACTATGTAAGCATCAGGTACAAAAACCACACTCAGGAGGCAGAACTGGTCCATCCCTGGCACACGTAATGCCACAAATCAAACAAACAAGCATGATTATGGCATGAAATCAATAGAAACTTTTTACTTTAAACAACCTTAACATTCTCAAACCAGCTTGATCTAGTTCTAGGTCATGGGCAGCACTACATACAAGGAAGGAAATGATCATGGACAGAACACTTGTCCATGGCAGGACAATTTTAAATCTACTTTTCATAATTGGCACTAAGAAAAATAAATTATAAACATAAAATATATAAGCTAAAAACTGTCCTCCACTCCTGTTCCAGAAATCACTTCCAAGACAATGTATTCTGAAGGTGTAACACACACTTCCCTTTTTCTGGCTCTAATATACTCGGCAAAGCTAATTTTACACTGCTTATTTGCTTTTATGCAAATTGTGTTTATTTTTATAGCTGTATAGTTAACTTGTTTGTGACTGTGAAAAAGAAACAGTAAATAAAATGTGATATAAAATCTGTTTAATGATCACATATATAGCATACATTATATAAGCTATGATTAACAGTTGTATATATTCTGTGAGGGGAGGTAGCAAGGTGGCATGATGTCTGGCATTGTCACCTCACAGCCTGCATGGTCTTTCCTCCCAATTCAAAAAAGCGTGCGTACGGTAATTTGGAAACACAAAATTAACTGGTGTGATCAAGTTCAGGTTCTATGGAGTTTGCACATTCTCTCCTTGTCCATATGGGTTTCCTTCCTCCCACAACCCTTATAACATGCAATTTGGGCCTCGACTACACCCTTAAATATAATAAGTTATTTAATTACACTTTACCGAGTTGTGTGGTTCATCATAGAACTATTGCTTGACAGAGAACCACTTCATTCTAAGAAGGTTCTTTGCATATGAAATTGGATCTCTGGGCTTTAAAAAGATTCTTAGCATGTGGGCACATGTGGACAAAACAGAAATCTTTAATGTGGCTACCCTAAACTCCTAAAAATAAAGGTGCCAAGTGGTTGGTCAGAGTGATGCCATAGGGGAACTGTTTTTGAATACCAAAACATGAAGGATCAAGAAAGAACCTTTTGAGGATCTGCAACAGGCTCCATAAATAACCATGAATAGACTATAACAGATCTGTAAAATGCCACTGGGTTCCTGATTTTAAAAGGACTCTTGCTGCATATAATACCACAGGCTACATTCATGTTTTCTTGATGTCTCAGTATCCTGTTGGGTAGTCTACTGTACATTAATAATGTCTGATTTGTTTGTCAGACAAATATTATCATATTTCATATGTCATATTATGGGCCTCTTCAAAGCCCAAAAAAACAAAAATTTTCAAGAATGTAGCTGGATATTACCAGTTGAAGAAGAGCTTGACTTAGCCTGTCTCATTGTATGTGGCAAGAGTCCTTTTAAAATCAAACACCTATTGGTATATGACAAATATGTTATTTTCCATTCATTGTTATTATGGACCCTCTTATGGATCTAAATAACTAAAGGTTCTTTTCCAAACCTTTATGTGGATTGTTCCCTTATAGTACTGGCCAATTTCTCTTTCAAGAGTGTAGCTCAATGTCTCCTCTGCTATGGCCTGGCGTCCCGTCCAGATCTGACTCATACTATGCAATGGATACTGCCAGCCAAAATCATTTCTGGCATAAGCTAGAAGAAATGTAAAATGGAGTGAAACCCAAAATTAGACATGTTGTGTAGGACCCCCCAAAAAAACTTGAAATGGCCCTGCTGCTAGTGGTGCCAGAGTGGCTCTTCAGAGTTATACCATTGGGGAACCAATTTGATTCCCTAAGGAACCATCCATACAAAGGTTCCAAATGTTCCTTTGTTTATTTAAAGGAGTAACAGGTTCCATGAACAACTATGAATAGTCAATAGGAGATTTATAATATACCAATGGTTTCTAAACTTTTTAAGGACTTGTTGCAGCTTATGATAACAAAGGCTAAGTTCAGGCTTTCTTGATATGACAGTACTCTGCTAGGTAGCCTACTATACATTAAAGATTTCTGTTTTGTTCACATTTTAGAAACTTTTTCAAAGCCCGAAGACTCAATGTCATATGCAAAGAACCCTTCATGGAATGAAAAGTTCTTTGTCAAGCAATGGTACTATGAGGAACCACATAACGAGGTCAAGTGCCATTTTAGAACCTTCGTTTTTAAAAAGTGTAGCAAAAATAATGCATACAGTACTTATTCCAGGCGTCGTAACAAATTGTAAATGTGAGGAATTAAAACAGAATTGTATCGCACTAGCTCCTGGCTTACAATGGACCGTCAATTTTGTGTGCCCACCATCCTTTTGGTGGCCCTAATGATAGAGGAGCAGAAAGTGCATCAGTTATTCAGCTTAAGTATTATATGTTGATACCCGAGCTCTCTTATTGTTAATAGGCTGTACCGTGTATTTGTTTCAAAACCTTTACACGTCTGATGAACGTATAAATTAAATACGATTATCAACGCTCTGTATGTATGAGTGGGCGCTATAAAAGACATCATGAGTAAAAGCACAGGCAAATTTCAAAACGTTACCTTTCCGATGCAGTGGTCTGTAGACCCAGTCTTCATCATCCTCTTCTTCCTCATCGCTCCACTGCGCTCTAGTCAACTCTCCACTACTGCGGAAAAGCCGCCGAGTTTTGCGGCTCAGCGAAGAGAGACTGAGCCAGCTGCGCGGCCGGGACACGGAGCTTGTCTTCTCTTTTCGGAAGGAGCCCGAACTCCGTTCCCTCCTCATCCTTTGAGGTAATTAATCTTTGCAGTCTTGCGCTCATCTGAATGCTAAATAGGACAGTGGAGCGCCTCGACACTCGCAATGAAAGGCGCTCTATAAAGAAGTACCCTGTAAGTTCCAAGAATAGTTTACCATCCGTTATTTCGACAGCATCTCTTTCACCATAACATTTAAAACTCAAATTCCCCGGCCAAGGACGAGTTACACTTCAGCTAGCCCGAGTCTAGAGTGTTCAAGGGCGAGGAAAACAAAGTCCGAATGTAGTAAACCTCCTCCTCCTGCTCCAGTGACAGGTTTCCAGACACTCGAACTTTACTTCGGCTTCCAAGCGCCGCTGCGGTCCGTCCCTTATTCCCACTGGATCGAAACGCAAAACGGAGAGCCCAGTGCCGCGCGTCGTTAGCGCCAGCCTTTCCATCAGCTTTGTAATGTCATTATCCCAGCAACCTGCTGCTACTCCGGAAAGCATGCAAATCCGTCTCGTCGAGCTGCAGACCGTCTCCTGGGTTTTGCGGCTGCACGCAGGCTTGGGAGGATGTCACACCCGGAGGAGCCTCTCCGCGACAGCGCAGGCGGTGAGCCGTCAAGACAGCTCCCTTCTTCTCCTGCCCCGGAGTTTAGGTCCTTGTCCCATTCGAGGAGAGGTAGGGGCGTGGTTGTGTTGACTTGCGCGTAGGATTACATGAAGGTAAATTAACCTTCTGAAATATGACTCCCCCCACAAACACACATAAACACACACACAAACTCCGCCTACTTGTAGCCAGGTGCACAACGAGGTCCACTCGCGAGAAGACGAGAAAGGCTGCAGTGGCAACAGTTAAAGAAATAAACTCACTAAAGTTAAAACTTCTGCGCTAAATCGTTTGGGACAAGGATTCGTTATCACCAAAATACACAAGGCTGCAGACAGACATATAAACAGAAAGACAGATAGGCATGGCGCCCCTGATCAGTACAGGTCCCCCTACCTTGCGGCTGATGTTGCTTGGGATAGGCTGCATCCCCTCAAGACCCTGAATTGGTTTAAGACGTTTTGAGAATATTATCTTAGTTATGTTTGGGACACACTCCACTAGGTTTAGAGTTTTTCATAAACATTGTGTGATCACAAGCGCCTTTACCGAGTACAAGATGCGCGGCGATACGTTGCTGTCTTGCGGCCCAAAATGACTGAATTACAAATTCGATCCCCTTCTTTGTGGGGTATACACTTCTTTTCTTTATATATGGGGGTACCTTTTCCCAAACACTCGCGTGATTAATCGTAAGCAGTGTCCTTGCGCCCGATCCTCCCGGTTCCTACATCTTCATCAAATAGCTGGATGGACAGTTGATTGACGCGTGCATGCTGGGAATGTAAGCTCATTTCGTTACGTCGGACGTCATGTTGACTTTGTTTCCTATTTAATTCTTCGGCGATGTCGCCTTTATCAAATCAAGCATTAAACCCTTATTATTTTGAATATGTGCGGCACGACTGTGCACTGCCGCGTGCACCTGGCATCCAGGGTTCGATTAGCATACACGAACGTGGTCTGCATGAAGTTGGCATGTTCTCCTAGTCTCGTTACTCTGCCGTCCACGCCACATTCTCATACACGTGCAGGGCAAGAGTCGGAGTACAGGAGTATTGGTGAGTGAGTCAGTGATGAACTGGCACAGTGCTGCCATATGAGATGATGACACATCAAGGAAGTAGCCTTAGGCGGTAACTTTGGTCAGCGTGGCATTTTCATACAAGAGTTTTTTTGTTTTTGTTTTAATAAATAAAAAAATCACCGGTTAAACACACAAATCCACAGTCCTATGCCAAGTTAAGGACAAACCAGCGGTTGATATTTCTTGCTTTTTAAATAGTTACTTCTTTCAGGTACTCTACAAGCTTGGGATTAATAAAGTATCTATCTGTCTATCTATCTATCTAATGCTTTTTATTACCTCTGGTAGGTAATCTACAGCAGTGTTTCCCAAATGCCAGTCCACAGTCCAGTAACAGTCTTTAGAATATTTCTGCCAGTCAATGAAAATTAGTGAATTCTAAGGTCATGCTTTTTACCCAGTGTGAACACAATGCAGAGAACATTTTAAAAGAAATATTAGGTCATGTTCGATGTCTTATCGAATCATACATCATCTGGATGCTCGAAACTTCAAGGGAGGCTGGCTCCCCTCACCAACGCTCTCCAATCAGTTAGTAAATTTGGATGATCAAAAATCAAAAAAGGGAGATATGCACCTCTAATCTAATTATTAGTAAATCTTAATGCTAAAATCTCCAAGAGGAACACCAAGAATCCCACACTCAACCCCCTGACCCCAATCTAATCTTATTAAGCCAACACTTGAAACTCTCAGAGAGAACCCTGCTCTCCCACCTAACATTAGTAAATCTCCACTCTAAGAAATCAGACTTGAAGTGAGAGTACCGACGCCTATGCAGTTCCACTTCAGCCACTGGTTGGAAAAATTATGAGTAAGGAAGTTTATTATAATTTTCAATAATCCTGGCAGGTGGCACAGTGGTAGCGCTGTTGCCTTGCAGTAAGGAGGCCTGGGTTCGCTTCCCGGGTTGTCCCTGCGTGGAGTTTGCATGTTCTCCCTGTGTCTGCGTGCGTTTCCTCCCACAGTCCAAAGGTCTGCAGGTTAGGTGCACTAGCGATCCTAAATTGTCCTTGGTGGGTGCGTTTGTGCCCTGCGGTGGGCTGGCACCCGGCCCAGGGATTTGCTCCTGCCTTGCGCCCTGTGTTGGCATGGATTGGCTCCAGCAGATCCCCGTGACCCTGTGTTAGGATATAGCGGGTTGGATAATGGATGGATGATGGATAATCCTGGTTTGCAAAGATTTTCTATGGATTTTGCTAGTTCACAAGTCAAACAGGTTTAAAAACTGCTGATCTAAGGCAAGCAGAACTTTTCCATTTTGGCAACACATTCTTTTGTTTTCAACATGAAAAAATACAGCTTGACATCATATAAAGCTTATGCCATTTTGCAAAGAAGCCATTTAAAAAAAAACATTGATGTAAGGATGTAAAAGTAATCCTATGGTCAGAAGTTTAGACTATTTGGTGATCTTCTCATTTATTGCTGTGCACTTCTATCTCTGGGGTGAGATAGAACTGATTTTGCTTATTATGCCCCCAAATTATGAATCTCAAGAAGCCCTCCTAACTATTTTTTTGGCTGTTTTCCTCATTTCAAATTAAGTATTTGTACTTGTTTAACATGTAATGCTTTTATTTAACTAATTAATTAATTGTGATTTTATATTGCTTTTACTGCTTGTAAAGCATCCTGCAATATAAATATGTTGAACAGGTGCTGTATAATTAAACACAATCATAATTAATTCTCTATTATTTTGAGTCTCACATAAAGTGTGCGGGTAAAATAGAACTGCGCTTTCTACATTAAAGCGTTTAACCCCTGAAAAAGCCAAAAGCACACGAGTTAACCGACAGCAAGAAATGACACACATATGTCAAGAATCGATATCAAAAATACCAGTGAAGAAAAACTATTTTCATAGAATTAAATAGCCAGGGCACAGCAAAAATGTCACCTAGAAAAAAAAAACCACAGGGCTTCAGGGAAGATTCAGTGCCACAGGTGGTGAATCTTCAGAGGATGGATGTAAGTAAGCAGTTAACACACACAGCACACAGATGTACAATTTTAGCCATCAGCTGCCCTTAAAATCTCAAGGTCAAAGGGCAGAAATCCGACTACTGCCTCACCATTTGATTTACTTAACCCACTAATGCATTTAATAAGATGACCAGCTTTCTTTGCTTTAACCAATTTCATTTTGAAAAAAAAATTTGTTTGTATATTTAGTGTCCACTGCTTTTGCAGGTTTGACAGACTTACTTACTAACAGTAACATATATTTGAGGTAGCACACCACTGAAAACTGATACCTACATCTTGGAGAAATGGAAGGAACCATACATAGTTTTTGACCATTTAGTCATAATGCGTAAATCATCACAAGCTTTTTTTTTTTTCTCCCGCATTTTGTGTGTTTCTATGGACTATCTTTATCAGTGCCACACTCTGCTTAAAAATGAAGCCATTCAAAAAAATATGGGCTTCACTTATAAAAAATATGGCACACAAGACTGCATGCTAACACTGAAACAGACACAATATATATATTAAATATTCTGTTATGTGAAAGGGTAGGTTTTTCATGTTTTATAATCTAATATTTTAATTTAACTTCATTAAGAAACAGCAAAATTGAATAATCATGGGAAAAGTTCTAACTTCATTGAACTGTTGCACTTATTGACTCCACTCAATTTTCCACCAAAGTAATCATCATGGTGGCCAGATTCCAGCAGCATTTTAAACTTCTTAGAAATTTTCTTTTGCTCAGTTTTGCTATCTTGTATATTATTTTTTATTGAATTGAGAAAGACTGGAGATAAAAATTGATACAACGTACTGGTCAATCATTAGGAAAGGCAGGCTGTGAATAGCACTTGAGATTGTACTGGCTGATCATACCGTTTTTGTGTATTAGAAGAAGGATTAGCGACTTACTTTTGATAATTAGCATTAGTCAAACTGATGTCAGGACCCTTGAGATAGCGGATGCTAACTGAGTCTGACAGTAAAAAGCAGGCTGAACATTGGTTTTTTTTTTTTTTTGGTTGCATCCTTTCTGTTATCCATTTACTGTGTTTGGTGAAGAACAAATTTCATTAGCTGGCAAAAGAGAACAATCCAAAAAAAAACACTTTAGTAAATGAGGACTGATTGGTAAGGAGTATAGGGTGAAATATTTTATGCCTTCCTTTTCCTGCTCATGTTTATATAATGTATTGTACTGTTATGTTATAAAAAAAAAATTTTTTTTGGTGCTTCATGAGGTTCAGGGTAATTATTTCTGGAGGGATTTATGAAAAACCATTAAATTTGCAGCTGTTTTGAAGCCAGGAAACTCTGTTAATTTATCAAAAAGTGATGTTTGTTAAAAATAAATACATTAATCTTAACACATCACAGCAAACCTTTTCTTTGCTTTCAGGGGATTGGTGGCTACACGAATGTCGGCCCAGTTCAAGTATCAATGTGACACACTACTAGCTGCGCATGCATGAGTCACAGGTGCTCTATGTGACAAAAACATTCCGCAACAACCAGTAGCAACGTATGGAACAGAACAGAAGCCAACAATGAAGAACCTCAATGCCACAGGTACCTTCAATGCTGTCAGTGGTGGTGGATATAGACAGACAATCTGGTTATTTGTGATCTGTGAAACTGGTGCAGTATTTCTTGAACTCATCAATTGATTCAAAGACGCTTTGTTTCCATAAAGTACTGAAAGTCCAAAACAAATGCTACACCTCCAGCCTATTCTTTGGTACATATAGCAGTTGGAACAGCAGCATTAACAACAGTATTACACAGTAACAATTAACCAGACCAGTATGAACCATGCTGTAGTAACTAAAGCCGATGTCACATTACACAAACGTTAGTTGTAGTGTATGTCAGAATTGCCGACTTTAATTGCCACTCTCATCACCATATCATGTCAATTTACACAACTGGAAATCACTGGGCATATCAAATTACATGACTGAGTGATGACTTTTCAGTCAACTGTTTTCACCCCTTCATGCAGGTGGTACTGTTTAAGTTTTGTTAAGTTTAGGGCATAATCTTGGCACTTTTATTTTCTTTTTTCTATTCTGTCATGGTATGTAAAACACAAGACATCAGACAGATGAGCTTCTCTTCTTTTTCTGAGCTCCAAAACACTCACACCCCTTATTCCTTGTTGTTGTATTATATGCTTTGTACTTCCAGAAGGGCATTCATTGGTTGTCAGCTCTCATGCACACGTAGCCACACCTACAACTAAAGACAAAATCCAAACTTTTTAATATTGTAAGTGTGACTCGCAGACTAGTTCAAATAAGCCACTGGGCATGTTACATTATGTGTCAGGCTACATGGGAGTGTGCCACCAACTACCTCCAACTCACTAAGATTACAGTATGAACATAAAGACTACTACTGAAAATCACTGGAAAAAAGTTTTCTAATGTGACATGGCCTTTAGACCGTGCATGTATCACTACCATCGCAGTTGAACAAAACTCAGACACTGCTGTAAATACTTTGTGACCCATCTTTCCAAATGTATTCACAAGCAGACACTGACTACAGTACATTAAAAGGTGTCTTCTTACTAAGCAATACCGCACATTTGCAGTTAAAATAATCCACTTCAATAAAGGGACAACAGATGGTGCACCACAAACATTTGTAATAATAATAATATGCATTGCATTTGTCATTGCAATAGATGCACATTACAGACATTTGCAGTAATGCATTAGTACAAATGCTGGTGATACTCAGTTGGATTGATAAGTAAATGCAAAATACATTCCAATAGGTGGTGTCCTTCAAACATCAACTCCAAGGTCTACGCTGATTAATTACATTTTAACCCGTCTTAAAGGGGTAACATAACTAGTTCCATCCAGCCATTGTCTATCCCGCTGAATCCGAACAGGGTCACGGGGGTCTGCTGGAGCCAATCCCAGCTAACACACGGCACAAGGCAGGAACCAATCCTGGGCAGGGTGCCAACCCACCGCAGAACATAACTAGTTAACGGTACAAATTAGACAGCCACTACAGTCTGCTCTGCTGCCATGTTTCAGTCATTTTACAAAACAAAATTCACATTCAACTTTCTTTTTGATAACCATTAGTTTCCAATAACCCTGACCTAGATAGGTAGGGTATCTATGAGGGGATCATTCTTATCTAGGTCTGGTAAAGTGACCTTCATTTATATATAGAGCATCTCAAGGCAGCAATAAAAGGTTTTTACTTCTGCTGTCACTGCAAAGCAATACAACCCCACCACAGAAAATGAGTTCAGGAGGCCCGCCTAAGTCTCCACTGAGGATACGGGTCTCTAGTCAAAGCCAATCTTGTGCTAAAGCCCATTTCTTTTTGCATGAGTGCCATGTTGTTTCCAGAGGTTTGGTTATGAAAACCACTATGAAGTTAATGCTTCCGAGCTTTGAAGCCAGTTCAGGACCCGGCCATTGGTTTCTGGCAGCTGAGACTGTGTAATTTCCTCCAAACTTCCAGTTATTATGTTCCACCAAGTCATAGGCTAATTGGAACATTATGCTTTTCTAAAACAAACGTGACTAGTTTAACAAAAAAAAAAAAAAAACAAGGCAGAAAAAATATCACTGGCATAATATTTGGGTGCATTCAGGGACTTAATTCAAATGCTCAGAAAGCTTATTTATTCACTTCATCAAAGAGGCTGAAAGCACATTTTTCTTTCTGAAATATTTTGCAACATTGAGTCATATTCAGAAATAACTGTGGTAACAGAATGTATTTACAGGTATTACTAGAGATAGACGATTTTGCTTACCTTCATGGATACTGAGAGTATGTACCTACCTGGTACAACCTCAAGCAGCAGGAGAAGTGAGGTGTTGTTGCCTCTGAAATATACACATAAAAATAACTTCGCTCAACGGTAAATTTGAAACAGTAAATGAATCAGTAATTGAGGTCACATAAAAAGTTCTTCTGTTCTTAGACAGATTTAGAAAGTGTAATGATTTTTAAAATGGTAATTCTCCCCACCCCCCATTTTTAAAAATTTATAAAGAACACATTGAGTATCTAATTTAATGTTCAGCAGTACATAAAATGTGTCAAAAAACAAATATTACAAATGTACTACACCAGCATTTTGTTAATTTTGGTACCGGGATTAAATGGTTACATACAAGCACCTTGCACTCCTTTGTATATCAACACGATCTGAGCTCCATGGGGTCACTCCATTTTAATAAAATATACGTGCATCATCAGACTTGAAACACCAAGGGGGACACACCACCTCACCCCATTCCTTGAAACAAGATTTTTATATTAGCATGTTGGAAGCTCTGAGTGGGACACCCCAACATCTCCAACACCCCGTTCCTCATTATGATATGTAAGCACATGGAGGATGCTGGGCGTGGTTTTTGTACCGGCACGAAGGTAACGAAGAAACATCTAATCCCAAAATACAGTGCACTGAATTTTCAAGACACATTTTCTTCAGGATGAAATTTCAATAAAATTGTGCCACTGTGAACCAAATTGTTTCATGAAAGCAGATGGACAAACAGAATGACATTAGTGGATACATTTTGCAATTTAAGACCAAGTAAAGAGCCTGCATGCCTACTTTAGAATTACATTAATGAGTTCTTACCAAGTTCTGAAAACATTCTGAATGGACAGACAATTTCAGCCATAACGTTTTCCTGTCCTGCACCCAGATTGGAAGAATGGGGATTAGGAATGTTATGTCTCATTACTCTTTACTAATATCATAATGAACAAACATATTCAATAATATTTCTGCCTTGTGATAGTCATTAACTGCAACAGCTTAGGCGTCCTGCAACCCCAAGCAGGAGAGATCAGGTATTGAAAATGTGCAACTGAAAAGTTCTCAGTGTCATGGCTAATTTTTCCTTGTGATTTTTAAAGGGTGAGCCCTTACACAGGTGTTAAACCCCAGCCTGGTTGGTGTGTATATGGTTCTGTGTACTCCAGTTCTCCTTCGCCATTCACAAAACGTGTGTGTTTTGTTAACTGACGACCCAAACTCTGGTGTGTCAGTGTGTGGGTCAGAGTGCAGCTGTAATGATCCGTTTCCCTGAAGCTTTGATTTAAGTAGGTGACGTCAATGTAGGAGTGGATGGTCACTCATAAAATAAAAGGAAGAAAAAGGAACAACATGTAAAGTGGTCTAAAAAATGAACATATCTTAAAAAGGGTTCTTAAAAGCTTGATAGCACAGTGCAATCTGACAACAAAAAGAAGTAATTGAACAGAACCCACTGAAAGGCCTCCTCTTGGATGCTTTCACTTTTGGTTATATTAATAACTCCATTATCTACAGCCAGCCTCGGAGGGCCATCTGGACCCTGTCAGCTGCAAGTCAAAAAAATTACATTTAAAAAACAGCCTCAAGCTCCCACCCAAATCCAACCTAGGATGGTCCTGCAGTTTGTTGTGGCCCAGTTGAAATATTTAAATGACTCTTCCATAACATAATCAATGGGGCGATGTGATGCAAGCGAAATCAGTCAAAGTCCTGCAAATCCACCTTGAGCTTGAGTCACTTCCCTTTTACTTAATCAAATATTAACTAACCTTATGATAGCAAACATGCAAATTAGTAAATGACTACATGGCCCTACTATTGTGTAAAAATATAAAAGGGGAAATTACATTTTTATGATTAATCATTAATTAGGTAAATACCGTGGTTTCAGAGGGTCTTCAGACCACTTTACTTTTTGCACATTTTATTACGTTACAGCCTTGTACTAAAATCATTTTACTTCATTGTTTTCCCCTATATGAAGCAACACTCAATGCACCAGAATGACAAAGTGCAAACAGGACTTTGGAATGTCTGCAGATTTATTAAAAAATAAATAAAAAACTGAAATCTCACATTGACATTTGGCTCTGGTGCATCCCTTTTTATTGATAATTGATACTGAATAACGCCAGCTGGACAGAAAGTGAAGTCAGCCAAGTTGGGAGAGTGTCTGTAGTGCTTGTGGCACTGGGCGGTGTGTTGCTGGATTAGCTACTCTGCCCACTAGACAGGGTGAAACGCCATTTGGGAAGTTTGAGTAGGCAGCCAAGGGCTACCCCAACTGCCTGCATGTATACATTAAATTGTTCTCTCGCTTAACCGTCCCTTTTATTCTTAGTCCGGTCTCATAACCAGAGAAGCAAACACCCTAAAACAATACAAATAAGTAAATGCAACCAAACAAGCCGAGCCAGTCCAAGTGGCAGCACTGTTCCCATGAGGCTTCCCTCTACAACCATAATGACAAGGCGATGAATCAGTAAAATCCTTTAAGGTGAATGGGGTGTGTAATTCCTGCTCACTTTTCAACAGACATGAAAGCACTGGCTGAACTCTTTGACAGAAGCAAGCATCTTATTTTACTAGTTACGAACCCTAACCCTGCTTCTAAAGGGAACACAAATGACTTTCTCTAGGTGATCACTCAACCTCCTCTATCAGCGTAAGTGTCCTGAAGATCACCTGCAGCCTGTGCGTCATGTAATCTTGCATCATCTTAATAATCGGTTTGCAAAGCAAAGTGCAGACAGACTAAGTAATTCAAAAGGTTTGATTTCTGAGGAGAGTAGATGTGATATGGAAATGGGGAAGCAGATGCCAAGTAACAGGAGTGAAGGCCAGTAGAAAAGCAATCACAGGCAGACTCCGGAAGTGCACGTGGGAAAATAGAGGGTAAGTCAATAATTATCAGCATTTTTGTGAAAATTGTATATAGATTGACTGTACAGCTTTTCCTTTGTGGTCACAGTGGTAAGGTTTCTACCTTGATCAGTCCGTTTCTTTTATTGTTTTTTAATAGTAAACATGGCCGTTCCACTTTCTGTTTGCACCTAATAAGAGCATTGAGCAGTGATCCGCTTTTTATGGGCTAAATACATTTGCAAGGAAAGGCCCACTTTCACCAGGGGCACTAAATTTAGTCTGAATGCCAAACTCAGCTTTCACTTCACAAAACCATATCTCCACAGAAGATCCTAAAGCCGCTCTCTTACTGCTTTTAAACAGTCCACAGCACCCACTGAATAATAATCACAACATCACTGACCCTCTTTCAAATGCATTCGTTACATTTTAAATCCTAATCGGTCAATATATGCATGTACATACCCCGCACCCTCTCACAAATGTGTACATATGGGACTCCTTTAAGGCTCTGATAAGGTAGGCATGAGCACCCTGAGACGAGAGGGGGAGCCATCACTCACAACCTTGTCTTTCCAACTGCAACTCTGTGGGACTGCAGACAGATGATGCCTATCCACATCACTGCAGACATGCCATGCCATGCCCTGCCCTGCCTGCCTACATATCCTGCCCCAGCTGTCCTTATTTAACCCTCAAGACAGCAGGAGAGAGAGAGAGAGAAAGAAAGAAAGAGGTGACGGGTGCCTAACTAGCCAGTCCTTTTTTTTTTTGCTACTGGCTGAAGCTGAACCTTTGTATTGCATTTTTGTGCCATTTAAATGGAGTGGCCAAGGTGGTAGTCCAAATCTTGAAACTGTGTCCAACCAGTCTGTTCACAGTGTTTTGCATATAATGTAAAAAAAGCACTTGCTGCGAGTACCCTGTCCTTATGTCTGCATGCATGAAACAACTTGGCTCCCAGACAGATTTTGTTGGCATTTAGCACACTTTTCCTTCATGAAACTTTGTTGGGAAAGTTAAATTTCTGTTTAGATATCTAGAATAGAGCACACTGTACAAATGTCTTAGGCAAATTTGCAAATACATCTTTTTTTTAAAACAGAGAGAGAGAGAGACTTTCCTGTGACTTCAGTTACGCATTAGTTTACCGTTTCCACTTTACCTTGAGAGAAGTCACTTCATCTTGAATGTTTCCTCTTTTACTCTCCAACAGCCAGTCCTGACGGCAGAACAGAAGTCCTGATACAAGTTAAATGTCGGCAGATGTACGTTAGTACATTATTGCACATTTTCTGCTGCTCGAGGTAAGTTAACTGTCAAGCATGACAGAGACCACTTTTTGTGCTCTCTTATACTCTGATCAGTTCAGAGTTACCATTCAACCTATCCTGCAGATCTTTAGAGTGCAGGAGTGTGCAGTGCCAAGAAGAAATCCACACAGAGACAGTGAGAAGCACAACATTTTCACAGCAAGTGATTTAACTGCAGACTGAACGCAGCATCCTGGAGTTGTACACTAAACACTGTGCCACCATGTCTCTCTACATTCTCATCTATATTGGCTGACTGACAGTTGCAAACTGACACCGTACGAGTATGGGTGCATGCATGAGTGGGTCCAAGGAGAGCCTGGTGATACTGTTCACCAAACATGAGTGCTCCTATATAACTAGCATTTGTAAAATTTGTAGGTTATTTTCTTATCTCATTTAATTTGATGGCCTTCTAGTATTTTTATTCTGCCATGTCAGGTCAATCTTATCTTTTGAAAGCGTAACATTTACAATAATATCATCCAAATGATTTGACACTTGAAGCGGATGAGTAATTCTAAGTCCTTCACTTTTTCCTCTTCAATAAAATATTTGGAAAGAAACTAAACTAAAGAGATCTTGTAATTTTTCATAATGCATGATGAACAAGAAGCCCAGGTTAATATCAGGTAGGTGGATTTATGTTTTCTGTACCATAAAAATGAATTTTATCATGGCACAGGAGAGGAGCAATTTGTTGTCAAGGTAGAATTTTCACTCTGAATACACGACAATACAGCAGCTAGTACTCCCATTTATAAAAATTGCAGTTGTTGTACTATGGTATGTCCACAGGAGAGCACAAGATAATCCTTAGGATGAAACACGCTTTCTGTAACTTCAACTCTAATGGCACCTCTGAAACTAGATTTGGTTAAATTAGAGTTAAATTAATTCAAAGAGTTCAACAGCAGCTCTAGATGATGGGTGACATGTTAAGATAATTTTACTGACACCCCATAAATTAAGCTATATAAAAACAGAGCAGAGAAAAGATTAAATGGATGAGAGGCAGAGAGGGTGGCAGCGCAAAGAGGACTTTGTTTAAAATTTTGCTTGTCTTTAAACTGTAACGTTCAGCAGAGATTGCCAAAAGCGCAAATGGCACTTGATCATCAGGTAAGAGTCTGAAGAAGAATGACGCTGGGATTGCAAGCTGTGAGTACTGGCAAGGTATACATTGCACTAAAGAAAAGCAAGAAGGTCTTCACACTATTGATACAGAAATTTTAAGTTTGAATGGAAAATATAAAAATTGAATGGCACAGCATGTTTTTCTCTTGTCTGTCTAAATTATCTTGGAGTACTCCCATTTTTGCCCCGTCTCCCAAAGACATACAAATTTCAATATTAGCCTGGCATAAGTGAGCCCTATGATAGAGTGGCACAACACTCTAGTGTCCAGTATCCTATACTGCCAAGATAATCTCAGGCTTCCAAGAATCCTGAAATGGGGCTAGTGGATTTGAGGCGGTTATGCTATTTTATGTCACTAAGACCCCCAATGTACTCAATCAACTCAATGGATTTTATATGCCTGGCCACAGTGATAAACTCACAAGCCACAGAGTTCCACAAAAGTAGACTCAAGTCACAGCCCAGCTGCTTCCCTGTGTGAAGTCTGCATGCACTCCCTTTGCCTATGTATGACTTTCTGTACACAATCTTGAGTCTGCTACCACATCCCAAAAACACCCAGGTGAGGTTAACTGGAAACTCCAGATTGAACTGTTATGATTGAGTGTATCCTAGGATGAACTGCCACTTCATCCAGAGTTGACTCCTGTTTTGCTCCGAATGCTGCTAGGTCAGGTATCAATAGCCCCATGCTGCTGTATAAATGGATTTAAGCAAGCTAGATTGATCACTGTCTAATTGAAGGGCAAATCTTCTCCCCATCCAAGGTTTCATTTCAGAATCTGCCTGTACTTAGAACAATATACACCATACCATACCCATTCTTAATTTCCCTAAGCCTACCCTGCCTGCTGTGTTGCCTTCTCCTTAGGATGGCATAGCATGGCAGCAGGTGATGAGGCATTTGGGTATACTGGAAGAAATTCTTCATTGGTTCCCCTGTCCTTTCTTGATGAATATAGGCTTGACCAAATTTTGGAGAGTGCCAGGCTGCAAGGCCAGAGTTTTGAGGCCAGACTTACTTTGAATTTCTAGGCTTTCCTAGATTATGGTGGTCAACTGTTTCATATTAAAGCTCTTTACAATTTAATAACAACAGAGAAAAATCATCAATGTCTTAGCCATTAGCCTATGGCTCCAACAGCAGCCCTGTAAGGCCAATGGCATATTACATGACTTCTAGTCAGAGGGGATGTCAAACTTGATGACTGTAGTTGCTGCTCTTATCACATTGAAGATGTCAAATTACATGACTAGTAATCATAGGAAATATGCCAGCTTGTGTATAAAATTACCTGAGCTCTTAAGAAGCAACTATAATGTTATTGAAGAATGCATTTATCACAATGCAGTATGTGGAGTGTTTGAGCAATACCGACTTTTGTCTGTCATTGTTTCCTGAACACCTTAGATGGGGCTGACCTTTGCTGTAGTTAAATTATCTCTAAACAGATTAGGGCTACGTCTACACTATTACATTTTCATTCAAAAACAGAATTGTTGAACAAAAACTGTCCATCTACATTATCATTTTCACATTGTTAATGAAAATATCTCTGTTAGACAGACAGTTGTCTTATCAAAAGATCTTCACCATACATTATTCTCCTCCCTTGCTAAATTAATCTTGGCCTGGAGAGGTCGATTCATTTTTTACATTTAAGATGTCTCACGTAGGTTTTCCAATGCTGTACCTCTCCTAGTGCGTGTGCATGTGTGTGTGTGTATATTATATATATATATATATATATATATAAATAAACACAAGAACTCCAGTTTCTATATTACATTTTGCCAGAAGGAGGGGCCGGAGTTGCCTCGTAAAGTTGCATATTGTAATCTTTTTAGTTAGCCAATAAAAGGTGTCACTTTGCTTGACTTCTCACTCCACCAACATTAAAAGGTCCAAAAACACTATGACGTAGATGTTCACATACACTGGGCACACACTTATCTGCAGAAAAATCCTGGAAGGGATGGTAATGGCCCCGGCCACTGGATTTATTTCAGAACTGTAGTGACCTATAAATTGTCTTTTGCACATGCATGCAGCATTCAAGCAGTTCAAAAAGGATTTTGATGTATATAAATAAGAAACATAAAAAGCTCCATAGAAAGCAATTCTTCTGTGTTTGCTATGTTGGAATACAGTTTTCATCCACATAGAATGATTAATCAAGGAATGAGATATTGTAATGAGCAGGGGCCAATCAGGGAAGGGCTACATTATAAGCACAAACCAATCAGAGTGGGTTTAGAGTAAGCATTTTCCAAAGTCTTTGTTTTCGCCCAACCACACTGTAATGCCAATGAGCCGTTTTTAGAAGCACACAGCTCTATGGAGTATTTTTAAAAGTCTCCTTTTTCAGGGGTTAAAAATGCTGTAGTAACATGGATGGAAAGGCAAAAACAAAGACTAATGTCTGTGCTTTAAAATGAAAGCACAGCCAAAAAGACAACACTTAAATATAATCCCACAATAATACAGTTGGCTAGTCGGTTAGTAGAAAAATGCATTTGGAATGTATTTCATAAACAAACATGTGAGGTCTGTATTTTTAATGAAGCAATCAAATAAAAGTGAACAATTCTTCAACTTTCAAAGCAGTTAACTAAGTCCCCGAATGCACTTCAATGTTATGCCATGCCTAATTTTTCTAACTTGTTTTCATCTACAGATGCACTCCCCTCAAACGGACTACTTTTAGCCAATATTTAAATTGGCCAAACTATTGATAAAACATTAAAACTCCCGCTTCACTTGAAAGAGCTCCCCAGGCTTGATGGCAGCGTTAGCCGACAGGAAGGGAATAAAAGGGATACTTCAGTGCATCTATCATCATAGTCATCGGCTATTAATAAATGACTTCACAGTTTGGCGAAGAGTTTTTGCTGGCAGAGGGCTGCTGGAGCCGAAGGCCACGATAAACTACAGATGTTCTCTGTGTAATAAAGGCTTTAATAAGGGGCCTCTCACAAACACACAGCACAAGGAACCCCCCTCCCACTTTGGTTTCACAGTGAACACAACTGAAAAATGCCAAACACAAAAAATTGCATGCCAGGGCAAGCTGGTTCATACAGTGAAGTTATTATGATGTGATTTCATTCAACAGGATGCACATTTACAGTATATTAATATCTATTTAAAAAAAAATAAATAAAAACAACTGAGTGCTACAGGACAAATAAAAATGTCCCGACAACTGGTACCACCCACATGGCATCCCTTGGCCCAACAATGTTTATGGTGCTAATTTAGTAAGATCACAACTTGGCTGTCACTGTAGCCATCTCTAAAGGTGGAGAGGTCAGGAGCAGATCCGTATTTATAAGCAGCTTTCAGCAACATACAGACGCAAATACATCTGCTAGGAGTTTTTCAGTTCAGTTTTGCCAATGCAACTTTTCTCTAGCATCGCTGCAGGATTCAGGGCAATTGATCCAACTGGGCAACTTGGGTTTTGAGTGTTGTTCGTTGAGGGAAAAATTACAATTTAAATGATTTTAGTATTACACTGCAAGATAAAATGTGTAAAAAGTGAAACAACAACATTTATTTCTATAGCACATTTTCATACAAACAGTAGCTCAAAGTGCTTTACGTAATGAAGAATAGAAAAATAAAAGACACAGCAAGAAAATAAAATAAATCAACATTAATTAACATAGAATAAGAGTAAGGTCCGATGGCCAGGGTGAACAGAAAAAAAAAAAAAAAAACTCCAGACGGCTGGTGAAAAAAATAAAATCTGTAGGGATTCCAGACCATGAGACCCCCTGACCAGTCCCCTCTGGGCATTCTACCTAACATAAATGAAACAGTCCTCTTTGGATTTAGGGTTCTCACGGAAGGGCTTGATGATGATGGTCACGTAGACTTCTGCCTTTTAAACCATCCATCATTGTTGGAGCATCATGAAAGGGTCTGATTACATTATGAAGGCCCTGTATCACAACATGGACACACAAGTGTCCTGTGATGGGCTTAGCATCCATTTCAGAGCTGGATCCTGCCATGCACTTTGTGCTACTGGTATAAACTTCAATTCACTACCAACAAAAGTCTGCATTAATTAGGTCTGCTAAGTGGTCCAATTCACAATGGGCCAGAGAAAGCTACAGTAATCATTTAATCAATGGTAGCACAGCAGAGGGAGGCTGACAAATCATTCATTTATTCATTATGAAAGAGACAGAGGTGTCTCTGATAAAATGAGAAAGGGCACAACTGCCTCTGTCAATTTGTAAGCGATGAGAATGGGAAAGTCGTAATGAAAAAGAGAAAGTTAAATGAGCCACACTTCAGCCACGAGTTTGGAGAAATGGAACGAGCCTCTAGGAGACTCTAATAAGCTGTGGTAACAAGACATCTCATCTCTGGACACCCATATTTGACTCTTTATGACCAAGCCATAAAAACAGTGACAGCAAATAAAACATTAAAGCATCTTGGGCCCACTAAAAATGTATTTTTTGAAAGGAAGATAACGTGAGAAAGTCTTCACTCGGTACATTTTTTTTAATTGTGTGAACAATCTTTTCCTATGGGAATTTCAAAGCATGTTTAAACTCTTCTGGAAGTATTCTCACCTTTCCTCAGATTTGTGAGCAATAATGACGAGCTCCGTCTATCACACTTGTGGTTTTTAGGAGTTTTGCCTTTGAAAGCTGATTCATCAGATGGTATTTTAAAATTCAGCAGCTCTTTATCTGAAGCCTTGGAGGAGTCACCATACCCTCCTTGCCTGGTTCAGTATTTGGCACTTAGCCCAGGAGGTAAGAAGCATGAAAGTCAGCAGAATCCCAATTACTGTACGGTAAAAAAACAATGTCTTACATGGAGTCATGTGCAGCTTTGTCTGGAGACGATGAGATAGAGAAGTGCTCGCTGGTGGCGGGGACAGAGATGGGGGGGACCCGCCTCAAATTCACACTTAGATAAGGTCGCTTCCCCTCTCAAATCTTGCTTACATGCTGTGTGTCAACAAACTGATCAACAAAGATTTTATCACAGAACAATTTATGAATGTTTTAAAAGTGCCTTTTCAGGCTGATTTCACAAATATACTCAGCTTTTTTCTATCACCCATAGTTTATGAGTTGTCTTTTTTTCAAAGTTATATACTGTATTTAGTGTATAGCCCCTAAAGTTTTTTTTTTGTTTTAAAAAGTTAAATTGAGTATTGTGTGACAGGCGCCTGGCATCCATGCCCAGCCGGGACACCCCTGCACACTGTATTCAGGGGGAGCAGCCCTGGACGCTAGATGGCCGCCCCCCTGGGCTGGTGTAGTGCCTCAGTTTCCCACAGGGCTCCCTGGGAATTGGAGTTGGGGGCAGCCCTGTTGGGTCCCGCAGGTAACGTCAGGGGGTGCTGTGTTTGAGACTCCTGAGCCCGTGTGGGCAACAGATACATCACACCTGGAAGTGCCACCGGATATTGGTGATCAAACACCTGGAGCACTACCAGGTGACCTATAAAAGGGAGCCAGCAACCACCAGTCATCGGACACAGTCGGGTGGAGGAGGACAAGGTTGCTAGGGAGGAGCGGTGGTGCCAAGGAAGTGAAAAGTGCTTGAGCGGTACTGGTGCTTGGGACAGTGTTGTGGCTGGGGGGATTACGGGGAAGACGTGCCCCCCAGCTGAAGAGAAATAAAAGTCTTTGTATTTTAGATGTGCCTCCTGTGTCCACTCTGTGTTGGGTCAGGTGCTATATAGTGCCTTTCACAATTGAAATATTTTTATTAGTGTTTAGAAACATTTTATAACTTTCCAGAAAGGCAGAGTTTGCAGGCTGTAACCCGTTTGGACCTGTTGAGAAAGGAGCCCGCTCTCTGTATGTGGCACAGCTCCATGCCAGTTGGTGATCATCTATGTTCTTACATCTTTAAAAAATAAATTTCTTAGATTCTCATTGGGAGATTTTCCATGGAATTTACTAAGCAGTATGGGATGAGCACAGTGAACAGTTTAATCCAGAGATTTCTAAAATGGAAAAGTGATACCAAGGCAAGCAGAGTCCCGGTATGCTTGCGGACTACTGCTAACACTTAAAAGGGGTATTCCAGAGGACAGGAGCAACACAAAACCGTACACTTCTACCTTTTAAGAGAGATGCTCACAGCACAAATATATGCTGAACATACAATTTCTTGTAAATTTAAAAATAGGGTGTCACTTAAAATCATTTACTGACAGAAAGTCTGATTAGATTATTTGAATCCAGTATGAATTTGCCCTCTAGTGGTCACCGTGTAAAATACAAACTGTCATACTGATGGACACATCTTTGGTATGTAGGATGAAAACCCACACAAACGTGGTGAGAACAAGCTAGTTACCAGCACAGAATTCAAAGCCAGGACCCTGGACTTGTGAAGCAGCAGCAGCACAAACCACTGTGCCATTGTGCTGCCACATACCAGTATAAAGTTCTGAAAAGATTATAAAAAAAATTCAATTTCTGCTTTCCTGCACTGTTCTCATAGAGAATGTAATTAGATTTTCAAGTCATACAACAAATTAGATGAAGACTAAATGAATAAATATCACACCATCTCACACTCTGAATTACACTTAATATAGTACCTTTGATCCTACAACAAAACATTATGAAATCATTACAGAAGAAAGAAAATTAGAAAGATAAACACAGCCTGACTAAAATTACCCAAGTTAGTTTCAAACGAAGGGACCTACAAAGGCATCCAACAAAGTATTTGAAAAAGCTTGTAAGGAAAATAAATGCAAAACAACAAAAAGCTTTAAAATGTGCTGGCGGTCCACCAGACACAAGGAGAAACCGATTTATAAAAACTGCAATCAAACAGATCTTTGTCTTTTATTTTACATTGAAGTATACAATCAACTGCAACACTACATGTGAACACTACAAGACGTAAATACTGTATACAGGCAGAAGTACAGCAACAAACTACTGCAATTTGCTTTGTCATCCACCTGGTGGCTCCAGTGAGCCACTGACTTGTGTACAGGAGTCAAATCCCAAAAGCATGGAGAAAGTGGCAGGGGCAGTTCCTTTGTCACGTCTTCTCTCTCTTTCTGTTCCTACTTAACAAAAAATGACTCGGCTTTCAGAGGTCACTGATGCCCATTAACGTTTAACAAACTGTTACTTTGTGTGTGTTTTTTTTTTTTTTTACGTACTTAAATCTATTACTGAGGCTATCTAGCTGTCAGACAGCTGTACAACTGCTCATAACACAATACTGTTACACCTGCATGTCACACAGAAACCGAGAAGGCGCAAGCTCCACAAAGGCAATGGCTAGATGCAAGACTTGAACCCAAAGTACTAGATTCATGATGCAGCAAATGTACAGTAGCATTTGCAGGACTGTGCCACCCTGCATTAAATATTTGTACAAGAAATGCCAATACATATTTATTACTACAAACAGAATAAACATGAAACGTGTCTATTTATACCCACAAGCACATCAACAGGTATACACCCATAACAACGTGAATAGCCTGCCGGAGACACTTTTTAAAAAAATTTTATAACTAACTGTCAGGTATTCAAAATTCAAAATCTCCAAAAATTAATTTTCAAAAATTAAAATTCAAAATACTTTTCATTAACAAAAGAAAACAATCCAACTCAATGATCCAAAACACAAAAACAAAAGGCCAAAACAGCAAATCAAACACCACTAGCCAGACAAAAAAAAATGGAGATTGAAAGAAGCTGAAGCGCACAGCCATGAGAGTACCTAATAATAATACTTTACTTTTGTATAGCGCTTTCTAACTACTCAAATCACTTGTGGGTGAACCACCAGGATCCTTAACAGGACACACAAGTGACCACATACACAAGTCATTCTGAACAAAATCAAAGATATCAAGAAAAACAGACAGCAGATAAACAAGGGAGCGGTTAATAACATAAGGGGAAGGGGACTAAGAAACAGAAGCACAATCCTCACAGCTCGTCACCGGAGTGTGCAAGAAACACCCATACAGATACATGGAAAACATGCAAGCTCCTCATAGAAAGTGGCTGAGCTAGGGTTCAAGGGCCATGTACTCATGCTGTGTGGGTGCAGTGCTAACTATTGCACCACCATGCCACACTATCCTGTGGTATGTTAAACTACAATAAACTAAACACATCAGCTCAGCAAAAGACAACTTAGCAGCTGGGCTCATACGTTTCATCCTGGTAAACATTGGGTAGTGAAGCTAAAGGGCCCAACATGAGTTCACTCTGCTCACCCAATATGGTCCTGAGGCATGGAGGGCAGCAACAAGGATAAAAGCTTCATAATCAAGGAAACGCTGCCACATCCTCCACTACTCGCTTGTTTTCCAAGAGGCTGCAGCACATCACGATTTAACTTGTTTACAGACAACTATGTTAATTGTGCAGGATCTGTCAAAGCACGCAGACAAGTCGCCAAGCCCTTAAAGACATAAGGGTGAAATGGGTGATCCCTGACGATTGTATCTTGCGTGACTGACATTCAACACGCTCTAAGAGGTTCAGCCGCCCCGCAAATTAGCCACCAAGTAAAGAGCACCCTTGAAGGAAGCCTGCTTAACGTATAGGCCCAGTTACAGTCAAAGGCTTCCAGGGGACCTGCAGAGGATCTGAAGAAGCTGTGGTAAACTGTGAGGAAGTCAGCAGTACACCCCCAGGACAATAAACGGCAGAAGACAAGTCCCAAAAATGACATTGGGGTCCTGTCATCAGAATTTGAGTTTACTAGTCTGGAATTAAAAAAGAAAAAAGAAAAAATTGAGACCTGAATGGACCCCACAGCCTCTAGAGGGCACTCAGACCTTAGTGTATTAAACGAGCCTATCATGGTCTGGAATCCCTACAGATTTTATTTTTTCTCCAGCCGTCTGGAGTTTTTTTGTTTTTTCTGTCCCCCCTGGCCATTGAACCTTACTCTTATTCGATGTTAATGTTGATTTATTTTGTTTTATAATTATGTCTTTCATTTTTCTATTCTTTAATATGTAAAGCACTTTGAGCTACTGTTTGTATGAAAATGTGCTATATAAATAAATGTTGTTGTTGTTGTTGTTGAGCCTCAGAACAGGGTGCAAAAATAAGAGGGAGAGGAGACTCAATGGCAGGAAGGCATCCAATAAAAGAGAGACGGGCTCAAAGGAACTGCAGCGATTCCGCTTTCACACTTCTTTGGGCGGCAGACCTACATTGTGCTATTTTATAATAAAGGGCCAGTTTTGCTATACGGGCCCCAGACCTTTTGGAGCTTTATTCTGGGCCAAAGAGATCACAAGATGATGCCATTACATCATATATCACACATTTCAACATTTCTTAAACTCTCCTTAAAACACTTTGTAACACGTACACCCAGCTTCATTTTTGAAATGCTTTACCTATTTCCCCATTTTAACTCTTTATTCTATTTCTGCTCCAGTAGTAAAAAATAACAGCTACATATCTCAATATTTACATTTGCTTATTTGGCTGACACCTTTATCCAAGGTGACTTACAACATATATGATACAATTGGTTATATTTCTTTTTGGTTTTCCAATTAGAGTACAGGCAGGTCAAGTGAAGTACTTGCTCATGATCGCATAGTGTCAGTAGCGGGATTTGAATCCACAACCTCAGGGTCTGAAGTCCACAGCCTCAACCAATACACTATACTGCACACTGCTAATTTTATATATAATAAAATACTGGGCACTGGTTCAAGAAAGGTAGCCAATGAAAATTATAGTTATTGCATCTCTATGGGGTTTCCATTGGGTTCTCATCTCCAAATAATGCTCTAAATTTTGAGCAATGTAAATGAATGCCTCAGTGATGGTATGGCATCCACTCCAGGGTCACTCCCTAACCCTGCTCACAGTGTTGCCAGGTTAGGTTTCAGTATAGGCTAAGTGGGGCAAGAAATGAATAAAAGGATGGATGGATAGATGCATAGCAAGATTTGAATGGATAAATCCCACAGCCAGTTATACTGAAGTATGGTCTGCATGTTCTCCATGTGTTCCTGTACTGATTATTCTCCCAAATCTCCAAACACATTCGGTTTAGGTTAAATGGAGACTCTAAACAGACCCTGTATCTGGGTGTGTGCATAAGTAGACTGGTGTCCTGTCCAGGGCTGCTTTCTGCTTTGCACACTGTGCTGCTGGCATTGGCTCTGACCACCCACAACAATGAAATGGATTAATTGAGTTTGGAAATGTTAGGGTGTGCTATGTGTAGATGGGTTGAAGTCTCTCTATGAACAGGATCAGAGAGGAGATACAAACTCCTGTGCGAAGTTTGAATGTTCTGGCCTTGTCTGTGTCCGTTTTCCTCTCATATCCCCAAAGAATTTGTGTTAAATTACATTCACTCATTGACTCCTGGGGCCTGTGATGAATTGGCAACATGCACATTGTTGTTTTCCTCTTTGCACCTGAAACTAACATCCCAAACCATTAACCAGACCTGGATTTAAGAGGGTCAAATATTGTCATGTTATGAATTTATTGATAGTTATTGTATGATCTGTATAGAATTTTGGAGAACTCCTGCATGAAGCCTGCATGTTCTCCCTTTTCTTCAGGCTAACAGTTTATTCCCAGATTCACAAAGGTGAGCAGTCTATGTCAAATGACAATTCCAAACTGACCAATCAGTGGGATTAATAAAAATCTAAGGTTTATCTGGTTATACCCATGAGGAAACTACTAATGTGAGCAGTGGGATTACTAAAAGAAATAACATTTTATGTTCCTTTATTAATGGAGAAGTTACAGGTGTTAGTAGTGGGATTAACAAAAAAAATCTACAAATGATTTTGCCTTTTTGGTGTACATGCTATTGGTGTTAAACCTTAAATGTTTATTCATTCTGTTGTTTTCTGTCTTTACTCATGAAGATGCCACTGGTGGTAGTATTGGGAAAGAAAAATCTAGAAATTGTGTTGCTTTTATTGGTGTTATTGACAGAATGAATATAAATTAGCAGCTTATCCAGGCTTATTCATGGAGACACCATTAGTGGACAACAGAGAGATTAATAAAAAAAAAAAAAAAATCCATAGTTTATGTGAGGTTATCATCAGAGATGATATTGGCGTTAAGAGTGGGATGAATACACTTCTACAGTTAATCTTTCTTGATTTATGAAGATGCCACTGGTGGTAGTAGTGGAATTAATAAAAAATCTTAAGCTCTTTCTTCATTACCATGTCACAGACCCAGTTTTGTGGCTCATTTGCTAGCATGTGGCCTTGGGGCTAAGGTACTATTGTATAAATCACGGTGCGACTTGGTGTGCAACTCAGTGTAACCAATGTCTTTTCGAATTGTATAAATACAAAGTAAAGAACTGAACTGAGTACTTGAAAATCACTTGTTGACTTTAAGTTTACCTTACAAAGGTGTCCTATAAAATGCTTGTGCTTTGACAAGAAGCCACAACGTAGCCATACGGGTGGAAACAGAAAAGTAAACACCATACTTGTTACACTTAGCAATGTTAAATCAGAAATATCCATACACACATTCCTGTGTCCATCTCTTCATTTTCTATACCTAAAACTTCTGCTATAGGGAAGCTGTAGGCTACCACAAGAAACATCAGATGAAATACAAGATTCAAATCCTGGGGACAGGGTGCCAAATCCATCACCAAGCTCACTAATGCTAGTATACTAGTGGATCTGTAAGTAAGACGCATCTCAAAAGGAATCTCACAAACGCCATCCCACCTTCAAGCAAGACCTTTACGCTACCACCCATCTACCTGGCCATCACTTAACCACTAGACTCCTCAGCTCTTATTAGAGTAGCAAAACGAAAAAAAAAAAAAAAAGAGAGACAGGTTGTTTAGCAAGACTTCCAAAAAATCAGGCTGACTCAAAAGTGTCTATTTATCATGTTGAGGAGCCTCATTCAGCCATGGTCAGGAGCCTGTCACTTTCAGGCTTATCCATCAGTCGAGCAAACAGAAGCTTCAGACAGGGAGTAATTCCAAGCTGCCGATAAATGTTTAGTCAGGAATGTTAAGATAAGCAGAGTTTGGCAGGTGTTTGCTTAGGCCCCTCCACTGAATGGCTGTAGTAACCACAACTCGAGAAGGAGTACACTTCTAAAGCCATTCCTGTAAAGTGGTTCCTGTCTCTCCAGAGTGAGTTTGTGAAAATGTGATTCCTTATTTAGCTTGTTCAGACATTTTTGAGAGCCTGATTACACAAACTGAGGAGCATCATGCACTGCGGCCTACTTCAGTAATGGCAGACACAAAGCAGGAACCAACTCTGGATGGGGTGCTAGCTTATCACCTAGCACACTCATCCTGGGACAATTTAAAGTCACAGTGTGCTGGAGACTGTTATGGTGGCACTAAGCACAAAATCCCTATATGTGGCGCCAGCTTATCAGCAGGCACACTCACTCATATTTGGCCAATTTATAGTCAATGAATAATTCAGGGTCATGGGGCCTACCTAAGCAGCAGCAGCAGCAGGCACAAGGTAAGAACCAGGCTTAGATTGGGCACTTGTTCATCATCAACTACAATGATTCGCTCAGATCTCACTAATTTAAACTTAGATAGTGCTGGAGCCTCTTACAATAGCACTGGGCACAAGATAGGAAGCAACAAAGCACGGACAGCCAGTTTATTACCAGGCATGCTCACTTATATTGGGCCAATTAAGGATAGCCGAGGACAGTGGCACAAGGTGAGAACCAGACCTGGATGGGACATATCAGTTTATCACTGGGCACACTGACTGGTATTGGGCCAAACAAGTCACTAAGCAATCCAGGATCATGGGATGCTGAGGCTACGCTCAGGCTACATCCACACTACTACATTTTCATTTCAAAATGCAGGCCTTAGACTCCATTGTTGTCTTTCATCCACACTACTCCAGTATTTTAACTCATGATTTACAGAGCCATACATTTCTGAAAATGGCAGCGTGGCATTGCTATGTGGATGGACGAAAACATATATAATCACACGCTGATTGGATTGTGCTTATTTTGTAGACTTCACATGGTACACCAGTTTAAATCGCAAGGCACACTCACCTACACTGCAGTGATCCGACTCACCTTAATTAGCCAAAAAAATATTGGGAGGCCTCCAAGAATAGCTAGGGAAGCAGGAAAGAATTCCCACATGCCTGCCTTGACAGGGTGCACATGAAGGCAGCCTGAGCTCCTGTTCTAGTAGCTGTCTTGGCTACACCATGTCAAAATGCACTTGGCTTCAAAGTTCAAAAAAATGAACTTGATAGACCCAAAACAATAGTGCATTTTCTTCACATGACAGAGAAGTGCGAACTACAGCTTGCAGGAACAAGTTCTACTAGGAATCTTTATGAAAGTAGAGAATTTATTACCAAAAAAAATTAAGGAAAAAGGAGGCAAAAAGGTCTTGCCAACAAGACAACCCTAAGCAACAAGTTCTAGAACAATAACCAAAAATCATAGCCAACAAAGCAGAAACGTAATAGTTGAGAAGCCTGTAAATATAAAAAAATAAGCAACCGCAAAAAACTGGAAAAACTAAATCAACCAGCAAACACATTACTACTATTACTATTAAAAAGACTGCAGTTTCCATAAGTCGTCTTTACAGGACTGGGGCTGTCACTCAACACATATTGACAGGTGGCCCCCACTTCTTACGGGACCACCCACAAAACACAAGACATGGTAGAACAAGTATTCACACAAAGAAACCAAGCGAACAATACTGATACAAAACACATGATTCCGCAAATATTAAAACAGACATGAATGATAATAACCAACAGACCAAAAAGAAACAAACAGACACTAACAGGAATTTAAACATAACTCAGTGTAGTGACCCTGGTTTAAATATAACACATACAGGAACAATTCTGAAGTGTCACAACAGCTCAGGGTGATGGAGCGCTGACGTTATATTTGGTACAAATAGAATGGATCAGGAGTCAAAGGTCCTCTAACCAATGCAAAGTGACAAAGCAATATACAGTCCAAAATTCTCAAGGATGTGTAACCTCAGTCAGGGTTTCCTATGCTGGCAGCAGTGGGTGTGAGACAGTAAAGAGCCCCATAAGACTCACTCAGGCAAACATACACACTCAAGACAGGTTCATTTTGGAAACAGACGTGAACCAAATCTGAACATCTCTGAGGATAACTGGGAGTATAAGCAAACTATATACTGAGTGGCTATCGCTGGGATGTGAAATCAAAATCCAGGAGATAAAGGTAGCAGCAGTAATTGACTGGATTTAGCTCATCAGCATATTGCAACACAACATTTTCGAACCCCGTAATCCATTTTATGTTTTGAGAGGATTAAGCCTACGTAGGCACAACTGGGTACACAGAAGGAGAATGGATGTGGGCTTGGCACTCAATGCACAAATGAACTTACAATAAATGCAATCTTCGTATCAAGTCAAGTGATTGTGTGTCAAAAACATATAGCCTGGCTAGAAGAAAATATAAAAGTTGATGTCCTAAAGAATAAACTAAACATCTGTCCATCCCACCAATACAGTGGGCTCAGAGGTTGGCACTCCTGCCACCAGCATGAAGATTCACAAGTCTGTGTGGAGTTTTTATAATCTCCCATTGTCTGAAGGTTCTTCCCTGCATTATAGAAATGCACATGTCTAAAATGGGCATGACTGAATATGCCCTGGTGCCGTGTCTAGGGTTGTCAGAATATGAACTGAATAAAGCGGGCACAGGAAATGGTTAGATGGAGCAATGTCAGGCAAATACACACACTTTTAAAGATGGCCACCACTCCAACTAGGGTGCAATTTATAACACTCAAGGCACTATTATGGCTCTGCTACCAATGCTAATGTGTAGAGTTCTTCTGTACAGACATCTGGGAAAAGATGATTAATCTGCATACATGCAAACTGGATGTCCATTAGCATATTAAATAAAAATTGTGTGGCCTGGGGTGGGGTGGGAACTGAAAGTAAAGATAATCAGCTGGAGTTCAATGATTTTTAATCAAGCAAGGGCAAAAGTTAAATACAATTAGCATTGCTCATGAAGCATTACTCCATTGCCAGTCATTGTCTTGTTGTCGCTGGCACAGTTAGCATGCAGAGCCCAGAAGAGGGGTGAGAAAACCACAAAGACGAAACAAAAGTTAAAGCCTGAAAACAGCTGACCTTATTTTCTCACAGCTCAAGGTGGGCATTATAATTCAATTTACTCATTCAGTTCCTTCTAACTACCCACTTAAATGACTTGATGTGTTCGACTCATTTGAGTCATCACTAGGGCTGGCTGCATGGATGGAGGTCCCTCTTTGTAAAAAACTGTAACAACATATTTCTGCCACAGCAAATGTTTAACAGTGTATTATGCCAACCATGCAATTTATCACAAAACGGTAACAATTGGTAAATGATTCGCCTTTCATTCACGTATGAAGCATTTAAACTGTACAAACACAATTTAGATGCATACAGGTTAGCAACACAAGCGCAATAGAATGCATCTCTTTGTCCACAATAATGGAATATGGTTTATTTCTGTGAAGAGTGGCCAATCACAGAGTGAGTTGTTATAATGAGCAGGAGCCAGTCAGGGTCAACTAATTAGCACAAACCAGTCAGGCAGTGATTAGAGTTTGCATTTTTAAACAAAAATGCTAAGGCAACATTTTCACAAGTCTGTATTCAGGGGTTGAAAAGCCCCAGGGTTCTATGGATGAAAGTCAAAAATGGAGATGAATGTCTGTGTTTTTAAACAAAAACGTAGTAGCGTGGACGGGCCTTAAACCAGTGTCACATTATGCGATTTTCTTTGTTGTAAGGTAGGTCACATTGCAGATCAACTGACTGACTTGGTTGCTGCAGCATGTCAAATTACACAACTAGTAATCGCAGCCCATATCACATTTACCGACTGACCGCCAGCACAGCTTCCACCACAGTTCTGCTAGCCCATTTTTTTTGACAGCCAAAAAGGGTTACAAAGAATTAATAGCCACAGCGAGTTCAGCAGCAATTTTTACCCTTTACTTAGTTTTTCCATTCTATTATTGTATATAAAATACAAGACATCAGACAGATGAGCTTCCCTTCTACTTGTGAATTACAAGAATTAGAAGCCTTTATTGTCATTATACCATGTATAATGAAATTACAGAGCAGCTACACTTTTAAGATTCAACAAAAAAAAAAAATATACAATAACTACAAAGTACTACATATAAAACTGCTAAATAAAAAGACCTTTTAATTAGTAATTTTTATGTTAACAATGCAGTATTACTAACAAAAAATATTACTGATCATGCATGTATTGTACAATGAATTACCAATGATATGAATATTACACAAAGAACAACATAATAATGTTGCACTACTAATGTAAAATATTGCACATAGAACAAATAGAGCAATAGACTGTGATAATTACACATTCAAATAAAAGATGAGAGGGGGAGAAAGGGAGAGAAAAGTGAGAGGGACAGAGACAGACACACAGAAGAGATGGTCAATGCATATTGAGATTCAATGTTGTTATGTAGTACTAGGGTGTTGTACCGTGTGAGCCATTATGAATGTAGTGAAAAGCCAAGCACAATGTCACCTTTCATTGGCTAACTAAAAAGATTACAATATGCAAGCATTTGAGGCAACTCGGGCCCCTTCTTCAGGCAAAATGTTATGGAAAGAAACTGTCCCTGAGCCCGTTTGTCCTTGAATTGATGGATGTGAAGCATGTGCCTACCAGAGGGTAATAGGTTAAATAGGTAGAAACCAGGAAGTGCAGGGTCCTTCAATAATATGCTTTGACCTGCCAAGGCAGCAAGAAGTATTGTAGGGAGGGCAGAGAAAAGCCAATAATCTTCTAAGCTGCACTGATGACATACTAGAGCCCCCTCCGGTCTGCTGCAGTGCAGCTACTGTACCACACTGTGATGCAGTATGTCAGCACACTTTCTATGGAGGAGCAGTAAAAGTTCTCCAGCTGCTTTCGATCCAGATTATTCTTCCTCAGCAGTCTCAGAAAGTGTTATGCCTGTTTAAAGATTGCTTTAGTGTTTGCAGTCCAAGACAGGTCGGCAGAGAGGAAGGTACCCAAAAATTTCAAAGTCTGGGAAACCTCTCCACAAAATATCCATTGATATGGAAGGGGGCCAGGACTACACTGTTTTTCCTGAAGTGACAGATGATTTCCTTAGGTTTTCATGGTGTTTAGTGTCAGGTTATTTGCTGAGCTCCAAGCTGACAATTTCAGGATCTCCTCTTTGTAGACATACTTGCTCCCCTCTAAAATGAGTCCAAACACTGTAAAGTCATTGGCAAATTCAATGATAGTGTTATTAGGGTGGTCTGGACTGCTGTCATGGGTGTAGAGGGCAAACAGCAATTTACTTAACACACTGCCTTGTGGAGAACCAGTGTTGAGTGAATGAGTTGAGGAAAAGTGGGGCCCAAGTTTCACTTTCTGAGGCCAACTGATAAGAACGTCCTTTATCCTGGCGCAGAAGAGTGGGTTGAGGGTGGTTGGGGTTGACCTAGGTAAGACAGTTTACTGATTAGAATGTCCAGAATAATAGTATTAAAAGCTATGATATAGTTAATAAAAAGCATCCTCACACCCTGGTGTTCCAAGATTGCTCAGTGAGAGGGAGACAGGCTCTAGTGTAGTGTGAAATCAGATTCCTGAAGCACTTTATGACAAGAGATCAAAACACGTGTGTTACTTATACCTTGTTGTTACACTCTATACATTGTACTACCAGTCGAGCACTCATTTTTTTTCTCAGATCTTGCCCACCCCGCTGACCAAAGAGAACATCAAACCTGCTTGATTTTATCCTAGCCAGATGCAAACTATTTGGTCTTAATCATTGGATGTGTCACATTAGACAATCAGGTTCATGGGGACATTCCACTAACTATATCCTAGTGGCAAAGATCATGTGGATAAAGGCTACAATGGAAAAATCACTGGAAAAGTCATCTAATGTGACATGACCCTTAGATGCCTTCCATATCAAAGCGTGAAAAGTCAGCTCTCTTTGATAGTTGATACTGACTGCTAATGAGTAATCAACCTAACATGACTCACCTTTGCAGCTGCATCCAGAATTAGGATTCAGTTCCTTCTAAGCTAAACTCCTTTTCATGTGGTGCTTCAGTTATTTCATTCACCCCATGCACCAGTAAGCAGAGTTGAGAGCCCAGTGGCAGAGCTTTGGTGTTTGCAGGCCCCTTTGTCACTATTACAGGGTCACAGTTATACTTGCTAAACACTCATAATCGACAGCAAAAGTGTAAGATGGAGTGGCATCCTGTCCTAGGTTGGTTATTGCCTTATTCCCAATGTTGCTGGGATAGGCTACAGCATCCTGTGACCTTAAACTGGACTAAAAAGATTCGCTAATGTTATTATTTCAATGGATGCCATAAAAGAATAAAACTTCCAGAAGAAAAAAAAAACTCAATTGCCAGCTAAAGCAGCTTTACAGGACTCCATACAGACTGGCAGATAAGCTCAACGCCAGTGACCAATCTTCTGTGACATGACCCCAGGGGGAGGTGCGCCTTAGCCTGTGATCTGTCTGACTTTGGGGCGTCAGGGTCTCATTACTCACCTGTGCACACACTAGCGGTAAATCTACCTTCATTATCTGGCATGAAGGAATGTGGATTCGTTTTGTCTAGGGCTTAGTGACAGTCGATACTCCCAGAGGGACTGCGGTCAAGCAAGAACAATAGAACCATGGATCCCAGCAGAGTTTCGGCCCTGGCTCTGGAGTAATTAGCCCTTCTGAGAAGGCTGCCAGCACTCTCTGTTTATACCCCATCAGTAAGAATAACGCTGATCAGATTGGCAATGCAATGAGCAGGTGGGTGTGTGCCATATCCCCCCCTCTTACCCCACCCATGGTTTCTTTTGTGGTGTTTCATAAACTGTGTCATTTCTGTTACTTGCACCTCACATGCCTTTAAACATTATAAATATAGAAACTATTTGATTCTAAAGACTTTGCTTTCAGTCCTATGTCTTTGGCTGCTGCCATCTAAACGAATGTGGTTTTCGTTCTTAGCAAATGCATCTACCTGCTTTCACAGGAATAATTTGCACCAACTCCATACCCAACATTTTTCCAGGTAATTGGGAGGCTTGGTGTAGACAAGAGTACTGAACCAGTACAACTTTCCCATCTTACAGTCACTGCAGTGGCACTCATTCTTACAAAGCTAACAAGCAAGAAGATTAAGGAGCCAATAGTGGTCCCCCGGCAAGAAAGATAATCATGTAAATGATAAAGGGAGAGGAGAGGGGGTTGGTGGCACAAGCACTTAGAAAAAGTGAAAATGTTGAAGAAGAACACAGGAGGTACAAATGATTCACACATCCCCATGGGATTTCACAGCAAGCACAAAAGAAATGGTCCAGAGATGCGCCAAATTAATTGGGTTTCAGTCGGGCAATGGAAATGGCATAGTCTCTCACATCTGAACACTTGTTAAAACAAAAGACTTCAGGCAATGCCCACAACAATTAGATCTTGCCGCCATTCAGACACGTGCAGATTGTGAAATGGTGAGGATAATTAGCAAGCTTGCCGCAAGCAACAGATGTTTTAGACGTACTGGTCATAAATGGGGAAAAGCTCAAATGGGCAGAATTCATCTTTCATTCAGAAACGCAAGATAATTAAAATACAAACACGTCCATCAGCAAACATTTACAAAAAGGGCGTTAAACTCAATTTTCTTGAGGGCCAAAAATGACACTTTACATACCCAAGGCAGGCTTGAATATCGGAACAAACAAAACTAGTGTTACATATTATTTGGAGTAAGACCTGCAGGTACCTCTCCGCTCATCTCCATTGTCTCTCTTGAAATGGTCTTCCATCTTTACCGGACATTGCAGTGGGTTAGGAAAGTAACCAGAAGCCACAAAACCAAAATCAGCATGGAGTTAAAAAATTGTGTCAGTGCATAAAGTAGTGTGAGAGCAGCAGTTAGGACAAAAGAGAAAATCTATTGTTAAAATAAAAACATCACTTTTCTCCTACATTATCATGTGTCACTACTGGATGGCATTTGAGGACATTAAAAAAATGAGCTCTAAACACAGTAATGGATCATACAGAACACATTTGGAACTTGTCAGAAGGAGATAGTGATCACATTTAACACAAGTGCAAATTTATTTTCTAAGCACATAGAGCAATCACGTCAGCAGTGAAGACAAAACAGTGGTGTGGAGTGCTAGCAGCAGTCAAGGTGTGGAGTGCTAGCAGCAGTCAAGTAGAAGACTATTATGGGACTTTTCCAGCAATTCACTTGTAGCCTTCATTTACATAAAGAGGCAGTTAGTGGCACCTTCCCATGAATCCCGTCATGTAATAATACACACCCAAAAGATTCAATATGACAAAATAAAACCTTTTTCATTTTGGCTTTAATCATAGGAGTGGGTTCTGTATGCATGAGAGCGGACAACCAATGAATGCTCACCAAGAAGCACAATTCATACAATGCAGAGACAAGAACTTAGGGCTGCAAGAGACCGTAACTGAACTTGTCAAATCTGTTAACCCTTTGTACAACACTCTGTCAGGCATCACGCTATTGGCTATCAGAAAAATGCATAAGCACAACTGTGCTAGATCGACACACAATCACTAAATGTGACATGTCCAGCAATTTTCAGGAAATAAAAATGGGCAAGGTCTGGCAACGGAATCAGCAACTGCAGTTGGCAAATATGACATACCTCACAACTACAAGATATGTTGTGTCTCAGTGGCTAAGCAATGGTGTTATTTTTGAATATGACTCAGTTCTACAAAAATATATAACAAACAAAAAAAGTGAAATACTCCAACTTTCACATCAGTTAACTTAGTTGTCAAATGCACCTAATGTTATGCCATGAATAGATTGTTTAACTTGTTACTTTCTGTGTGCAATACTTTATATTCACTTATATTAAATTTCACTATTCACAGGCATGTCCAGCTCTGAATGCCTGTAATGATTCAGATGGATACAAAGCAAAGCTTTATTAATTTATAAGACAAGGATATAAAACATCAACAGACTGGTTACACATCACACAGAAGAGCAAGCTGGCGCCACTATAATTGAACTCTTTTACAATCACACCATATAGAGGTACACTAGCGACTAGCATGTCTTTTGATCGATGAAGCAGTCCAACAAACTTTTTTTTTCTTTCCTTTTCAGTTTTCCCCCATGTGAGTAACAGAACTTTCACTTCACTGCTTTGAATTTTGGTTAAGCTCAAAGCGAACAGCATGATGCCAGCAGATCCAATTCCATACCTCAGGAGAGATACAGAATGAAAATCACAGATTCAACAATCAACATTTCAAAGTGATGAAGGCGCCAGAGTGAAGACCACAAGGGTTCTGAGCAGTCCGACTGACCAAGGCACTGGACCTGCAAGCGCCCAGACAAGTGCAATGGCTCTGCCATCTGCAAGTTGGTTTGCACAAAAACATCAAACAAACAAACAACTGTAATTTGTTCTATGGTGTGCTTTGTGTGTAGTAGAGTCAAATTTTATTTAATAGAAATGTATATCAGTTGGTCAATATGGCAAGTTAAAATTTCACTACACTCTTTGCAATACTGCTATTATTATTATCAATACAATTTAATTAAAGGAGGATGAAATGTAAAGCTCACAGTAGAGACAGTGGTGGGATTTCCACAACTGCTTATCCACATGAATAAAAGTAATGCAGAAGTCTCTAATGGAAGGCGGCAGCAATTTAGACTTTTGTTTTCATAAAAACACACATACAAAACACAACTGGCAGGCACATCCCACTTGTTAAGTGCTCATGGTTACACATTTCACACAAAAGAAAATTCCTTTAAGATGGGCTCACGAGGGAGCCTCTAAGAAGCTCGCTTAGCCATGGATAGGAAAGAAAGGAATTTCTTTTCAGAGTGAAACCCTCCCCATCCCCAAAAAATGGGGTGGAGTGGTATAGGTCTAGAGAGGAATTCGGAGGACCACCGATAGTCACTTCAGGATGCCAAAGCTTTTGTTCTCTTGCTTTTAAAAGCCAGTTTCCAGTTGACAAAGCTCCCTCCCTGCCCGGACTGCCTTCTGATCGGGAGCTCAGCACAGCAATTGGGAAGCGAGGCTTCAGCTGCCCTACACTACGGTGGGGGTGGGGAGGCAGCAGCATCTCTAAAGGCCCACCTTCTATTATCGAGCTGTACCTGTGGGGCATCCACCAGTCGGCCCTCCTGCACTGCTAGCAGAGTAATCCTTTGATACAAAAGAATTCTGGCTTTAGAAAATCCAAAGGGTGTGGGCATGCTAGGGCATGTGGATCATCAGCCTCAAAATAAACAAATAAAGGCTCTCATGCACCTGTCACAAGTCGTAGCAGAGACCAACAACAACACACCAAACCCATGAATTAGAAGTAAAATCACCATTTTCAACCCAGTTTAATTATTAACACAATTTAAAAAGGAAGAGATCAAAAGTTAAGATCTACTTGCTCATTCATCTGCACACTTATTTATTCAGGGGATAGTCCAATTTATTTTTCCCAGAAATTATGTTCCTATGCAAGAAGAAGAATATACCAATGATAAACACAACAAGTATGTTCTCAAATATGAAGTGTGAAGGATAGGACACTGCATAACACTGATGAACAGACAAGTAGACACATGCAAAAAGGCACAATATAAAACAGACAGAAAAGGCACTATATAATAGATTGTAAATGGCACTATATGACAAAGATATTTGTGAATGATCCCATGTCACATAGATGGATACATATAAAATAAATACATAGTGAAAGGTACTACAGAACACAGATAGATTAGATATATAAGAAAAGAACTAGACAGACAGGTAAAGTATGAAAGGCATCCTCCCTCTCTGGCATTGCAGGTTTTAGCCAAGAACCTGCAGTGCTTGAGAGGAGGCGCCTTTTATATTCTATCAGTCATGCCGTGCTTCTCCTACAGTATCAATCCATCTACGCCTCATATACTGCCTTTAACTGTCTATTATATATTATATAGAACTTTTCCAATCTATTTTTATATAGTGCCTTTCAGATCAATCTGTCTTATCAAAAGCCTTTCATATCTGTATTTTGGTATGCTGATCTCTCTCTTTATAATTATATGGTACTTCTCCTAAGTCTGTGTATACTGCATCGCCTATCTACAGTATCTATCATATAGTTCCATTCAATATCTAATATTATATATAGATATATATCATACATTTCTTGAGAAGTATGGCATAGTGATTGACAGACAGACAAATAGGAGGAAATACTATATGATTAACAGACAGACATAAAAGGTGCTATATAAATAAGACAGACACATGAAAGGCACTGTGAGAGATAGGTAGAAGGATCGAGACTGATTAAGACTATGGAGGCTTACATCAAACATTCTCAAGCAGCACCACAGACAAAGCTGACTGCACCTTACAAGGACAGAAGATCTGCCAGTTCCTTCAAAATGCACACACAAATAAACAAAACAGTTTAAACAGAAATTGGGCTACTCGACAAGTGATGGGCATGTGTTGCTGCTGACAGAGACATGACAGACAACTGTAGGATGGCATCTGAAATTAAAAATAAATAAATAAATAAATAATTTTATCAGTTATTGAAGTTTTACTGTTCAAACTTCCACCCAAATATGGCTTACCTTTACAGATAGTGTGGCATTGTGGTAAAGGCTTTGGGCTTCAAAACCTGAGGTTGTGGGTTCAAATAGAACTATTGAAACTGTGTGATCATGAGCACGTCACTTCACCTGCATGAGCTCCAACTAACAAAACATAAGAAATGGAGCCAGGTGCATAGAAAATGCTGAAAAGTTGTCTAGAACAAAGGCATCAGCCTAATAATAATAATACAAGTAAGTGTGTGGAAAATTGATCTTTAATTAATACCTTTTATAGATCACACTTGCTAAACACATGACAAGCTAATGGTAAATTAGTGTCACAAAAAAATAAAAATAAAAATGCACACTGGACATATGCAATGTTAAAAACATGAAGAGGAACCTTGAGTTTTTAAGACCAAAAAAAAAACACTATTATAAATGCACCTTTAATTGTTAAAATAATTAAGTTTTGGTCTGTTCCTTTTTTATGCTAGATTTAATGTATTTATTCTTACTTTGTTCATTTCTGCGTGGATATTGTTATTAATTGATCCCTAGATTACATCTATAGTGAATAATCTCCTGGTCTCTGTTACATAGATAGGTGGATATAAAACTTCTCCTATTTATCTAATTGATGCTTATGATAGACATTACATAAATGATTAATAGATACATAGCAGTGAGAATGAATACATAAATAATAGGCACTTTATATAATATGTGAAAGACACTACATAAATGATAAATTGCTATGAAATGCACTATATAACAGATTGATAGACAGAATAAATAAAACAAACAGAAAAAGACCAGTTTGCAGCTATCATTGTCAGGCACCGCCATGGACAAAGCACAGTGCACTTACAAGTGCCATTCCTTCAATATGGACACTAGTCACAGTTTAAACAGCAATTAGTCTCCATTGACGAGCGATGTGCATGATCGGCATGCGTTTCTACTAACATGGACATGACAGCAAATTACAGGGTGGGGTCTACATTTTTTTTTTTGTTTTATCAGTTATTGCAGATTTATTGAAAGTAAGAGAGTGAGTGTATTTTAAGTAGTGCCTGTCATACTGCACACTCACTAAGCTTATGAGAAACTAATGGTGAAACAAATAAAACTCATACATGACCACTGGCAGAGGCTCAAGGAAGACGGCAGCAACCCCAGCTTTTAATGAAAGAGGAAATCTCATGAAAAACTGCATCAACCTATTAGTTATATATTTTATTTCTCCTGCAGCATCTAAAAATTCTAGCAAACATGACTATTGGCCCATTCAGGGCTAGAACATTTCAAGTTAAAATGTGCAGACAGTAGTGAAAGAGACTTTAACTTTGAGTGTTTATGTCAAAGTACATATTTAGGTGACAGACCCTAAACTCATAAAAATTCTTTCAAAGCTATAGCTAATCAACCCACTGTAAGAAAATTCAAGTTCAGTGAAACTTTCTGCAGCTCGCTCAGCTTCTCCAAGCAGTACAAAGCAAACAAAATACCTGAATAAGGACTCTTCCTTCGTCTGCAGTTCCAAAAAGTAATTCCCCTTGCCGGCATCGTTTCCCAGTGCTCCTTGTCTCGTCTTCGAATGCTCATCCAAATGAACACGACATCTCGCTCAATCCTGCTGTTGCCTTTGTCCTATTTGGCTGCACGTGCAGCCTAACACCGAAATAAGCAGCAGCCCCGTAGGGAGCATCAGTCTGCCTCCCACCCCACCTGCATGCGCTACCGCTGCTGGTCAACGAGTTTCCATGGTGCCCGCAACACATTTCATTTGCCAGGGTGCCGTGGCAAAGGTCAATGTGTCAGAAAGTCTCTCTCTTTCTGGCTGAAATCTCGTTTGTTCTTCACCTAAAGTGTTAACAAGGAGCACATCGCAGCTTTTCAAACAGGCTGCTTTGTTCTCAGTCCTTTCCTTACAATTCAGCTAAAGAGGGGCAGACTGGTGGACGTCCTCCATGACTTTAAGGAGATCTGGTAAGACTTGCTGAACTGAGAGGTTAGGTTAATTATCAAACAATGATTTCTTTTTTTTTTTTTGAGTAAAACCTGAAGAAACAACATCATTCTGAATTTACCTCTGTAATCCTCCACTATGTCACTGTTCAACAGGGGACAAATCTAGTGTTGCTAACTTAAGTGAATTTTAAATTCTTCCATCCATCTTCTATCTATGCAGTCTTTAATGTTTATGGTAGATTTTTAAATAGGGGATACTATCGTGGACATGCCAGATTCTTAAACTGGAAAGAATTTTTCATTTTTGAAGGCAGCAAAAATAAGTAAATAAAAAATTTAAGAGTGACACAAATGCCATTTGACCAAGCCATTGCATCAGCAGCTTTCCATAACCTTTTGTTCTTATATTGTTACTAGATGTCACATAAGGGGCACAAGTCTGAGCGAAAAGCACCAATCTAAGAAAAACTTTTACATCTGACCTAAAGTAGAAATGATGAGTTGTATACAAAAATGGAGAACAATATGCAGTTGAGATGAGGACTGTATTGAAGTTCTGCCAGCATGGAATTTGGCAGGAAAAAAAATTGAACTAAAGATCACAAGATTTACATCTCAAAACGCATCACAAGTCTTAGACTTTCGGCTTGTTTAACAGAGGGAAGGTCCTTTTGAGGAATAACCTGAGGGTACATCTGGCCACATACGACTGCAGTTGCTAATATCTTGTCGCTCCTCAGTCGCTGGAGTTGTCATCTTAAATGAACTGCAGGGTATGACTAATTACAACAGTTTTGACACTGAAGTCATATGCAGCACAAGGTTTGAGTTATTTTGCCAGCCACTCAACTTAAAGAATGGTATAAAAACAAAATAAGCACCATGTAAAAAAGTACATAAGCAAAAATGATAAAGGCTCGATCTCAGTATGTCCACTTTAAAATTTCACAGTGATTTTATTTATTAATTACATTTGGGTCAAAAAGCTGCAATGACTATAAACCACAAACAACCCCCCCACCCCTCCAGGAGTCGGCACCTTGAATTACCCGAACTACTTGGTAAATGATAAACATTACTGGACAGACCACCACTGAATTCAATAGTAGGAGAAACACTGAGAAAGTTATGGTTTTCACAGTTTCCGAGTGTGAGAAGTTAACTTTGTACTTATTGTACATTTACCCTTGGTGTCAACTTGTGTCACTTAATTGTCCCAGAATGTGCATGCAAACATCCTGTCCAATAATAATACAAATTTTTATTACATTTCATAAATGAGAGTTGACCCTTTTTTATTCATTGTAAAGGAATGACCGTTAGAGATAGCAACTGCAGCAAAATAATATGTTCTTGTTGATCATGGCACTGGAGAGGGGCAACGTGCTGCATATTGGTCAGACAAAAAAGTAAGTATTGCACTTTACTCTGTACACATGGCAATATGATGGCTACTATTTTTCCCTTTTGGAATCGTTTTCTCTTACTTAAACTTGTATTGGATAATATTTTTTTATTTTTCATTAGCATTTTCCTTTCTCCGTTTTGGGCAGTTATTGTTGGTAAACATGCCCATTATTACTTCTTTGCAACACAAATTAGAGAAGCATGATGTAATTGGGAGGCACAGTGACGCAGTGGGTAGCACTCCTGCTTCGCGGTTAGGAGACCTGAGGTTTGCTTCCCGGGTCCTCCCTGCGTGGAGTTTGCATGTTCTCCCCGTGTCTGTGTGGGTTTCCTCCCACAGTCCAAAGACATGCAGGTTAGGTGCACTGGCGATTCTAAATTGTGCGCTTGGTGTGTTTCTGCGCCCTGCCCGGAGTTTGTTTCCTGCTTTGCGCCCTGTGCTGGCTGGGATTGGCTCCAGCAGACACTAGTTGGGATACAGAGCGTTGGATAATGGATGGGTGGATGATGTAATTAGGCCGTTACCATTTAATTTAAGATGACACCCTGTCCACCTCATCCAAGTTTTTGCATATTTAAAAACAAACATTTGTTCGAGAGAATAATGACTATTATTTTTGCTTTGTATACTGTGGTTTGGTTGTGGGGTTATTTTGATCTCTTTTGGTTTTAATTTTAGGCCCATTTTGACTTTGACCTTCTGGTCATTTTCCTTAAAATGTCTTTGAGCGTCTTTGGCCAAGTGGTCATAGCAATCTGTAATTGCCTTAAGCCAGTACTCTTCTTACAAGTAACCTAATTCAAAACCAAAAGACAAAAATCCCACTCAAAAATGGAACAGAATCTGTAGCAAGTATATCAGTAGAAATGAATAAAGGAACTACAGAGTTTGTTCTTTGAATTACCCACAAACTTGGATGACCTGTGTGCCCCTAAAGCCTATGTCTCACTATGCCACTTTAAGTTGTTGAGTATGTCAGACCTACAAACCGCAGTTGTTAATATCATTGCCAAGCCATGTCTATTTACAGGACCAAAAGTCACTGCCCATGTCAACTGTACCAACCGAGTGCCATCTTTCCAGAGTAATCCTACTTGTTCCTCTTTCTGACAGCCAATAGCATTCCTGCACTACATAAAGGGCTAACAGGAATGGCAAGTTCAGCCATAATATCGGACCTTTTTTTTATTCTATTGTGGTACATAAAACACAAGACAGTAGAAAGATGTGCTGTCCTTCTGTTTGTTGCTGCACTGTATGCATTATACCTTCTACGACTAAAGACAAACCAAGGCGAGTCACAGAGTACTTAAACAGGGTCGCTAGATATGCACACTACATGACTAGCCTTCACGGGGGCTGCTGCCAACTGCTTCCAACTCGCTAAGATTATGTAAATGAAGGCTGTGTCACAAGATTTTGTAAATGGACGCTATGGCTGAAAATCAATGGAAAAGTCATCTAATGTGACAAAGCCTTTAATTTGTTAATTTAACATCATAAATACCAAATATATCCCTTAACAGTCACAATCTCAGGATAACAGAGTAAGTCAGTGGTTGGCACAGAACTGATTTATAATTCACTGGACCACATTACCTGCCAGGCAAAGCTGTGTGACAGACAAGCCAACCCTTGGTCTGGCCTGTTATTGTATCCTATACATTTTGGATGTTCTTTCATGGGTAGGTGTTTTAAAAAAGGAAAAAAAAAAACATAGGCAAAGGCAAATTTCTAAACAAACATCAGCCATTGTGTAATAGCAGGTAACCCTAGTGAAATAAGGAACTGACATGAAGTGATGGGAAAACTTGCCGAAGGCTCCTTCTTTCATTCCCTGCTTTACATTTCAAACAAGGAGGATTGCACCCCTCTCCTTCTCTTTCTCCTCCTGCCCAAGTCAATGCATTACTAATCTGATTACAAAACTTGATTCCCTGCCGATTCTTTGTTGTGCGCAAGGACACAAAAAACGCACTCCAGCCCTTTGAGAAGATTCTCGCGGTTATTATCCAACTTCTAATATTGTGTTATAATAGCTTCCATCTCATGCCCCCACCTCCTCTCCCTCCAAGGACCCAAGTTTAATCAGACTTATTATAATCCCCTTCCTGACATATTAGGCACCTGGGGCAAGGGGTGGTCAAAAAATGATAATACAGCAGCAAGCTGTCTAAGCGCTTTAAAATGCCTGAAGGAGCTCAAGCGCAAGGACCGCATTCCAAATCACCAGGCCTGCTTCATACTTCAGCAACATAAATTATTTAGCCAGTGTCATCATCTCATATCGTAAAAGCAGTGGCGATCGTGAATGGCACTATATATGCTGATAGACATGGAATAAAATGGAACATGTGTCATTGGACCAAAGTGTCAACCTTCAGTGATGAAAAAACAAGAAACATGTGAGAATAGAAAAAAACACAGAATTAGTACAAAAACAGATGTAGATGTGAACATTTGTTTGGGAGTCCATCAGTGTATCGACTGCACTGGATAACTACAGTAATATGTAATATTTAAATCTGAGTCAAAGTCAGAAATGGGCCAGGCTCGATATAATGGAGTCAAAGCAATCTTTCAAACAAGCCAAAAATGTAAACCAAAAAGGGTTCATAAGCTTATGAGTAACCCAAGCCAAAACAAAAGACAAAATTAAAAGGCAAAAATGGAAGAGAATCCATAACCAGAATATCAGGACAAACTCATCAAGGAATGACAGAGGTTTTCCTTTGAATTACCCACAAACTTGGATGACGTGTGTGCCACTAAAGCAGATGTCACATTACACAACTACTAGTCGCTGGGTATATCAGACTTGCCGATCTCATTGACAAACCATGTAAATTCTCATGGATGAAAATTGCTGGATGTGTCAAATTACGTGACTGGGTGTCGACTTTTCAGTACAGTCATGCTTATCCCATTTTCTGACAACCAATAGCGTGTTGCTTGACGGCCACTGCTGTATGAAGTGTTAACAGGTACAGCAAGTTTAGTTGAAATCTCATCCTTTTTCTATTCTGTTGTTACGCATAAAACATAAGAACTCAGACAGACAAGCTTTTCTTTTGTTTGTGGGGTCCAAAACATCCATATTCCTTATTTCTTATTGCAGTCTTATATGCATTGTACTCTCTGTGAGCATTCATTGGTTGCCAGCTCTCATGCACACAGAGCCTGCCTCTATGACTAAAGGCAAAATCAAGTTGTCATCTAATGTTCGTTCAGAAAGATGGATGATTCACAGCCATACTATCTTCTAAAAGCACTTCATACTGAGCAGGTTTGAGAGAAAGTTGGAGCCTAAAACCAACAAGCATAGGGAACAAAGCAGGAAAAATCCCTGGAGCATTCATTGCTAAATAAATGTGCCTGACATCTGACTTTACTTTGTGTGTTGTGCTGTATTTCCTTCTTGATGCTTATTAAAATATTAGGTCGTAATGTTGTAATGAATTGCCAACAATGACGTGCAGCTATCCTCCTTCTACTACTGCTTTGAATATTATTATTATTATTATTACTACCACCATTATATTTTGGCTACAGGTTCACAAGATGTATTGTGAAGTTTGCAGTACAGCAAGATATTTTTATAAATAATTTTCCAGCATTTGACTATACAGTGGAACCTTGGATTGAGATTAACTTAGTTTGCCAGTGTTTTGCAAGACGAGCTAAAATCTTTAATAAATTTTGACTTGATAAACAAGCAAAGTCTTGCAATACGAGTAGGACGTACATACTTTGTCTGCCAAGCATCACGTGATCACAACTAAGCTGATGGTTCTCTCTCTCTCGCTGCGGGATTGTGGGTAATCGTCTCCCATTCTTGGGCTCAGTCAGCGTGCCTCACTCATACAGCCAACATCCGTACGAGCGTATATGGTGTACTCTAGCATGGTGACAACGTGTGTGTGTGTGTGTGTGTGTGTGTGTTATAACGTGCGAGTCTCTGTCTTGCACCCCAAAACTCGAAGCTGAGTCTCAGTACTTTAGCAACACCAGCTTTATTCAGGTTGAAACAGGAACAGTATGGTTATTTATGGTAGCGGGATCTGACATTCTCCTATACACAGACACAGCAGTCAGGCAAGGTCGGGGCCAGGTTAGTGGGCAAGTAATACTGTGCCCTGCGCATTTACAGTATAATATCCCTGTATTACCCATCAACGGCAGGCGCTTATAGTCCGCAATCTTTTCAGATTCGCTCTTATCTATATGCTACACCGATCCCTCTCCCACTTTGACAGAGGTGGTGGTGCAGTAATAATAATGTTTCTGGACTTCTCTAGCACCTTCAACAACATACAACCTCTGCTCCTCAGGGACAAGCTGACAGAGATGGGAGTAGATTCACACCTGGTGCCATGGATAGTGGACTATCTTACAGACAGACCTCAGTATGTGCGTCTCGGGAACTGCAGGTCTGACATTGTGGTCAGCAGCACAGGAGCGCCGCAGGGGATTGGACTTTCTCCGGTCCTGCTCAGCCAACATACATCGGACTTCCAATACAACTTGGAGTCCTGCCACGTGCAAAACTTCGCTGATGACACTGCTATCGTGGGCTGCATCAGGAGTGGGTAGGAGGAGGAGTATAGGAACCTAACCAAGGACTTTGTTAAATGGTGCGACTCAAACCACCTACACCTGAACACCAGCAAAACCAAGGAGCTGGTCATGGATTTTAGGAGGACCAGGCCCCTCATGGACCCCGTGATCATCAGAGGTGACTGTGCAGAGGGTGCAGACCTTTAAATACCTGGGAGTGCAGCTGGATGATAAACTGGACTGGACTGGCAATACTGATGCTCTGTGTAAGAGAGGACAGAGCCGACTATACTTCATTAGAAGGCTGGCATCCTTCAACATCTGTAATAAGATGCTGCAGATGTTCTATCAGACGGTTGTGGCGAGCGCCCTCTTCTATGCGGTGGTGTGCTGGGGAGGAAGCATAAAGAAGAGGGACGCCTCACGCCTGGACAAACTGGTGAGGAAGACAGGCTCTATTGTAGGCACGGAGCTGGACAGTTTGACATCCGTGGCAGAGCGACGGGCGCTGAGCAGACTCCTGTCAGTCATGGAGAATCCACTGAACAGGATCATCTCCAGACAGAGGAGCAGCTTCAGCGACAGACTGCTGTCACCATCCTGCTCCACTGACAGACTGAGGAGACCCCACACTATGCGACTCTTCAATTCCACCTGGGGGGTAAACGTTAACATTATACAAAGTTATTGTCTGTTATACCTGCATTGTTATCACTCTTTAAATTTAATATTGTTTTTATCAGTATGCTGCTGCTGGAGTATGTGAATTTCCCCATGGGGATTAATAAAGTATCCATCTATCTCTCTCTCTTTCACTCTGTCTTTACGGTGAACTACTACAGCGCTGGGAGCCTGCAGTTGCTTTGGGACGCTCTTCCGTATGTCGTCCCGTTGGGTGGAATCCCACAAGAGTTTAGAAACTCACTCACACCAGCCAAGGTAAAGTGCAGGTTAATTTGTTTTATGTATTTGTACTTTATATTTTGTATTAATCATTTTTATATGAATAATTCTGGGTTGTGGAACGAATCACCGGAGTTTCCATTATTTCTTATGGGGAAATTCGCTTTGATATACGAGTGCTTTGGATTGTGAGCATTTTTCCAGAACAAGTTATGCTCGCAAACCGAGGTTCCACTGTATTTTATTTAGCTGCTTTATTGACTGTGGGATTAATCTGGTTATTATAAAAAAACATTAGGCACATAATGAGTGACAAGTGTCAACTCTTAATTGGGAATTATGTTTCAGATACAATTCTACTAATATGTACAGCTCATCATCATTACTTTGCATATTGGGGTGTCGGTGCCTTTTCATATGCTTAAAGTGAATAACATTTACAATAACAACCGCGACAATCATTTCAATCTCATGTGGCTTAACAATTGCAATGATTTTTTTATTAAGTTTACATAAGAATGTACTTATTCACCTAATAGCACATTGTTAATCGAGGGTGAGGTGTTAATAGCTGGTGTGCCACAGTTAACAGGTAATCAGAAAGCCAGCTGAGCAAATCAAAGAAAAACATGAGGCCAAAACAGTTTAGTTTAAGTTGGAGCTGAACTTGTTGTTCACTGAAGCAGCACTTAGACCCAAGAATTAACTCCTCTTGGTATCATACTAAGTAGTCTGGTCTTGGTCCGCTTCTAGAATGGTAGTAACACTGCAAAGGACCCTAAGTGTCTAATTGTTGAGCATAGGTGTTACCACTTTGTTGTTAAATGAATACTATACCAAAAATATTCTTCCATGGCCAAGACAAAAGTTTAATCTCATGTTTTCATTGAAAAGACATTCATTGAAAAAAACTTTGTGTTAGTCATGTTGCATAACCTACATATTGAGTAATCCAGTCATAATTATTACAATGGGATAGCATCCACCTGGACAATGCAATAGCAGCCATTATTGTACCAGTACACTTAACACACATTAGCTATTAGGTGGCGAAGGGATAAGAAATCTATAGGGTGGTCCAGATCTAATTATGCAACTTTTAATGCAATGCAGGAAAACAGTACAAGACAAAAGAATTGTTCGAAATATCTTGTAAAACAAAAATGGACTTACATTGAATTAATTCACTGATTTTTCATGTAATGTCCCACTTGTCCTCCATTCAGTTGGATACAGGCTCGGAGTAATAAACGTAAGTTATAGCGTAATGAAAATTGCATAATTAGATCTTTACCACCTTGTAGTTAGCCAATTAGGGACACAGGATGATTAGAGGGCCAGAATGACCTGACCATGGTGGGCCTCAAAGGGGACTACCAGGGATCAAAAATGACAACTTTGAAATGTCCATTAAAAAAATCTCAAGTTACTCATGTTGCACATATTGATTATCCAGTTATATGCTGACAATGGCCAAAACACATGCTTGCACTTTCAAGAGAATTCAAGCTTTTGAATTGAAGTCAGCATTTGTGACCAAAGAATGAGGGAGGGGAGTTGGGTCTCCAATTCAAAAGTTCAATCCTGCTCAAATGCACTTCACTTTTGTGCACTATATCGATTGTATAGAAATATTTATTTAACAATATTGTAGCAAAAAATACATGCGTCTTGGACAGTATGTTCATTTACTGTATGCATTTTCTGTGCCCACTTGAGAAGCACAACAGCATTAAGTATAAATTGAAACCAACTCTGGACTAGAAGCCACAAAGCACACTCATTAAATCACATACCCACACTAAGCTAATTGAGGTTTACATATGAATACACTTAAGTAAAGTGCCTTTCTATAGTGAATATGTCCACAGGAATAGACTTGTATTAAAATGTTCACAATGAAATCTCTGACACACTACATGACTCAGACCGGGTCACAGCACGTGCCAACAGCCAGGAGTATCTAGTTGGATTTGGTGAAACAGGCGAGCAGAAAAAGGTTGGACAGATGGAATTAAAATAGTCCTCTGGCCATCAGAACCTTTTGAACCCTTTATTATTTGAGAAAAGATAGAAAATGCTTTCTCTTTTCTTCTTTCAATTTAAATTTTAATTTATGCTAGTAATTAAAAGAAAAAAGTTAAAGGACAGGTCAATAATGTTGGAGCTGTTCAATGTGAAGCTGGTAACAATTTTCTAAGTTTACACTTAAGTTATTATTTTTATCATTAAATAATAATAGTTATAATGATGTAAATAATAATAAGGATAGTAAAAGAAATAAAAATAATACTAAAGAAAATGACAACAGATTCCTGATAAATACTGATAAAGGTAATGATATAATATTGATGGTGATGATAATGATAATAACCAATACAATTCTAATGCCATTTGTAATAATAATACTACGACTAATAATAATAATAATAATATTAATAATAATAAAGGTAATAGTAAAGAAAATATTATGATACGATAATGATGATGACAATAATAATGATGACAATGTTAATTATGATGATAATAATAATACTATGATAATGTTGATGATGATAAAGATAATATTAAATACAAACAACAAAAAAAATTAAGATGATAATTATAATAATGATAATGATGATGGCAACGATAATAAAGATGGTAATGATCAATATTTGGATGATGATAGTGATATTAAATAATAAAAAACAATAAAGAAAATAATTTTAATAATGACAAAAATAATAACGATGATGATGATGAGAATAAATCTGAATATGGTAATAACCTATATGGTAATGATGATAGTGCTATTAATAAAAATTATGATAGACAATTTTAAAAAAATAATGAAGCTGATGATAATAATTAGGAAGGTAAAAGAATATGATAATGATAGCAATAACTATCACCAACATGATGACGACAACGACATTGATTCAAATGAAATGCCTGCCGACAACCGAAGCGAGACTACCCCCGACTATGTCTGCCCAGCTCAAAAGCAAGCACAGAGCCCTGCCTGACCCCAGAGTGGCCAGCATTGAGCAGGAGGTTTAACACCCGGGCCATCAATGGTGACTCAGTCACAGAGACACAAGACCTCAGCGTCTGGCTATTTAACAGACAATGTCTGCTGTACACAATGGCTGGCTTTGTTCTGGCGGACAGACGAGAAGGTACGATAAATCCACTGGTATTACATGGGCTTATCAGGCACAGGTAAATGCCACTCGTGCACTTTAATAAATATGGGCAGCAATGATGTGAACTGTGCTATTGGAGCCACAACATCAGGTTAATGGGGGTAGCACAGGCTCACTCACTCACTCACTCAACTGCTCTCTGTTCCCATTTTGTACCAGTTGATACTATTTGATGTTGCATTAGCCCGCCCTCACTTCCACAATGTGTTATCTCAATTAATGCACCAAACCATCCAATCAAAATGCAGGACAACTGAACTACATCTGTTGCCAGGGCAGTAATACTGGTCAGGTTTAAATATAAAAAAATTTTCATCACAGTACAAGCTGAAGAGTTTTTTCACAGCTCCACAAAAATGTTGACTATCAGACAATCTATTGTATAGTCCCTTTCACAGTGACCACTGTCAAAATGTTCATAAGCTAAAAGATCACAAGAGCAATTCATTCTGTTGTTATTAAGTACATATAACAGTAAAATATATTTCCCGTAATCATAATTTACTGTATATAGAAAATGCAAGAAAATAGTTATACTAGTGAAACAGGTGAACCTACAGCTCTAAAATGAAATGCACAGAACTTATACTTGATTATGAACTGTGAACACGTACCACGTCCCAGGGGATTATCAAATGGTTGGCTTTAGGGGACCGTGCTTTAAATACAAGCAACTTTTCTGCCTGGCAGTAAAGTACACACTAGTCCAGATTCTTCTAATCAATCTTTATTTTATATAGCATCAACAATCTTAAAATGAAGTAAAAAGCAAAAATACACTGTTCCAACAATAATTCTTTTATAGTGACTATTATCACAACGTACTATTGAAAATATTAACAATATCCATCACTCATTATACGACTTTAAAGTGTCAGAAGGATCCAGGAAACATGAAAGCCCCATAAAGAGAGTGACTAGCCAGGGGTTTGAAACAATCTAAAGCAGCAGTGCTATCTTCTGTACCACCTTTCACATTCATGCAATCCATCTCAACCCAGGTCACTCAGAAAGGAGGCAGCAGTGATAACTACTGGCACACCCTACTGGGAATCATCCAGTTACTGAACCTGCTCAATCCAAATTTAAGGAAGAGCCAATCTTTATTTTGTATACACGTCCAGCTCTAAGTAAACTGAAAATTCAGACTAGAATTCTGTCACTCCAGTTCTGTAATAACTGATCTTGGTTTCATTTTCTTACATGAGAAATGTGCGATATAGCACCTTTATGTTGTGAACCATTCCAGTTCACTTCAGTGATGCAGCAATGTGAACACAGATAAGTGAAGAAACTTAATCAGTCTCATGGTGAGATGACCACATCACAGACAAGGAAGCGACAAAGATCTCTAAATAGGAAGATTTTCAGTGGGAAATACAACGTACATGGAACACCAAAGCCAAGACCTTTGCAATAAATTGGTTCAATGGGTTCCATCAACAAAAGATTTGAAAAGCATTTGTAGCCGATGCCAGGTAAGACAAGAGCATCTGAAGTACAAAAGACGGCGCTTTGAGGATGTGCATATATCCTGTGAAAATTCCTCTTACTAAAGAAAGTCTTTAGGGGAAACAAAATGACAAACTGTCAAGAAAATAAACCCAAAAAAGACTAATAAGTATTATTTTTCTTCTTGTATTAACCAACATTCATAATTTATTATTTTATTATTATCGTTTCAAGCTAAATCTCCACCTGAATGCACAATAGTAACATTACTCTTGATTAAAGAGAGCCCTGCTACAGAAAGCCTGATCACAAAATGCTTTACGGGACTTCACTATAATCTGTCAAACTTTATTCTTTATTATAATTTCTATAGGGGGCATAATCAGAAAACCACAGATTCAATTAAAACAACAAGTAAAATGATTCACAGTCCACACTGGCATATGGCGAGAAGCACAGTTGCCGTTTCAGGCATCTGTTATTAATACAAGTGTTAAAACATAATTCTAACTTTTTTTTTTTTGTATTTTCACTACGAAATACTAGCATTACAGCCGAGGTCTGCATCCTATTAAATATGAAATGGAATGTGCAGCTCAGTGAGCTGGACGTATTGCTTCATCTAAAGGACTGCCGCAAAGGCTTAATGGACTTTTGTGAGGTGATAACTAAAGGTGTAGCATGGATGAGACTTCTAGAACAAATGCATACATTAATAATGTGGGAGCAGCAATTCAGAGATCTGTTGCTTAGATTTTGTTTACCATTTCCATCCTAGGACAATGAGGAGACTGCAAGTGCTTGCTCCTGGATTCAAATACCACTCCTGGTCATTTTCAGTGCTGATCCTGCAAGTCCCCCCCAACCCAATATCTCAAACGACATAACGGGTAAGTTAACTGGAGTTTCTAAATTGGCGTCAATGATGAACATTCACCCTATGCCAGATACTGTGGCCCCGAATGACCTAAATTAAGCTGATGAGAGAATTCCTCATCCAACTCAATTTATTTAATTGGAAAGAAACAAATCCTTACATTTGTAAAAAGTCTGTACCCACCGAAAACATTCACCCTAATCCACTCTAAGAGTGGCTCTGGTGACAACTGATATGGCCAGTATGCAGAACAACAGTGATCTCCAACTAGGAAAAGAATGATGCCTTGCTACTGATCAACCATCTTCTTTCACACGCATGTACTGTACTTTAAAGCAATAGGAAACAGACATGGAGCAAACATTCTTGCTCCAAAATTGCTCATCCAAAGTTGAAGCTCTTTGCTGAACAAAGTGCACCAAAATACAGCTCTGCTTTCAAATAGATGTTCTATCAGATGGTTGTGGCGAGCGCCCTCTTCTATGCGGTGGTGTGCTGAAGAGGCAGCATAAAGAAGAGGGACGCCTCACGCCTGGACAAACTGGTGAGGAGGGCAGCTCTATTGTAGGCACAGAGCTGGACAGTTTGACATCCATGGCAGAGCAACGGGCGCTGAGCAGACTCCTGTCAGTCATGGAGAATCCACTGCATCCACTGAACAGGATCATCTCCAGACAGAGGAGCAGCTTCAGCAACAGACTGCTGTCACCGTCCTGCTCCACTGACAGACTGAGGAGACCCCACACTATGCGACTCTTCAATTCCACCTGGGGGTAAATGTTAACACTACATAAGTTTACAGACCGTTATACCTGCCTCACACTCTCCACCTTGCATTTTTTAACTTGCACTGCGCTTTTATTGCTCTTTAATTTAATATTGTTTTTTATCAGTATGCTGCTGCTGAATTATGTGAATTTCGATTTGGGATTAATAAAGTATCTATCTATCTATCCACTTCTACTAAACAAACTCTTGTGAAGTTGCTGAGAAGAAGGCATGGACTTGAAGCGCTTCAGCTCATGCAGCAAAAAGCTCCACAAATCAAAGCCTGGAGGGATGCTTATTACAAATTAAATCAGCCCTGTCAATTACAGACTAGTAAAACACCACCACCACCTCTCCATGGCCCCCATTTAGTAAAAGTGTAACATGAAAGGCTTGTCTCAAGGGCTCTACTTAGGTGATTACCACCGAGTGCTGCACAGTAAAGACTCCAGGACTAAGTAGTTCTGATGAGACCACACAAGAGGGGCTTTTATTGCAAGACTGCATTACTTGGATATCACAATAATCAACCTACCTTTACGTTACATGGCACCATCGTACTGTAAACCTTTTAAATGCACTGCATTGGCACAGCAATTTTCACAGGTAGGTGAAGAGATTTGATCAGACTAAGATGAGCCAGTGCTTTAAACTAACCATCATTTCCTTTTAAGTCATAAGCCTCAGCCATGAGCGAGTGCTAAAATAAAAAAGGTAGACTGAATGGTCATGGACTTGGAATTGCCACCTGGTTTAATATCATGCTGAGCAGCCAGCTGACACTCCAATGACTTAATCCATGTTTAATTTGTAGTATGGAGATAAGGCCACCCTACAGGGAGGCACACTAACATAAAACTATTGTTTCAGTCAAAAATTAGCCTACCTGCTGTGCCGGACTAAAAAAACGACACTAGCAGTTGCCATCTGTTTGTACCTTGAACCCAAAATGCATTTATTTTATATCTATTTCTATAGACACATACACACACACACACTTTGGAATAATTGGCACCCCTAAAGGAAATGGGTAAAACAAAAAAATAAACATTACATATAATGATTCAAATAATAATTACAAAGTCTGGAGAATCTGCATACCATCCGTCTAATAAAAGTCATTTCTAAAAAACATTGTTTAATTCTGAGAACATATGGGGCACAATTATTGGCACCCATAAAGAATATCTTTAATAGAAAAATAAATCCATGTGCATTTTTTTTTTTATTGCTCCTGGTATGGTGGGACACGATGTTGTCTATGACCATTTCCTGTTTTCCTGGGATACAATTAGAGGGAGGGAAAATAATCAATTCAGTTGCAAACAGTTGCAAGTCGATATATTTAAAACATGCAATTTATAAAAAAAGAAACAGATAAACTATGTTTTATTAGAACAGTGTATGTAATTGTCAAACTGAATTACACTACAATCTTAAAAATATTAGCATCCCACCACAACAATTAAATGTGCAGTTGTATACTGGCAAAAAAGGAAGTGGATTCAAAAAAGAATTCCTTTATTTTCTGCAACCTTTATTGTAGAATAAGAAACTGGGGTGGAGTGGATGGGGGGGTGAGAGGGATTTATTGGCTAAAGGGGATTTCATCTTACAGTTTACATAGAATGATAGGATTATCATAGACTACCTGATTTATCTCACCATGTGCACATAATAAATTTACTCACAGACAAAACAATGTGGCATCATCACCTGTTTATACAGTATTCATTTCTCTGTAGCCACTCTATTTTTCTCCCAAATCAATGTCTGCCCTCTCTCATATCTGATTCCATAATCTAGTAGATAAATTTGCCACTAATTTTGGACACTAATGCCATTGATTTATATAATGATATATAGTAATTTAATCATCTCATTAAGCAATCTGTGGTCATACTCACCATCAACAGCACTATATAAAATAATCACTTTGGGGTTTCGCTCTCAAAAATGGCTTAACATGTTGCATTAAAGCAGCACAAGAAGAGAAAATGGCTTAAAACTTCATTCAGCACGTTCATGGTGATCTCCATTTTAAAGTAGTTGACATGTCATGTACAGACACAAGTATATGATGATAAATACCCTGACAACTGCAATGAGTCAGTTTAGAGGCTCGCTTGGTGTCATGAGAAATGCCAGTGGTAGCCTTTGAACCTGTGGCCTTGTGTGCTTGAAGTTCACACTTTGGTATCTGTCATGGACTGCCAGGAAGTTATAAAGGGAAAAAAAATCATGGCTAAAACTATCAGAATACACATAAATGCACTTAATATTTTTACCCGTCATGATATATTACATTGTATTTTCACCTGATGAAGGTTAAAAGTCGAATACTGACTTAGTCCATATGATTAAATATAAAAACAGTATGTGTATAGAAGGATTTGTAAGCATAAATAACCTTCATTCATTTTATTCTTCAGAAGAACTACAACAATGGAAGCTTTTCTATAATTCAAAGAATACGAGAACGAGAGAGAGAGAGAGAGAGAGACACACAAACATACATCTACATATAAGCAGACACACATGCAGACAAACGCCCTCTGTGGCACCTCAGCCATGTCACATTATGGCACTGACAGACAGGCTCCAATAATTCCCCTTCACCACAGTCTACATCATACAGGAACATAAAGGTGTGATTACACTTCTGTGAGGCCGTAGCTATTATTCATAGTACATCTTTATGTATGTAGGTTATATAAATAAGAATATTCACACATGCACGTGTTATAAATTGACATCTCACAAGACACTGTATAATAAATACACATACACATGCTTATAACTGAAACTATTTACATTTACTTATACTATACACATACAGGTATACAGTATGTATAGCTATTATCTGGAGCTATAGAAAGGTCACTTCTGCTCTTGCATATTATGAAAAGTGACTAAAGGAGGTATACATCAGGAAGGTCATTTGACCACAAAAACATCTGCTCTGATACACCCAAATTTTTGTAACAGACCAACGAAGATGAACTTGGAATACTGTTTTAAAAACAGCACCAGCACTCTCTGCTGGTTTAAACACAGTTTTCCAGGTTCATAATATACAAACACACTTACACATATTCAGTAGATATATATATGTATACTCTGCACTGGCTATTAATTTCTTCCTTTACCTTTCCGTGTGATCTACACAGTGAAGAAGAATGCAAAAAAACAAATCCGTGCCTACCTGTCAGCACTTTGAGCAGTCATGACAGATGTATCATGGAGGCTGTGAAGTTTAGCAGTCCATTTGCATTTCAAAACCAAGGATCAACCGCTGTGTCACCTCTCAGGAAGTAACTTGATGCCACTGTGCCCCATTCATCCCACGTAATTGAGCACTACAAAGGGATCCCTCTAAATACTTTTGTATAACGTGTCGATCCTAAATTCTGCGCTGGTTTCACCAGAATACTGTGTGAAGGAATGACACACTGCAGCTTACTCACTGTCATTAGCAGGTACTGAGAATCAAACATCACGAGGTGTCCCTTGAAATACTCAGTTTGAAGCAAATCTGCATGTTGTTATACAAGGCATACACAGCAGATCCCAGTTTTCCACAACATTATGAACTGTACAACCTCATTTCCAAAAAAGGCAGGATGCTGTGTAAAACATAAATCAAAAATAATGTGATGGTCTGCGAATCATGTAAACCCAATGAATTGAAAATAGTACAAAGACAACATATTAAATGCGGAATCTGGGAAATAGTGTTGTTTTCTGAAAAATACATGCTCATTCTGTATTTTACATTTTAAAAAAAGTTAGGACCGTAGCTTGTGTTGCGTCACCTCTTCTTTTAACAACATACTGTAAATGTTTGGGAACTGAGCAGACCAATTGCTGTATCTTTGAAAGTGAAATGTTGTCCCATGCTAGCCTGATATATGATTTCAACTTTCAACAGCTTTATTTTCCATGTCATAATCCACCAAATGTTTTCAATGGGCAACAGGTCTGGCCTACAGGCGCCAGGCCAGTTTAGCACCCAGGCTCTTTTACCAGGGATCCATGCCATTGTTATACAGAATGTGCAGATTGCGGTTTGGTATGGTCCTCCAGAAAAAAGGCAGGTTTTGTAGCAATATATGCTGTCATCTACAAAATGTATGTGTCATTGTTCAGCAGAAATGGTGCCCTCCCAGATGTGCAAGATAGCCATTCCATGTGCTCCAATGTACTTTCAAACCACCACAAATTAAATAAGTAAGGAGTAGCGAATAACATCTGTATCCCATAGTGAATACTGACCGAATCCTCCTGTCCTGTCCTGCTCCACTGACAGACTGAGGAGACCCCACACTATGCGACTCTTCAATTCCACCCAGTGGAGTAAATGCTAATATTATTCAAAGTTATTGTCTGTTTTTACATGCATTTTTATTACTCTTTAATTTAATATTGTTTTTTGTATCAGTATACTGCTGCTGGATTTTGTGAATTTCCCCTTGGGATTAATAAAGTACCTATCTATCTACAGGAGGCTTTGTGCGCAGGAAAGCCGACAACCAAAAAATGCTCATTTGGAAGTACAATGCAAAGAGTGCAGAGGTAAAGAATAAGAAACCTGGGTGTTTTTGGACCTCACAAAGAGTAGACAAGTTCATCTGTCTAATGTCTCGAGTTCTACGTACCACAACAGACTGGAAATCAAAAAAAAAAAACATACGTTCATACAATACTGGATCCATCAGGCAGTGCTCTATTGGCTGCCGCAAAAAGGGGCGAGTACAACAGGGTCTGAAGTTAAGCACGCAGTCGCTAAATGAGACATGGCCAGTGACTTTCAGCCATTTCAACTGCCATGGTCCAGTGAGGAGATAAACTACTGCAGTTGGAAAGTCTTACACACCACACAACTTCAAGTCACGTAATGTGACACTGGCTTTAGATTTCAGTGTGGGAAACCCCAGAAGAAATATATATTAAGGGCCAGAACTGGCTAGAATTCATGAGTGATGCCAGTTCAAACAGGTGCCATCAGAAAAAGAACAATCGGCTCCCTCTTGCTCTGTCAAGATATTAATATCAGATGTAAATTCATAAGACTGAAGATGCACAACCATAGCTGTAGCACAAGAGGTGGCCTGTTAAAGTTTTTAAATGGCATCTCTGTTAAGTTACTATCAGTGGTTAATGAGTCCTCAAAGTAAGGAGTAACATGATAGCAAGAAAAAATAAATTATAACAATGAAAACAGCAACGTGAGAACAACAACATGTGCTTATAGACGGCTCGATCCCTGTTGCTTTCACTTTGCTCCCCAATATCAAAGTTGGATGACCACCGTCCCCGCTACATAGCAGACTGACAGAAATCCTCTACTCATGCCGGACTACTAAGTAGCAGATGCCATCCAATATGTCTAGCACTTCACATTTGATCTTTTACTAGCCATACAAGCCGATTTCTGAAAGAAAATGCACTATATACTGCACCACCTCAAACTATAAAAATAGTGTATCATTTATTATTCACCAACGTGGCCCCCAAACTAGACTAAAAAGGTAGTGAAGACATTACATTACGTTGTTTCTAATCCATCATTTCCCTAACCTCATTTCGTGAAAGATGGACATTCTGACTGGTGACACCTCTTGTCCTGTGCTTGAGGCACCAAAGTTGGACTGGATTGGAAATGGATTGCCGGATTGGCTAAATCTTAAAAGGCACACACACACAAACGTACAGCCCACCTGACCCCTATTCCCCTTCAGACTGATGTGCCATTGTCCTCCGTTATTGTGAAAGCTTCCCAGTGGAGATGCCAATTATTCCACCACAGTTAATATTCTGCACAATTTGCAGCACCAGTACACACGTGTAGCTAACTGCACTACAAACATTGTTGCCATTAGTCAAATATCTGGTGAAAAGATGGAGAGCAGCTCAAGGACTACTGTGGCTAGCTTCATTCATAAGGGAAAACAGGGACAGCGGTAGGCGAGCTGAAATGGAATAAATTAACAGATAAAATGCCACACAGATGTGACTTGACAGCTTTAATGGTTTTCTTTCATGCTACCTGAGCTGATGAATAAAATTAGCCAAAGACAACACTAGCAATAAATACTGACAGATGTGAAAGGCATTATAATAGAGAGTAAGAGTCATATGAAAATGTACCATATAAGACAAACATGAAAGGAATTATACATTTATCTTAAACTATCATAGTGCCTGTCATATCTATTGTATTTTAAAAGCAATATCAATATATTATAGTACCTTGCATTTATACTGTAACAGTGCCTTATAAATACGGGGACCATGTATAAAAAGTGTTCTGATTTCTATATGGTGAGACTGAAATGTAAGCAAACACCATAAATAAATCACCTGCAATGTGCACTTTAATCAATTCTGAATTGTTTGAACTGTGGAGCAGAGGGGTGAATTAAGGAAAAATGTGTCTCTGTCATAAATATTATGGAAGGTACTGTATAACAGACAGATAAACAGATGAAAGTTACAATATAATTGATAGACAGAAGAGAGCCTCCTACAGTGACTAATGATGAACGTTTCTTGTTACTGAAAACAAAAGAATAAAATCCCTTGCAAAATGCAGTCCAAGTACCGTACAGCTGGCTTAACCTAAGCAGCAGACGGTAGGCGCCTCTGAGCTTTCGCTAAGAGCGTCATCTGTTAAACCAGTTACAAGTAATTTAACAGTTTTATCAATGAAAAAGTTCTTTCATATGATGGTATAAGTACTAAAATATTAACAAATAACATTAATACTAATAAAAAAAAAAAACAATGCATACACATTTTAAAGGTGAAAAACAAACAGTCTAATTATTAAGAGATGTGTGTTTTGCTCTTAAAGTAGGTTTTATTATTTTCCGGTTAGTTGTTAATCATTTTAACATATGTTGTGATACATACAGTGTTTTTGGGTATGTGAGAAACATTTGTTGGCAGACCTATTCTGAATATTCAAACTGCGCACTTTTACAAAAGGTTTACTTTTGGATTACAAGCTGGAATCAAATTCCTCTGACAATATTTCAAATACTATCTGCTGTGTATTCATGTATTGTAAAATAAAACCTTCATGTGACAGTGCTCAACAAGTGTGCACATTGTGTAATAAACTAGATGCACACTTGACTTAAAAATAAGTAAATCACATGGAAAATCCACTGAAGCCAGCCAGTGTTATATTACCCAACATCTAGTCTTCGGGCATGTCACACTTACTGACTTCAGCTGCTGATCTGTCACTGGACAATGACAATTTAAAAGACTGAAAAAGATCACTGGACAAGTCAAACTTAGCAGCCATGTGCCAACCTTCCAGCATGATTGTGGATGCACCTTTTTCTGACAACCAATAAGGTGCTGCCTGACTGAACCAGTGCTGTACAAAGGATTAACAGGTATGGAGAGTTCAGTCACAATCTCTGCTCTTTTTTTCCCTTTTGACCATTCTTCCGTGGAATGTAAAACACAAAACATCAGACAGATCGATGAGCTTCCCATCTGTTTTGGTCCAAAACACCTGCATTGCTTTATATAATTGAATGAATTTTTGCACATTAAACATGTGTCAGAATGACCTTGGAATATTTTAGGACAATATCCAGTACACAGAGTCCAAAAGATGGAGGCACAAGTTCCTGCAGGCTGTTCAAAGCTTGTAATCACTACCATAGTGTTTTGGTTTTTTTTTTCCTCTTTATTTTGGCTAATGGAAAATCTGATGGCACGAAGCAATGGTAAATATTAATTGTGTTGTTTATTTGAGTTATATGAACACATTTACAGCAGAAAACGAACTATGAATGGCATCAAGGTCCAAAGACACAAAGCTCAGCTTCTCCCAGATGGGTACTCCACACCAACCATTTTCCTGATGCTTCAATGGTAGGAAACATGAAGGTACAGCAGTGCCTGCTAATTAAAGTCCTCTGAAATTCCGAGGATTGAGGCAGTAATTGTGAACTGGTGGAGTGAGATAGTCAGAGTCGTGTTAAAGTGCTCAGTGTGTATCTTTGCCCAGAGTAATTTTCTGGAGGGTAAAGAACAAAAGAATGAGGTTTTTGTTTAATTCACTCATAATTGCGCTTGGTTTTTGGATTGTGTCACTGCACAAGGACTAATTTTATTAATAATATATTGATTGGCCCAAGACTGTGATTTGGCGCACACATAATAAACAGCTTTTGTGTCCGTATCTGTCCAACATCTCACCCTGGTTGCTTGGTTATGACTACAAGTGCTGGTAGTCTGAACTATGTGCCAGCTGTTGTTACATGGGGCATCACAGAGTAAAACAGTACTAATACAGACTTTCTTGGAATATCAAACTACATGACTAGAAGTCTCAAGCACATTGTGAATATCCATAAAACACTTGACTCACTGTGGTAAATTCTGTACCAGCAGCCGCCCATGCCTATATTTTCTATGTGTGGGTAACTCTCTATTTTGATATGGTCAAATGCTTGTTGATGACACACTGCAAGTGTGAAAGTAGCCCTGAGAAAAAAGCAAAATAAAAACAGAAACAAATGGGAAGTGTGACTACATCCAAACAACAGTAGGAGCAATAAACAAATAATAGTCACAATAACAAAATAATGACTTGTGTGTGTCACACCTCTAGGCCAGGTTACAATAAGACTGAGAGGGTAGGTCAGTAATGCAGAGACCATCAACTACCAGACATGAAAACCTGCACTTATGTCATTGTTACGATTTTAATACTACACTAGCTGTGCTGCCCTACTAAGAAACGGTCAAAATCTAAGTAATCAATGTAGACCTCAGCGTATTCAGCATTACAATTTGCAGTGCACCATTTACAGGTATGTATTTTGTAATGCACGTAATAAAATGTACTGAATTTGTCATTCCAACAGATGGCACATCACCAACATTTGTAGTAATAAAATGCATTACTAAAAACGTTTGTGATGTGTCATCTGTTCTAATGGGGCAACTTGATGAACATACAGATACACAGACACATATACACTTGTCCTTTTATATAAATATAATATATATATATATATATATATATATATATAATATTATATATATAATATATATATAACTTGAGGCCAAAACACATCTTCACAGTACTTTGTAAAAAGCAGGAACCAACCAGACACTGCGCTAGGATAATGATTAGTCTATACAATAGTAAACAATCGAGAGCCTGTTGAATACACAAAGAATAAAAGAAAGGGATGGGTCCATTGTTTTTTTTAGAACATAATACCGTATAAAAATCTCAACAAAGAATGGCAACATAAAATCACATTTCCATTCACTTCTGCATGCGCAGATTTGCATGTTTTAGATACATGTAAAAGTGTTTGCTAGCTTTCCTCCCCATTTTTGACTTATTGGTAATGCTTTTTTTTCTTATCCATACAATAGGCAGAAAAAAAAAAAAAAAGTAACCAAGTTTTCACGGAAAACTAACAATCAGGTTTCTGATAGAACAGGACCCAATGCCAAAACATCTATGAAAAAGTCACACGTGTTGCATATCACGTTATTCAGTAAAATGCTAACAGCATGCAATACGTGTGGATTTTTTGCTAAAATATTACTAAATAAATAACTCCAGAAAATGAAAATAGTCCACTAACAGGACGCCCCTTCAACCAGTATCTTGCTTTTGAATTAAAGATCCAATGTTCCCTGCTGTTCACTGGTCGAAAGTGCCATCTTAATTCAAAAGCAGATAAACAGCCGTTCCGTTATTCCCATGAGGCTTTAGATTTCTGGTTATTGATAGGTGCAGATTATTGTTTAACAATACTTTTGATTTTTTACATTTTGAGCAAATGACTGGATAACTGACCTGCAGACTATGCAACATGAATAACATGAGATTTGTTTGTGGCTTCTAATATAGCAAAACCTTTAATCTCTCTATTCTGTATGAAAACAAGAGACTACATTATTTTTCTAGCCATCACCCCAAACTATATGGTTTATCCCTTTAATTATTTATTTTTAATAACCTGGGCTGTGTATTTAATTATGAGGTTGGTAGAGGGAGTGTACTAATAAGGTGGTGTATTTGTTCCTTTATTTTATTATCTGATTACAATAATGTTCGTTATTTACAATTCTATGCTAAGTGCAATAAAAATTCAATCACAAAAAACAGGCATATGAGTAAATAAACAGAGCTTTCTTGCTGTCTTCCAGTGGGAAAGAATTCCCCATTTCCTGTCAAATCTATTCAACACATTAAGGAGAAGCACATTAAAAACTAAACCACAAAATCCTGCTTCCCAGCGCCAGCATTCAGAACACGGCACCAATGTCAAAAACCCCATTTCATGAAATGAATGAGACATGTGCGCCCCTAATGAGTAGCATGCCCTTCAAATATGTGAATTTGTCAACAGGGAGTCTGTCTGAACTGCTCACTGAGGCTCTCCCTGACTCTGTTAGCCACACTTTCTTACAGCTGTGTCATCATTACACATATTGCAAATTAAGGATAGATAGAAAACTCGTAATCTGTAACATAAAACATTCACAGAAATGTCTTCACTACATTCAGGCTATGCTGGGTTATCAGCAGTAAATTAAGGGTTTGCTATAATAAGCTCTTTCCCCCACTGCAGGAACTTCTTTCTGGAACCAAGCACTTTTCAGAAACACAGGAACTTTTCTAGCATTCCACACCGCAGGAACTCTAGCCATTTGTAGCTCCTAGTAGGTATTTCCTGATACTTTTCATAACTCCTAACCCAGGGAATATACAGGATTGGGGCTCAGGTTATTAATTAAGCTGAAAAACTGATTGAACACAAGCACTGGCACCATCTTTCAAATCCGCTTGGACTTCAGAGAGTTATCAGTGAAGATAGAGCACAACATCACTTTTCATTGCCACCTTCCTGAACAGCTTTGCCACAAACTGTATTGAAGCAAAAATCTCACCTTGTGATGTCCAGAGTGTATAAAAGCATTTGGGGGCGATAGGGTCATCCGTGAACTCCAGAACGCACTTCACTTAGAATTGCACCACTCTTCTTTGCTCATCACATATTTTGCATAAAGGTTACAGTTCCTGTCGTGCAGTGGGAACGTAATGCACAAAAATGGCCAGGAACCACAAGCTGCCTAGAGACTACATTGTACAGGAACACATCAGTTCCTGAAGACAAAGCTTCTACCGTCGATATGCTGGGAAACTTAACCAGGTATTCTCACAATTCAAAACCTCCTATGAGTCCCAAAACTCCACTTCCTCAACTTGTGTGTGACCCACCTCTAGAATTTGGAGGTCAAATATGCCCAGCCAGTGAACAGTCATTACTATTACTTTATTGTGGGTTCCCAAATTGTTTTATGTAATGTAGGAATCTAGTTAGAGTTTCAGGAACCCAAGAACTTTGAACGTAACATGTACTTCTACCTACAAAACATAAGGAGAAAGAAAAAAAAAAAAAATGAGTGTTTACACCATGAGCCGGTCTCATGTAGGATACGGGTGCCATCACTTCATGAGTCTGGTTGCCAGGGGTGTGGTCATTGAGGCTGCAACAGCTGATGATATTAATATAGTGGGTTTAAAGGTTTGGCACTGGTAGCTATGTTCTCAGCCAAATTTTTGGCTAAACCTAGTGTTAGTGTGCAACTAGGTTATATTTACTGTAACCTTCTAGCCTTAGGAGTCTGTTCTTGTTTTTGGTACCTTCATTTGTGGCTAGCAATTTTAACTTGATAACTGATCTGCTTGATTTTTGTCTGTTCCCGGACAACGCACCATCTTCTGATCACTACCATTTAAAACCTTTACTGTTCTCCCCTGAGTCAGTACAGTCAGCCTTACATTAAAAAAATGATGGTAATACAATGATGACAAGTGGAAGTGGCATCACATGGCTCATATGGGGTCTGTGGCACTTTGAACTGTCACACTTTTCCCTGCTCCATAAACCCAAATCACTACCAATTAGCCACCACACATCCCTACCCAAGCCACACTAATGCTGCAAACAGCACTAAATACAGCTTCAGCACTCCTCAGCAACTAATCTTAAGGTCCAAATAAGTCTGTTATAGAGTTTCACAGCACATGGCACATTATTAAGTTGGACAGTAGGTCTTCTTTTCGCCCCGCTACTGACACCAATGAAGCATCATAACAGATTCTCTTGCTTTTTACATGGCTCGTTTAGGTGGCCCATTATCTCTTAAAGGACTGCTTAACATTGTAGGCTTGCCACTGGTGAAGGAATACCAGCTCATACAATGGTTGACTCATCCTGGCTGATGCAGTTGCAATATTAAGAATTGTTAAAGTTATTTTTAGTACAGTAAATCAAAACAGTGCTAAATCTCAACTTATTTAAATAAGGTCCAATTACCTGATCATACATCTGTGTGTTTGGGGGGCTAAAGCATTATTTGTGTATTTTCACATTTGTGGGGGTCTTCCGTCCCTAACGCTCACAATGTGAAAGTACACTAACAGTAACTGTATTTGCTTTCTTACTGGAGTCCACTATACAGAAATACACGGGCAATGCTGAGTCCTTCAACAAACATTACAATATATTTAAAAATTTTGACCATTTCAGTAAATAGTGATAAGAGTTTATATTTCTTAGAATGAAATTTATTTAACTAAATAACAAAATGTATTAATGATTAATCGTGCATCTGTTGAAACATCTGTGAATGCTCTACTACTCAATGTGTCTAAATATACTTTTGAAACAAACTTTATGCAAATAACAAATGTATTAATAATTAATTATGCTCAAAGGTGAACACCTCTTTACTGGGCTAAATGCTTGTTACTGCTCTGCTTCTCAAATGGATTGGATAGCAGGTATTCCACACTTTGGACAGAACCGATGAAAGTGCGGCTTCTTTCTTACATGGTCACTCACTCCCACAACATAAGACATGTCTTTATCCAGCTGCTACTGTACATACACTGCTGAACATGTTTAATACCAAGCACAGTATAGGGACCCACAGTCAGTAGTAGTAGTTGTATTAATATTGTCACACATACAGAGTAAATTAAATTATTTTTTGAATACCCAACCAACAATCAACATACATGATAAGCTTCATTTTATGGACTAGAAATCAAAAATAATGGGCGGCACGGTAGCGCAGCTGCCTCGCAGTTAGGAGACCCGGGTTCGCTTCCCGGGTCCTCCCTGCATGGAGTTTGCATGTTCTCCCCGTGTCTGCATGGGTTTCCTCCGGGCGCTCTGGTTTCCAGTCACAATCCACAGACATGCCGGTTAGGTGGATTGGCGATTCTTAATTGGCCCTAGTGTGTGCTTGGTGTGTGTGTGTGTCTCTTGCGGTGGGTTGGCACTCTGCCCAGGATTGGTTCCTGCCTTGTGCCCCGTGTTGGCTGGGATTGGCTCCAGCAGACCCCCGTGACCCTGTGTTCGGATTCAGCGGTTTGGAAAATGGATGGATGGAAAACAAAAATAATCCCACCTGAAGTTCAGTTATGCTCTTATTGTATTTCGTAGAACCTTCTGGAAAAATCTGATAAATAATTGGATAAAAATGCAACAACAAAGTCTTATTAAAATAACTAACATATTAACACAGGCTTACAATAAAGAAGCACCCAGCTTCAGTGAACACTGCCCCAAGGGTACCACTAGTAGGTGGTTCCCTACTGTCTATGTTAAGTGCTTTGAGTGGGTTAGAAAAGTGGAATATAAAATGTAATTAATATTAAAAATACTACAAAATGTGCAAACACTTCAGACATGGGTCTGAATAAATAGAATTAACACAATGTAGTGTGAAGAATACTTTCTTCCCCCTTAAATAAACAAAGTAATCAACATATTGCTCAAAACCCTGAGCAGCTGAACATCTACAAACTGTGTGAACCCCATTCCAGGGGTTCAAGGCTAACAGCAACCCTGCACGTTCCAAAAAAAAAATTAGTAAGTCTAATCCATGACAGAAGCAAAACCAGGAGCACCCCGTGTGCTAATCACAAGCTTGCTATGTACACCCAGAGCCATGAGGCCGTGCAACAAAACTTGCCGTTTTCAACCACTGTAAACTGGATTACAACAACAAATGGAACGCTGAATCAAGCGTAAGGTGTGCCTCCACCCCAAACCTCAACTTGTGGCTCCATCCGGGATGTTTCAAATATCTTGTTAAGGCCTACATTTGAAATCAAGGTAGACAAAACAAAAGATGCCCTTTACTTCACATTTCTACTCCCTAGCTTGTCTGCACCTACACCTAGTTATGTAACACACTTGCCATGTTACTCATAACATCAGTCATAGTTTCGTTTATGTTTTTAACTTTGGGTGTACTGAAGGTGGAAATAATAGTTTTATTGTATTCCTAGCATTGTGTGTGTATATATATACACACACATATATATACACACATATATATACACACACACATATACATAGAGCTACATCTTTTGTATAAAAATGTGCTATATAAATAAAAGGTGTTGTCGTTGTGGTTTGCGTTGGCTGTGTCACTCTCCCCCCGTACACACATGGGTGAAACATGGTGTGTCTGTCTGTGGTCAATGTGGTAGACAGGTTTGTTCCACACTCTGTTTGCACCGAAAGACTGAAAAGCAGTGATCTACTTTTTATGGGCTTTTTAAGGTGTACAGGGATTGAAAAATCACAGAGACAGTGTTTAATCTTAAGTCTTAAGCACAAAGAAGGAGGAAGACACCCATCCATGTCCACTACCAATGACAACATTGAACAAGCCCATACTAGAATTCTGATGGACCAATTAGCTCACTGCTCGCTGGTTTTCTTTGATGCAAACATCGCCATGTTTACTCCTGGAAAACAACAAAAGAAACCGATTAACTGAGATCAAAACATTACCACTGTGATCACAAATACACCATTTGCACAGTGGAAGCTGTACAACCAATCAAAACAATCATAAAAGTATGGATAATTATTGAATATGCACACTACAAAACCCCAAAATGGAAAATGGGCATTAATTTTGCATTATTATGTAGTTTGTCTTTTCATTAAGGTTGAATTCTCCATTGCCATGTTTTGTATTCTGTAATTTAAACTGATTACACTCCCAAAGATCATTAAGAAATCAGAACCATCTCCATCTCTCATGTATTGTTCTTGTCTGATAGTTGTGACATCACACTGTTTGCTGGTGACTGTTTCAAAGCATATCACACGAAGGTGGTGTACTAAATTTGCAACAGTAATAGACATATCATTTCTGCTGTACAGTATTTATTTTTCCAGAGGCAATGCTAAGGAAGTTCATCAGGTTTAAGAATATTACATTTAGATTCTAGTCACCAGCTGACTGGCCACAGCATTAATCACAAGTCAGACACAAACAGCCTAAATGGCCCAAGTTAAGGAAGAATTTTCTATTGTGCAGATAGCCGGCATCATTGTTAAACTCAAGGACCTGAAATAAAGACAGCTCAAACCTAAAACTTCAAAGTCTTCCAGTCAAGGGTTAATGTAAATTATTTAACAATTTAAAAAGAAAATAAAATGCTAATAAAGCCAAAGCAGTAAGCAGAAAGAAAAAGAAAAAAAAAAAAAGTCTGAGCACCCTGCTTCTGCCTATCAAGAGTCCTTTGCTGTAATCCAAGTCTTGATCGTACCCAGGAGGCTATCTCCGCGTTGTGTTCTGTCCCAAAGGATCATTGACACAGCGGGCTTTTCTGTCTCTCAACCTAGCCAAATTTATACTGCCCTCCCACGAGACACTTTACCTCGGCTTCCATTATCTCACTCACTTCTGAACGGCCGCCAAGTGACGCCGGGCTGCTGCTGTTAAACAATGCACGCTTCCTTCAGCCGCTTGCGTTCCCGGCGTCTCAAAATCATTAAGACTGGCTGCTGCTCACAGCTGTGGGGCACGAGGCAGCCGTTGTGTGCGGAAATGCTTCTCTGTAGCCTATACTCTACATTAAGGATTAAACACTAACACACAAGGAAAAAAAAAAGGAACGGTGTGCCAAAGTCCAAAAACTTCCAGGAATGAAGACTTTTTTGTCATAAAGGACATTTGGATGATTTGATCCAGCTGCCTGGGCGCTTTTGGGAAGTGACACACTGGAAATTATATTTCTTTTTTTCTCCTTACTAAGCTTCAAAATGTTTCCAGTTGAACAGGATGAGGCAGACCTAGCTAAGCTAATCACCACTGTCCATAGTGAACAGTCTTGTGAACGAGGCGTATATTATAAGAATAAACAAGCAGATGAAGATAGTACATCAGCTGGTTAGACAGCAGCTGTCAATGTACCCAGGATAAAGCCACCTTCCTGGTGACGTTGTTGACAATCAGTCTTTTCTAAGGCTGATGTCATCTTATGGGACTTCTATTGTTGGGTATGTCAGACTTGTGGACTGCTTTAGTCTGACTGCTTTACCTGATCTTGTCACCAGACCATATTGATTTAAATGACCTACAATTGTTGGGCATGACTACAGGTTGACCTTCAAGCTCAGTAATGCTTGTCCCTTTTTAAAACTGTCAATAGCATGCTGCGTGATGGAGCCAGTGATTTATAAAGGGTTAACAGGTACAGTGGATTCAGCCACAATCTCTGTCCCCTTTTTTTTCTATTTTGTCATGATACATAAAACATGAGACATCAGACAGTTGTTTTGGACCTCAGAAACAGAAGAGAAGCTCATCTATGTTCCTTATTATCATCACTGCATCATATGTGTTGTTCTTCCAGATGGACATTCACTGGTTGTCAGCTCTCACACTCAATGCTTTTCACTAAAATTTTCAAGCTGCATAAAAAGCTGACAGATTTTTTTCTAAAGTGAACAGTCACCAAGAGCAATAAGGAACTTTGTTATTTCATTTTTTAGTTTGCTTATTGCAATGCATGGTTTATGGAGGAACAGCCTGACAGCACTTAACACTGAACAGTTCACAAACACACCAAGCTTAATTTAGTAGTAGTAGTCATTGCACTGTCACACATACAGAACACGGTGAAATTGCTTGCAAGTCCAACCAACATGCAATACGCTGCCACTCTCCGGTGCCAAGATGAACAAGAATGTATTAACAGTTGTAATGCATCCTGATCTTGGGAGTCGCCTTGGTAGAAGTTGTATGGGAGACACCATTTTAGAGGAGCAGCCTTTGCAAATGATTTAGGGGTTCCAAAGCAATGTACAGAAGCAACTAAACAGACACATAGCATGTTAAGACAGACTATAAAAACTGTTGAATGTAAGTAAGGAATAATATGCTCCAACGGTAGGTGGTGCTAGTGAGACTGCACTTGGAGTAATGTGTGTACTGTAGTTCTGGACATCATGCAACAAAACAGACAGAGCAGCATTTGTAACTTGTGCAGAAAGGAGCAACAAGTACCAGTGCTATTTTTGGAATAAAAATTCTGATGGGCTCAACCAGAATTACTGCAAATCTAAAATGTCATGCAGAGGGTATGTGTGTTTGAGAGAGAGAGAGAGAGACATAACCAAGAACTTAAAAGAGTGCATCCATTGGCCTGGATACATTGCTGTCAGTGATATTCGGAAGGATACTGGCTTGTATCAGTTCATGGTGTTGGGGAAGGTGAATGCATATAAAGTTGCCTTTGAGAAGAGGCAGGATTGCTGCTGGGATAGGCTGTAGCTCCACATATCCACAGGGGGACTGACAGATAAACTGCAAATAAAATACACAAAGGCTCTATACAGAAGTTCGACATGCTGAAGTGACTTGGAGATCTTTGTAAATGAAACAATTCACTAGAAGCAACACATTTTTTTTTATTTAATTGAAATAAGTCTTTTCTTGGATGAGTCTCAAGTCTTTTGATTCAGATCCATTGTTGTTTTTATCCCCATTCAACATTTTCTAGAAGGGTGCATTTACTGAAAGAAGTAGGGGGATATGGGGGGCAGTAGATGTTAACATCTATGGCAAAACCAAAAATGCAAGGATAAGCCAAGTCACTGGAAATGGCCAATCCGCTTTGAAAAAGGCCTCCTTGGTGTCACTGAGCTGGGCACACTCTTCAAAGCAGGAGGCGTTGGCACAAAAGGAGAGTGAGAGTGATCGACGGAAAGAATGGGCTCTCTGTTTCCCCCAAGATGGGGCACCTTTGGCACCATGCCTTACTATAAAGAAAGCAAAATGAAAGCTGGAGGTGCCCAGCATGGTCTTGTCAGTGCTACTGTAACAAAGATAGAAGATATGAGAACTATGCCACTTATTTATTTATTTTTAATTCTAAAACACGGTATATAAATTTATTCCTCACTCCAACTAACAAAAATTGTAATCTGTCTGAGTTTAGCAGCCATCAGGCTAAATAATTCATATCAACCTAAATTAGGCATAAACCTAACGTAAAGCAATCAATCAGTTTGGCGAAACAACTTTTTTATTATACCTTCATTAGACACTGTTACACCCATTAGACCCTGAAACTCTCTCTCTCTATAATATTTTATTTTTATATATATATCTTACACACACACATATATATATATATATATATATATATATATATATATATATATATATATATATATATATATATATATATATATATATATATATATATATATATATGGGCGCACGGTGGCGCAGTGGTAGCTGCTGCCTCGAGTTAGGAGACCGGGTTCGCTTCCGGGTCCTCCCTGCGTGGAGTTTGCATGTTCTCCCGTGTCTGCGTGGGTTTCCTCCGGCGCTCGGTTTCCTCCCACAATCCAAAGACATGCAGGTTAGGTGGATTGGCGATTCTAAATTGGCCCTAGTGCGTGCTTGGTGTGTGCTTGTGTTTGTGTGTGTCCTGCGGTGGGTTGGCACCCTGCCCAGGATTGGTTCCTGCCTTGTGCCCAGTGTTGGCTGGGTTTGGCTCCAGCAGACCCCCGTGACCCTGTATTTGGATTCAGCGGGTTAGAAAATGGATGGATGGATGGATGGATGGATGGATGGATATATATATATATATATATATATATATATATATATATATATATATATATATATATATATATATATATATATATATATATATATATATATATATATATATATATATATATTACTGCTCAAAAGAATTAAAGGAACACTTTTAATCAGAGTATAGCATAAAGTCAATGAAACTTATGGGATATTAATCTGGTCAGTTAAGTAGCAGAGGGGTTGTTAATCAGTTTCAGCTGCTGTGGTGTTAATGAAATTAACAACAGATGCACTAGAGGGGCAACAATGAGATGACCTCCAAAACAGGAATGAATGATTTAACAGGTGGAGGCCACTGACATTTTTCCCTCCTCATCTTTTCTGACTGTTTCTTCACTAGTTTTGCATTTGGCTACAGTCAGTGTCACTACTGGTAGCATGAGGCGATACCTGGACCCTACAGAGGTTGCACAGGTAGTCCAACTTCTCCAGGATGGCACATCAATACGTGTCATTGCCAGAAGGTTTGCTGTGTCTCCCTGCACAGTCTCAAGGGCATGGAGGAGATTCTAGGAGACAAGCAGTTACTCTAGGAGAGCTGGAGAGGGCCATAGAAGGTCCATAACCCATCAGCAGGACCAGTATCTGCTCCTTTGGGCAAGGAGGAACAGGATGAGCACTGCCAGAGCCCTACAAAATGACCTCCAGCAGGCCACTGGTGTGAATGTCTCTGACCAAACAACCAGAAAGACTTCATGAGGGTGACCCAAGGGCCCCATGTCCTCTAATGGGCCCTGAGCTCACTGCCCAGCAGTATGCAGCTCGATTGGCATTCGCCATAGAATACCAGAATTGGCAGATGCACCACTGGTGCCCTGTGCTTTTTACAGATGAGAGCAGGTTCACCCTGAGCTAGTGACAGAAGTGAAAGGGTCTGGAGAAGCCATGGAGAACATTATGCTGGCTGTAACATCATTCAGCATGAGCAGTTTGGTGGTGGGTTAATGATTGTCTGGGGAGGCATATCCATGGAGGGTCACACAGACCGCTACAGGCTTGACAAAGGCACCTTGGCTGCCATTAGGTATCAGGATGAAATCCTTGGACCCATTGTCAGACCCTATGCTGGTACAGTGGCTCCTGGTGCACAACAATTCCTGGCCTCATGTGGTGAGAGTATGCAGGCAGTTCCTGGAGGATGAAGGAATTGATACCATTGACTGGCCACCACACTTTCCTGACCTAAATCCAATAGAACACCTCTGGGACATTATGTTTTGGTCCATCCAATGCCACCAGGTTGCACCTCAGACTGTCCAGGAGCTCAGTGATGCCCTGGTCCAGATCTGGGAGGAGATCCCCCACAACACCATCTGTCATCTCATTAGAAGCATGCACCGATGTTGTCAGGCATGTATACAAGAACACAGGGGCCATACAAAGTGCTGCGTACAATTTGAGTTGCTGCAATTCAATTTTGGCAAAATGGACTAGCCTGCCACATCATTTTTCACTCTGATTTTTGGGGCGCCTTTGAATTCAGGGCTCTGTAGGTTGATCATTTTCATTTCCATCAAACGATGTGGCATCCTTTCGTTCCTAACACATTACCCAGTCTATATCAGTATAGATATCCAGGAGGATTTCTTTTTCCCATTGAGATCTGATGTGTTTAAGGGTTCCTTTAAATTTTTGTGTAATGTTATATATATATATATATATATATATATATATATATATATATATATATATATATATATATATATATATATATATATATATATATATATATATATATACACACATACACACATACACACACACACACACACAGCATCTATATACTGTACACTCAAACACATACTACACACAGTAGAACCCCAATTATTCCCCTACTCCAGTTACCAAGGTTATTACATTACATTATCCAATATGAACCTGTAAGTGTAACACACTCATTTTCTTATAATTCATAAAAGTTTCACTGTGATTACTGTACTAAGCATGTAAATGTTATACTTTTTATCTCAACTGTACCAAGGAAGAGGCCAAGGAACTGAAGACTGTGGGAATGTGGGTGTGACTCACCCACCCTGCCATAAGTGCACTCCTTGTCTGTTGGTAGTGTGTCGCCAGCATTGACTGTGTACACTTGGTCTACTGTTTTGTCGACTTAGAATTTCTGTGTTTATATGTTTCAAGGTATGGTGGTGAACTGCTGGTGAGAACTGTGATACGGTGTTCTCTGGCTCAGAGGTGAGTGCTATGCAGTGAAAGCTAAATGGAGACATCCATTCTTCAGCTTCACACAGTCTACAGTATCTTTCTATCAGGCCCCACCTTCATTGCACAGCACAATCACTAAACTCCATCATCCACAGTGCAAATCCCAAAATTATAAGCAAATGAACCAGTGTGGAATCACACCACAAAGCATCTCAGGTCCAAGATTTGCGCTGTGGTGAGCTGCCGGTGTTAAGCTGTGAAAACATTTTTTTTGGTGATTCATTTCTATTTCCAATCTATTTATGAATATTTATACTCTTAAAGACTATGTTTCTTGAAGACTGCCTAATTTGCACAGTGACACTTCTTTTTGCAATGAATAAACTGGCACAACTTGTGCTCGTTGACACGTCTAATCTTGGTGTGTTTCCTACTTGGCGTTGATCCATCTCAGTTCAACAAACTACTAGGGGGTCCTACATAACACCTGAGTGCTAGGTACACCCTAGTACAGTGACCCCTAAAAATTTATATCATATATTATATACAGGAGGAGAAGAACATTGCCTACTGGGAATGAGAACAGTTTGCTTACCCAGCAAAGAGGCCAGAACAGAAAGATGAAAAAATAACTTTGTGCCTGGCCAGACTAATATATTACTTGCACCAGCAGAAACCAGGAGTTGGGATCAGTTTCATCCCCCATTTGACAAGTGGCAGTGGTCATCGTGTGGCAGCCCAGTCAGGACACCCACTGGGGTGCTTGAGAGTCCAGAAGTGCAACCCTGCAAGGTCCCTGGGTGCTGGCAGAGGGAACAGTCAGGGGAGGGCCTCTCTACTTTCTATATGGCCTGGAAGTGCTTCCAGGGAGACAGGGTGTGGCACCGGAAGCATTCCTGGGTCTGGCTTGAAAAGAAGCCTGCAGTGGGTGGGAGGCAGTGGGCAACACTCAAGGAGGAGCAGAAGAATAGAAAAGAGGGACACTTGTTCTAATTTCAATTGTGCTTGGTCATTACTGCTCACTTGGTAGCTTATTTATAATAAAATACTTTATTTGAATCTGGGACTCTGGTGTACTATTGTGTCTGAGGTTTGGAGGTTCAGTGGTGCCCCCTTGTGGTCACATTGGCATAGTCGGCAGGATTTCCTGGCCATCTGTTCATCATCTGGCCATCAGCAAGATCCTGAAACAATATATTATGACCACAACCCAAATAATTAGAAAACCTCAGACCCGGCACCATCACCAAAATTATATTGCAGTATATATGCATTTACAGTATACTGCATTTACTCGCATGCAATACTAGGAGCTTTGCCCCATGCGCACTTTGCTCGCCAACCCCTGTTCCTGCGCTACACGCTAGCATGTTTGTGGTTCTGTAGCTCACGTATAGGGATGCAGTTGTACAATTTAAACAGATTTTTATTTTCATGGGAATTGTTACATATGCATAATAGAACTATTTTACATTACAGTGATTAATTAACCATACTTTTTAAAAAAAAAAAAAAAAAGAGTAAAATGTATGTTTGGCTCTGAGATATGTTAATTGTCTTTGCAAACACTATTCTAATTGGAAACTGTTAACATTTTAATACAAATGGCACATTAAGGTCTCCTTTGTTGTGTAATGTTATCCCCTGAAGATGTACTACATTACCTTTCTTGGATACATACCTCTTTCTACAGTAATTCGGGCAGTGGAAGACCGGACGGTGTTAAAAGTTGTGGATATTCTTCGGGATTTTGTAAGTTAATGTTTTCAAATTCCGCACCATCACTACCAACTGTTCCAGCAGAGTCTATTTAACCAATTTGCCATGTAACCGATCATCATTTTTGACGTTAATTCCGTCATACTCATTTTCTCTGTTGATAACCCTTCATGATGAAATTCTTCAGTAACAATTGGACATAATACATCTTTAATTGGAAATTAGAGAGAGGAAAATGTTAAAAATAATAAAAAGAGTTGTAAGAGCAGAAACTGTCTGTTAAAAGCATTCACACGAATGAGAGGTGAGATTACCGTATGCGTGATTGAAAATGGTTGAGAGGAGGGCGTGACTTGAAAAAATCTTTTGGCCAAAGGTCTCAACTCGCGGGACTTGAAAAAATCTTCCAAAAAGTCTGATCTCATAGCAGGATTTTTTTATATAATAGATATATACAGTGTACACAAACATTTATATTTCATCTATATTTAGACAGTTGCACATAAAATTAAGGTGACATACCAATGACAGAAAAAGGAGACTTTTCCCAGTATGACACTTTTTCCTGTTGGATGAAACATGTGAGTTTCTCAAGGAGGGCCTGTATGTCTCACACGTGCCAGGCTGTTTGAGTTCAAATGCTGGTACCTCCATCCCCAGAGAACGCAAATAACATTCATAGTATATTTTTACACCCAAGTAGACGAGGCAAAGGAAGGAAAATTAAACCCCAGAAAGAAATTAACAGCAGAAAGAACTGCTCTACAGGAAAGGCGAGTGTTGAACCGAAATATAAACCCATTCCCCAGAGAATGAAAACAAAAATGTAGTAGTGTAGCCCCACAACTAGAATAAACAAAAATGAACACCAGCAAGAAAAGAGTTTGTTATATTCTATATGTGAGTGGAGACCACTGCATTCACTTGAATGGGTTACCCATGTTCGATCGATTGATGTATCTATCATATTGACACTTTGGGCACAATTTGGACATTTTTCACTTAGAGGTGTACTGACTTTTGTTGTCGACAGTTTAGACATTAATGGCTGTGTGTTGAGTTAAATTTTGAGGGGACAGCAAATTTACACTGTTCTACACACACACATGCATAAATACATCCATATATGCATATACACAAAAACATCTATATAAATATATTTTATATTAAAAAACACAAACATTTCGAGTAATAAAACATTACTACAAAATGTGATGTGCCATTTGTTGGAATCTTTAATACATGCTGAAAAAACATTTAACGTCAAACAGCATCTTAGATGTAACAAAAATAAAGTATGTGTATATCCCAAGTTCTAATGGGTTTAAATTGGTTCTTTTAGCTCACACTTGTGAAGCCAACAGGTAGACATAAATAAATAACATGAGGTATTATGCAGCGTATGAGAAATTAAAATTTAATGCAAGCCCCAAGGGGTTTCTCCTTACCTACACTTCATTCAATACGCTTCTGTAAATGACAGTTTAATGAAAGCTTTGTGCAATTTTTCCTAATTAGGAAACATTGTATTCAAGTTGATTTAATGTCCAGAACAGAACTCGGCTAAAACTGTTCTGGACATTTTATACCCATCTCAAAATTATATTTTAATGAAAAGGCAGAAACAATAAAAGGAATCCACAATAAGATGAAAGTAAAGGGCCATGCTGTTAGATGTCATAAACATCGCCATCAAGGGAAAACAGAGGATGGTTTCTTACTTCTTAGATTCTGTGGACTTATTTTCCATCCACTTTTTATCACCTGTTATGAGGAGTTGTGCTCATTGGCTCATCTTTAAAACTATATAGGACAGGGGTACTTAACTCCAGCTCTGGTGGTTCACAAAGGCTACAGGTTTTCATTCCAACAAGTTTCATAATTAGACCTAGCAGATAATGAAACTTGTGGCTATATCCACATAACATTTCTGTTTTATAAATGCAGACATTTTTGTTTTTTGTTTCATTTTTTCCAGACAGCCTCAACATTTTTAACACCCCAAAAAAGGAGACTTTTGAAAACACTCCCTAGAGCTGCACATTTCTGAAACGACAGCTTTGCATTGCAGAGCAGATGTGTGACAACGGAAAGTTTTGAGAACGCAAAATTCTAATCCAGTCTAATTGGTTTATGTTTGTTACAAAGTCCTTCCCAGACTGGATCCAGCTCATTACAAAATTCCATTTCCCAATAATCACCCATCATGGAAGAAAACCATATTCCAACATAGCGGGCATAGAGGAGTTGCTTCCCATGGTGCTAGTTATATTGCTTACTTGTATGTATCTACATTTCATTTTGTACAATTTGATTACTGCATACATGCTTAGAAGATAAATCAAATTATCCGTTGCTATATTTTTACAATAAATCCTGTGAAAAGCATAACAATGCTTTCAAGAACGTTTCTACATCATGTGTGTTTTTGGTTGTTTTAGTGTGGGTGAAGGTACTTTCATAAATTATGTGAAAACACCAGTGTGGAAAGAGATCTTTTTGTATAAAAATGCCATTTTTAAATAAAAACTTGGTAGTGGGAATGCAGCCTTACTTGCATGTGCTAATCAACTCTTCAGTGCCAGGATTATGGAGTTTAACAACTTTATCTCTAAACTTCAAAATATTAAAAGACGACAAATGACTTTTGTATTAAAACCATTTTGGTTTAGCATTCATCAGACGGTTTTCTAGCACTAATTTTACTTTTCAAGCCAAGTCTGCTGCTTCATTAAAACCATTCTTTTAAAATCATCCCTTAACTGGTTTGCATTTCTGCAACTAAGAAATAAATCCTAACAAGTCTGAGCCACACATTATATGTGTCAAAGACACAAGTGGACAAATATCACACTTTAATTGATTGAGTTGTGTTCAGGGATCTATAAAACTCAAAGTCTGAGTATTAACCCCATCTTTTACTAAATACGGTTTAAGTAAACAAGATATCATGCGAAATTTATGTGAAATGGAGATGAGCCAATCCCAAATCAACAACCCCCTATCATGAAAACACTAAATGACGATAAACAGATACTTATTTAGAAAGATATTATAAGGAAGAGGAAGCATGAAAATTTAAAAAAAAAAAATACAGGATAGATGCACAAAATAAAGCAGGGAGATGAATAATGTAAATCATTTGAGATGGCCTAATATAATGGAAGTACACAAACAGCCCATTAACTTTAATGTTATGTTTATAGTCAACCTTCTACAAGACTGACGAGTTTATGGGTATAAATTCCATACACAGAGACACTGGGGCAGAAATTAAACCCATATCCATGGAGGAGTGAGGACATACACAACAATGTGCCACCCTATTTATATACAAGTACAAACTTTAAATATACAAGGTGGTAACTCAAATAACTGCCCGTCTACCTAGTATCCCTCCACATATAAAAAGGCCACACACTCTTTAGAACCGCAGTTGAAAGCCCAGGCATCTTGAATCAATCATGACGCTTCTCTTCCTCGTGTTTTTTTTTCCTAAACGGTTTTCTACTCAACTGTAGCTCTATTGTTTTTAAACAAATCTGTCTGTCCACCCAGGAAGCTATTGGAAGTGGTTTCAAATCAGCAGCGTATCAGTCTTTCTTTATATCGTCCCTTTTCCAGGAAGCATTACTACAAATTGACATTGTAGCAGTGCGTGAATCACGCAGTCTAAATAAGTGAATTTTTCTGATTTCATAATGCTGGATGTAGTCCAGGGAGGCACGGTGGCGCAGTGGGTAGCGCTGCTGCCTCGCAGTTAGGAGACCCGGGTTCGCTTCCCAGGTCCTCCCTGCGTGGAGTTTGCATGTTCTCCCGTGTCTGAGTGGGTTTCCTCCGGGTACTCCGGTTTCCTCCCACAGTCCAAAGACATGCGGGTTAGGTGCATTGGCGATCCTAAATTGTCCCTAGTGTGTGTGTATGTGCGTGCCATGCAGTGGACTGGCGCCCTGCCCGGGGTTTGTTTCCTGCCTTGAGCCCTGTGTTGGCTGGGATTGCAGCAGAACCCCCGTGACCCTGTTAGGATATAGCGGGTTGGATAATGGATGGATGAATGTAGTCCAAGGCTTTATGCCATGACTGCTTCACTTTTTTTGTGGTTTATCCCTATTCATATTGACGTCTGATCAACACAAGCATCATTGAAACAAACTAAGAAGGATAAAAACACCCAAAAACTGAAAGAATTACAAAAGTGAAATTTCAAAAGGTTGAAAATAAAATAAAAAGAAGTTAAAATAGTCAATAATTAGTAATTAAATCAGAACAATCTACAATTCAAATCTTTCAAGCAAAAAATCCAAAACCTTAATCACCACATGAAATTGTCAAAAGACCCTTAAATTTAGCAAAGAAACAAAAAACATGAAGGGGCACAGAGAACAGCTAAGGTTAATTAATGGTGCCAACTTTAGTCCACTGATATTTCCGTGAAGCCTAAAACCAGCACATGTTCCGCGCCAACGCCACCTGATCAAAATCCTGTGCAGTCTCCTGTGATATTTGAATATTTACATGAAAGTGCATACCTCAAACTACCATTAGGCCCACTGTGTCAAATCTTTCAAGATAAAGCCTTAATATTTAAAAAAAAAAAAAAATGACATCGGACCATCACTTAGAAACTTAAAAATGAACGAAAAAATGAAGGACTGTATTTCTCTTATCTTAATGTTTTTCTTTACATTAACCGCTTCTTTAAAAATCTTGTAAAGAACTTTGAGTTTCCTTCATTGTATGAAAATGTGCAACAGAAATAAATGTTATCGGTGTTATTGTTCCTGAGGCCAAATCCCTAACCTGAGGCCTCTCGTCACAATTTACAAATCCAATTTAATATAAGGATAAGTGTCTGTGTCTGCCATTCTAAAAGATGGTGCATCAAACATTTGCAGCAATAAAAGGCGTTGCATTTGTCTTTCCAACAGATGGAGCATCTGGAACAGACATTAACACTGATTTTATGAATACTAAATGGCATATCACAGAGACAATTGCATTGCATGGTACACGGCACACACTAATGCTATGGTCCATATTGATTACAAGGATTTAACCCCATCTTAGCTGGGTAGCACTGCTAGTTAACCTAATAGCATAACTAACAAAATATTGAGAAGAATTAACTAAACTAATAGCACCAAAACTGCATACTTGTAATTCACCATTCTCACATAAATAACAGAAAGAACAAGAGAGAAACAAAATAAAATGCAAAAAACAGCAAAACACGATACTCCAGATCGAGACCCGTGACAGTCATTTATATTTATCCCTATTCCTTGGCCGTCTAATCCTAATTAATTAGTCAAATTTCAAACCTGTTCAGGCAAGCAATCATGCCAACATCACCACCTTTTGCTGCATGTCACTGTGATGCATCAGTTGCATTCTGCTACAATCATCCAGAACTGGGAGTAACAACACACCCAGTTAAAGGAATGAGCGCAATTAAAGTTGTATAATGTAAATGATGACAGAGGATGTGCGGTGTATTCTTAATATGGCGGTGATGGGGCAAACTTGTTTTAGTAAAACACAGCATGACAAGCACTTGGAAAAGTACCCCAGGATGACATAAACAGATAGATTTTGCAAAATAAAAAAAATAAAAAAATTCACTGAACCATACGCTGCCATGCCAAACTGCACTGAACAGTAATGTTCAAGAAATTGAGTTTACTATGAAATATTCCACATAAAGCCAAATGACTGACAGATATTTCAGCTGTGTAAAGCCAATAAAATATTTTAGAACGTTGTGGTGTACGATGCGATTTACAGTAAAATGAAGGCTACTGATACACAGAGAAAACATTCCTCTGCATAGCTGTTATAACTGAGTGGGCTTCATATTTACTAAACCATCCCTCCTCCCCAAGAGCACCATTTATCTGCTGGCCAATGCCAAACCAGCAGGAATCAGTCAATCGTTTGGCAAACCATTTCCTCTGACGTTTCCAGCAATGTACAGAGAGCAAATTCCATTGAAATGCACTACTGCCGTTTTACAGATTGCAGCACTTTGTTGAAGTTGTCATTTTCATGTAACTGTATTTTTCTATCATTATGAAATAATAAAAATACAAAAGAGTTAACTGCAAACATTAAGAATTACATACACATCCGGCACCTTATTTGTATACTTTAAAAACTGTGAAAACCATTTTGGTTTTCAAAGATTTTTAAACATAATGCAGTTTTCCACATATAGCCTTCCTATAACCATCCAAGAAGAAAAAAATGGAATATGTGCATTTCAAAGAAACATGTCAACCAGCATTTATCCACCTACATTTTTCATTATCACATTGTTTATACAACTTATATCATTTGTAAAATTTGATTAACTTCTGGAATCTGTTTAAGATTAGGCTTAGGGTCACTTCTGCTGAAAGTGTAAGTTTGCAGCAGTGCAGTTTGCAGTCAGGCAGTCTCTCCAGTAATCATTGCTGCCGCTCCTTAAGGTGGGCCTGCTAGGTTTCTGTCCTGGCCCTGTTTTTATGTTACTCCTTTGTCATGACTTTGTCCAGTTCTCAGTAGCTGCATGTAAATTTGTTGCATTGGGCATCGCACTAAAATGTATTTAATGTTTTGTCTGATATTCTGAGGATGTACTGTACTGGAAAACGTATTGTATAGGGATGTAGCGTATTGTCTAACGGTTAGTATTTAAATGGTTTGATGTTTTGCAAAATTGGGCCTTGTCCCAGGCGGCTACTGGTTTTTAAATGTGCCGCCTCTGTGTAACATCTATATAAAAATCGTAAGCCATGCATCTGTGAATGTGTTTGTTTGCTAATTATGCAAGAAACATCTGAACTGATTTCCACAAAATTCCAACTTAAAATACAGACTATATAGCATATCAGAAAGAAGAGTTATAAAGGGAGGGGGGCAACTCAAAATTAGCATAGAAGTGGAGACTGTGAATGTGCAGGGTCAAAGATGTCATTATTGCCATCCACAAAGCTTTGTAGCAGCCAGAAATGAGTCTCATTTAAGACCACAGGTACATACGACGTTTCCTTCTCTATTAATTTGGCATTGTCTTGAAGGATTACAGCTTTTGTCTAAAACAACGTCTTTCTGTCTCATGGTGGGTTGTGTTTAGCCATGTTGAATTTCCAGAAAGACAGTTTTTCCCCAATTTATTTATACCCAAGCAACAAAGGGTACTTTGGGTAGTTTATATTATATAAATATATACACAAACAGTATACATGGATATACACTATATTGTATATGTTTATATGTTATGCCTTATGAATGCTTATTTGTGTCTGTGCCTTTCTTTGGTATTGTATTAATATCGACAGTTCTGAGGAGACATAAAAGAAAGAAAGAAAGACAGGAAAATAAATGTGAGTGTGATGCCAGCTATTCATTTTCTTAAACTTTTTTTCTTGGTTAGGGTACTGTGTATCCAAGCAGAAACCAACTCTGGATGAGATGCCAGTCTACTATAGGACAAGCACGGACTCTCTCACTGCACCAATCAACTTGTCTGAATGTCTTTGGATTTTGAGAGGAAATGTATGTACAAATGAACATATACAGAAAAATAATAGTAAATTGTATTTATTTAGCATATTGACATGCTCACTTAACATATGCAAACAAGATGACAGTGAAAAGAAGTCAACTGGGAGCTGAACTAGAATTCAGGAGCTTTGAGGTGCCAGGGCTAACTGTTGTCTAGCTGCAAAATGCAGTATTGTCATGTTCCAATACTTCAGACTCCATGCGCTGGAAGCTTTACGGCAGCTGCTTTAGCTTGCAAGTCACTGTATACCTCTTTTTTTAATTTCTCATTATCAGTCTCCAGGTTTATAAACACCCAGGAGCATCAACCTTCAATTCTATTATAAGGTAGGGTTCTATTATTTTTGAACAAACCCAGTTAATATAACAAATTCACACAAAAAGAAAGAAATCCAGAAGCTACTGCAAGGAGAAAGGCTTAGAAGATGGCCAAAAGTGATTATGCTCTAATGCCCCACAACATCTTTCACTCATAGACATATTTAAACACTTAAGCTGGTACTTTGTAGAAGCCCCTTTGGCAGCAATTGCAGCTTACAGTCTTCTTTACTAAGTCTCTACAAGCTTTGCATACCTGGATTTGAAGAGTTTATCATATTCTCCCTAGCAGATACTTTCAATCTCCATTAGATTGGATGGAAAGCAATTGTAAACTGCCATCTTCAAATCTCATCACAGATATTCTAGAAGGTTTAAGTCTGGGATTTATCTGGGCAAACACGGAAACTCCGAGACTTGTTCCAAGGCCATTCCAGCACTATCTTGGCTGTATGCTTCCAGTGAACCGTTACCCCAATCTGATGTCATGTACACTCAAGCAGGTTTTCATCAAGTACCTTTATGTACTTGGCTGCATTCATCTTTCCCACAAAGCTGACCAGTTTCCGTGTCTAAGCAGCTGAGAAGCACCCCCATAGCATGAAGCGGACACCACCATGCTTCACTGTATGTATGGTATTAGGCAGCTGATGAGCTGTGCCTGGTCTTCACCAGACACAGTGCTTGGAGTTCTGCTCAAAGAGTTCAGATTTTATCTCACTGGACCAGAGCAAAGTTTTGCTCATGCTCTCACAGTTCCTTAAACTCTCATATGCCTTTTACTCAAGAGTGGCTTTCATCTATCCACTCCATCATAAACATTTGATAACTGTTGCTTAGATGCTCATCCTTCCTATAAGTTATCCCATCTCAGCAGAGGACTTCTGAAGCTCTGTTAGATTGACCATTGGGGTCTTGGCCACTTCCCTTACCAAAGCATTTCTTGCCTTCTACTCAATTAGGCCAACTGTCAAAAGAGTTTTGGTAGTTTCCGAATTCAAAGCTTTAAAAAAGGTTTTACGCCCTTGCCCTGAATTATGCCACACCTCAATCTGATCACAGAGATCTCCAAAGAGTTTCTTGAACTTCATTGCTTGTTTCTTGTCTTGACACGGCTGTGAGAACTTTGGGATCATCTATAAACAGGTGCACGTGTGCCTTTCTAAATGACGTCAAATCAGTTCAGTTTGCCACAGGAGGACTCCAGGAAGGTTCTGGACACATCTTAAGGTGATTTAAAGCAAACAGTATGCACAAGGCCACAATTTGGAATGCCACAGCAAAGGGTCTAAATACTTCAATGAATGAGAGATTTCAGCTTTAAATTTTGAATAAACATGAAAACCTTTCGGAAAACACGTTATCACTTGTTGGTTAGAGAGCATACATTGATAAGCCATATTGACACATGTATTCATCCATCCATCCAACCCGTTATATCCTAACTACAGGGACACGGGGGTCTACTGGAGCCAATCCCAGCCAACACAGGGCACAAGGTAGGAAACAAACCCTGGGCAGGACGCCAGCCCACCACAGCACGTGTTCATTTAAACTTAAATCTTCAATACAACAAAGTGTGCGGAACGTTATGGGGACTGAATTCTTTCTGAATCCACTGTACTGTGGGATAAGTGTATTGCCTCATGCTTAGTTGTTTCTTTTCTCATTCTTTTCTATCGTTAATTATAAAGAAAGGGGGTTGAAGAAATAAAGGGAGGTTGCTTTAAACATTTTCTACAGGACTACAGAGCCGTTTTGCATATTCACGTTTGGCAAGGCATCCCAGTAGTCTGCCCAGTCATCAATGGAAATTAATGGCCACTTAAAACATCCTTTCACTAATTAATGAATTATCAGGTCAGCACAGAGACGTTGGAGCTTGCAATCTTGGACTACAAATGAGCTCAGTAAAGCAGAGCAGAACAAAGTCTGCTTGGTTGGGGGTGGCCAGCCCTTAAAGATTTGACCGGAATGGCCTCCGTATGAAAGAGGCACAGCTAAAACCCAGGGACCTGGCACTGTTTAATAGACACAGGTTCTGGGAAACCCAGGCCATCACCAAGGTAATTCCAGAGTCTGTGGTTTTTCTTCAGCTTTATTATTCATCCCACTTTTCTTCATTTTCAGGAAGGAAGAAAAGAAAAGAAAGAAGGCTGTCAACTTTGAAAGTTAAAACAGAGGAGTCATTTGAGTATCCCCGGCAGAGTTTGAAGCACAAACTGGTAAAGCTGAGACTCTTCTTGGAATCAAACTAGCAGCAGGACCTTTATCACACATGGATATAAGAATAATAGGGTTACCTTATCTCCAGCTATTTTAATATGCTGTATTTTTTAAAAAATATACAGTGATGTTCCATAACAATGGCTTTAAATTCCAACTCGGCCCCATTCTGCATGTAGTTTCCATTTTTCTCCCATGTCCACATGTGATGTCTCCAGATAAACTGGCTTTCACCCACATTCAAATATTGAGTGTTAGGTTCAATGATGGGTCTATACTGGCTTGGTAAAAGTACGCATGACTGAATGTATGATTGTGCCTTACAACAGGCTGGCACCCAATCTAGGCGTTTAAACCCACTTAGTAATTGACACAGCCAAGACCATTCCTACCAAGTTGCAAGTGCATTTAGGACTGAAGCAAGGAAGCACTTCTTTGGGCAAAAAAGTTGTGGGAATCTGGAACAAACTACCAAGTCATATAGTTGAAGCAGAAACCTTGACTTTAGATGAGATATGGACATTTTAGCTATTAGCTAAACAGACAAGCTTAATGAATGGAGTGGTCCCAGTCATTTGTCAAATTTCTAACATTCTTATATCTTAAAAATAGAAAAAAAAAAAAACAGATTGCATTTATATTTTATTTCACCTCGGTCTTGTACAAATTAAGAGCTGTTAGCCAACACACTAAATCCTGGTGTGCTAGGTGTTGTTAAGTAAGGAATTGAAAACTGTGGTATTGCTGGGTAAAGCACTGAGGAATAATCAAGGCAACTGGGAAGAAGGCAGGATCCTGCAGCAACTGTAGCCATGGTGACATGGCTCTGATGCACATCAGACATGAGGGACGTTCACCGTTTGCAGTGCTAGTGTTAATGAGGGCTGGAAATGAGCAGTCCACCCGGGAAATATAAAGAGCAGAGAGAGCCAAGTGGTGACTTTCTGTTGTAAGTAAAGCCAACTCTGCTGAAAACAAGTTGCGCACATTTAAGAAATTCTAAAGTTTGGCAAATCAGAGGTAGTCATTCAGGCCTTCAAGCTTATTTCTTAGTTAACACTAGGATGTTTCAATCTTCTGCCCAGAGATTTTTAAAACTTTCAAGTTTTCCACTTCAGCTGCACGACTCTGTACATTGTTGTACATTTCCTCGGCCTTTTGAGTGAAGAAGAGTTTCCTGCCTTCAGTTTTGAATTGATTCTCCCTTAATTCCCCACATTTTCCTCAAGAGCATGATTTATTATTAAACTGAAATGATCCATACAACTCACAAGCCCTCCAAATACCAGCATGGAACAGAACTAAGAAAGTGTCATTTCTTAACCACTTTCCTGTGTTGTAGTCTTAATTTTAAATGACGAATTTGCCATTTTTGCCCATCAATCTGCAATAAACAGTCGACAATGATACGTTTTCAAAAAGGTTTACAGATTTGTTAAAAATCAGGGGTTTGATACTTTCTGAATCCTCTGTGTACACACACACGCACACATACATACACACGGTATATACATACAAACTTACGCATGTTACATTTTCTTATTTTTAATATCTTATTTACCATTATTGTATAGTATACTAGGCTCATAAGTAGATAAGTATTCAAAAAGAATATACCAAAGTAAACAATGGATATCATTTATCCACTTGGACAGAAATGGAGAGAACACGCCTTCTCCACACAGACAATGATATGGTGTGGATTTTAATCCTGAACTCCAGAAGGGTATAACGGCCCAGAGAGTAAAATCAGTTTTAACATAGTTCATCTCACACAGCACTCACAACCACCAAACAGCATAGCAGTAGTTCTTCAATTAAACACAGAAAAACAGTAAAAACCAAAGCCTTTGACGCACTCTATTGTCTCTCCTCCAGCTTTCATGGCTGGAATGTTTTATACATGCCTTTTGCTCTCAGACGCCGGCATCAGTCTCAAGTGGTTCCAGAGAGGTGGTGGCCACTGGTGGGTTGAAGCCAGAGTTTTCTTTTTTTTGGCCAGAACCTTAGCCTAACTGTGATGATAGGAGTGGGGAGGATGTGGGGGGGTTGCCTCACACAGCTGCAATAACACAGCGTTCAAGCGGAGTTCACAAACTGCCTCTAAGTCAGCGTGTCATTAGTGGCGAGAGCTGGGAGCGGCCCAGTTTTCAGTGACACTTCTCGCATGCTCTGGTCATTCAAAAACAAAAGGTGTCAAAGACAAGAGCGTGCTCTCCCGGGCTGTCCACCCCTCCCCATCCATCTGTTAAGCTGGTCTGTCTGAACTTGGGGATGCCAAGAAACTTAACTCATAAAGGATGCCAGGGGAAGATGATTTTAAGGGAGCATCTTGGATGCTACACAACACACTGGCCTGTAGCAGCCTGTGTGAAACAAGACCAGCAAGTGTAACTCACAGGAAGCTTCATAGATTTAACTATCAAGAAAAATTTAAAAGGTGCTATAATTATTATTAATAATAATTATTCCATATCTTAGAAAAGTGTACAAATAAATTGCTGATAAATTGTCACAGCCAAAACACTACTACAATACCACCCTGTCCTAAAACTCTTGCTTACATATTCATGCCCTTCAGGAATTACGAAGGTAACTGGCATTAGATGATTGTCATGTTCAAGGTGTCACATGCAGCTTTTGCCTATCGTCATGGAGTGAAGCAGATTCAGGTAACGGACGGAGGATAAGATAACCGTAATCCGTAAAAATACAGGTAAAATTTGGCTACAACGAATATCTTTACAACAAAACTTTCATTACAACGAAGTATTTTTATGGTCCCGACAGCTTCCCCATATGACACGAGTCTATAGAAGTCTCGTTACTACAAAGTAAATTCAGCAGATACTTTCATTACAAGGAAGTGCACAAAAGACCTTTAAATGCCTGAATGAATCATCCACAGAGCAATTAGTTCTGTGGCCGCAGCTCAGTTGTGCACAACGATCCCCAAACAGAAACACTACAATTTTTTTTCCCTTTCTTCGAACTTTCCTCGTACTGTTTTGTTTTTGTCTTTTTTGTTTCCTGTGGTTTTCAGTGATACCTTTTGCTTATTGCTCGTCAACATTTGAAAAACATCCATTGGAATTTAACTCATTGTCTCCCTCCTATAGAAACGGCAGACATGAAAAAACGATAGCAGTTCATATTAGAAAAAAAAAAAACTCATTTTTTGCAGTTCTCGGTTGCGGCAAAAAGGGAAAAAAAAAAGACGTTGCCAGTGAATTCAGAATTTCACTATCGACAATGTCAATGTTCTTGAGAGACAGAGGAAAAAATGAAGAAAAATCTCGGGATGCAAACGTATGTGAACTGCTGCATTTGAAGACATCTTAAAAGCAGTTTTATGTGGTTCAGTGATGCTCGTTCAAGAGACATTCCTATTAATACGGCACTCATTCAAGAAAATGTGAGGTTTATAAACTCTCTTGGGACCTCCCACAACTGGACAACACACCAAAGAGAAACCAGAAGTGCGATCTCCACATCTGTACGGGGCAAAAGCAGGCTCAAAGCTATGCTACATCTCTCCACCGAAGTAAACAGAAAAGATCATGATGGGTGATGCAAGGTTATGAGCACAGACATTGTAAATGTAGATAACAGGATTACTTGGTCACTGACCTGGCCATGACCCTCCATGACTGCTGTGTCTGTGTACAGCAGAGTGGCAGATCACGCTACAATAAATAAGTGTGCCGTTCCTGTTTCAAGCTGAATAAAGCTGCTTTTACTACTGAGACTAAGCCTTGTGTTTTGGGGTGCAAGACAGGGACTTATAGCGCAACCCCAATCTTTAATGATTTGCTTCTGTGGCGCTTCACTGCGCCACGGTGAGCCTGCTATTGCCCTGCCCCAGCAACAGACAAACAATCTTCCACAGGCGCTGCAATCGTGCTTCGGGACGCACTTCAGTTTGTCATTCCCATTGGGTGGGGAGTGGGGGGTTCTCAAAAGAGTTCAGAAACCTCACAATATGAAGAAGCAGAAAAGGATGATTTGGATTCTGATTGATAACTGTGCTGCACACAACATGCTTCCACATTTAGATAATGTTCGCGTTGAATTCCTCCCACCCAACTGCACAGCAGTGTTTCGGCCATCATCCGGACTCTGAAAGTCTATTATGGCAAGGAAATGCTGAGAAAAATTCTCACCAGCATAATTTGTAGGCAGGAGGAGATTAAAATTAACACGAAGGAAGCTATTAAAATGATCACAAACGCCTGGACGCAAGATAAAGAAAGCACTATAGCAATAAATACAGAATCTCATTACAACTAAATATTTTTTAGGTCCCTGGGAGTTCGTTGTAACAGAATTTTACCTGTAGTCACACAGCAAGATAAGGAGTGGGGAGTTTTGCACGAAATGTCCAGTTTGTAAATTATACTGTACATATTTTTTTGTATTACTTATTGTCACTTTGCCTCATATGTTTATTTATTGAAAATGGTCCAAAATATTTTCCTTCAACCACATTAATAATCTTTAGTCAGAGGGGATATCAAAACCGATAGCTAAAGTTGATGATCTTGTCATCTGAATATGTCAGATTACACGACTAGTGCCATGGCAACTTTCCAGCACAGGATTGACATTTCCAAAGCACAGTGAGCTTGTCTAACTTTGACACCCAATTATGTACTGTCTAAATGAAGTTGGTGTTGGTACGAAGTCTTTATGGGGATAGTGCATTCAGCATCTCAAAATACATGATTGAGTATCTATTTCTCAGCACAAAAACCAATAGCAAGTCGCCCCACAGAGCTAGTCCTATTCGAATGGGATAACAGGTCATAATCTCTGAAAACCCCCTTTTTTCTTTTCTGTTGTGAACATCAGACAGACAAGCATCTTTTCCGTAAGTAAGCTCCAAAACAATTGCATTGCTTATTCCTTATAGCTGCATTATATGCACCATACTTAACTTGGGGAGCACTCATTGGTTGTCAGCTCTTGCATACACAGAGCTGCCCCTATGGCTTAAGATAATATGAAACTTTGGGTGAGTCGCAGACTGTTTGGACAGACTTGCTAGGTATGTCGCACTAATTGTACAAGTCGGGATCACTGGAGGGTACTGTGACTGCTTCCATAATCACTAAGATTATGTAAAGTCTATGACTAAAAATCTCCATAAAAGGTCACTTAATGTGACTTGGCCTTTAAATTGTCACCCCACAAACAATGGACAAAAACAACACATGAAAAATATATAAAACCAAAACAGCATAAACTTCCCCTGAATCGTAACCTCAGGCCCAGTATGCCATAAGGCAGCAGCTCCAACCACTGCACAACTGTACTGCCTATACACATGCCGGTGTCCTACTTCACGGTGTCTCAGCATCCGTCTCTGTCCTATACTCAACAGGCAGTCTTTATGTTCTTTCAACTGCAGATAAACATAAACTGCCTTAAATTCCTCACACTTCAGGCACCCAGGAGTCTTTTTTCTTTCCCTTATCAGAAACATGACAGCAGTCAGAAATGGAGTGGGTCAAACTCTGTTATGCTTTAAAGACGACTGTTTTAACGTCCGTTCAGTAACAAAAAAGGGCAACTTTCTTTTTTCAATAGGTCAGTGGAGCTGCCTTCAGTTTTAGAAAAAGGTGTTAAATCACTCAGTATTCCAACAGCAGGGAGCCATAAATTGCCCCGGCCACTCCACTACAGATGCAGGCCACCCCTTATAAAGTCAAGCAGCTCACTTCTTTTTTAATTTATTTTTCTCCCTTTATCCACTGACATGTCCACACATTCCATTTTTGGCTTCGTTGTTGTTCTGAACATTTAGGAAGGTCCATTGGGACAGAAGAAAAAAAAAAAGAGTAAAAGTTCCTTTCTTTAGCCCACTGAAAATATCCCACCCGGCTGTCAAGGCGTGGATGGCTGGGGGTGCGGCTATATAAAATTAAACCCATCTGGTTTCCTTTTTTTGGTATTTGAGTCTTCTGATTTGGCAGCCTCTTTTATTATTCAGATCTTTTACTTTATACAAGTAGGCTCCATTCTAGTGAAAGTTCCTGCCTTCTGTTCCTCTGGACAATGAACAAAACAAAATGTAAAAGTTTACATTGGGGAACTTTTTGGGGGTCTCAAACTAAAAATCACTGCAACATATGCTCTACAAAAATGACAATATTCATTTCTGCCCTTAAAATATACAATATGTTGAGTGCCAAAGTAAATACAAAGGCAAATATAAATATTCACATAAAGAGGTACAGAAATATATGCAGTATAAACTTGATGTGCTAATCAACACAGACTTCAGCATATTCAGCATTAATGTTTGCAGTGCAGTATTTGTTGGAATGTATTGTGATGCATATAGTAATAATATGGATTGCACTTTTCATTCCAACAGATGGTGCATCAAAACATTTGCACTGATTTTAAGAAAGCAATACCAAATGGCATAAAACAGAGACATAGCAACCAGATGGACACACAGATACTGTATAATGACCCTATTACATCTCAGATAGGGTTCTTGGAACTGTTCACCTTGCATTGCATTTATCAGAAACTCCTTTAAGCCTTTTGTACTCTTTGGAGCTTTACAGTGTAGCATAGCATATTTATTAAAATAATTATTATATAAAAATATCTTGCATTAGCTCTCTTATCTTGCTGACGTTTTGATAGTAAAATGTCCCCAGTGGACATTACTAGAAGTGTTTTTGGAACTGTTGGGACTATTAAGTTTTTGGGGATTCCAAGTCATAACAAACACATATGGATATATCGAAATGTCCTTTCTTGGTGGATACCTACTGCCTAAGATATCTCACCCTGCCAAATTTCAGCTTTTTAATTAAATGAGAAACAAACAGTGAGTGAGTCCGTCAGCTTTGAATTACATAGTATCAATCTATATATATTTATATTTATATATATATATATATATATATATATATATATATATATATATATATATATATATATATATATATATATATATATATATATATATATATATATATATATATATATATATATATATATACACACACACACACACACCGAGAGCGAGAGAGAGAAATAAATTATACTCCGTATTAAGCAGCATTATCTATTAGCTCAAACTAGTCAGGAAAGGAAGCTTTCTACAGATATCTCCAAATCTGCATCCCATGCTGCCTCACTTGGTTGAAAACTTCCTAAAAATGACGAGCACAGGAAGATCGGGGACTTCCTCCGTGTGCCTGCTGCAGACAAACTAAGAATCCCACATTTGGCTTTCAGCTGCAAGTGACAATGCCTTGCACTGATCAGCTTCTCACGGCCTAAAAAAGCCCTTGCAGTCGTGGGAAGTCTTCTCACCATCCAACCCAGGCTGGCTTGTCATAACATTCAGCCCACCCACACAAACTGCCTGGGTTACAGAGGTTTGACCAAAAAGAGTTGTAACATATCACTTCCCAAACTCCAGTCAGTGGGGCTCAGAAATAAACTCCTTGTCCTGCCCTCAGGCTACTGCGTCTCTAGAGTGCACAGTTACAACGTTGCATTTTATTCCTCTCAGGTAAAGGAGATGACTCAGCTAAGGACAAGTCCTGAAAGCCGGCTTGGCTGGTTTGGACACCGCCTGACTGAGTCGCCTGTCATGGCCTTTAACACCCTGGGGCTTCAATTCAACTCTTTTAGGATCTCAACAGATACAGGCACAGCATCAGCCCAGAAAGTAAATCAATAACCTTTAGTTTGATTTTATTTCACAGTAACCACAAATCAGCTATCCTTATGTGCTCCTTACTCATGTTTTTAACAGGGCCAATATACTGGCAGCCTATCCAGGTGCTAGTTCTGTAACAGTATTACGGATGTCATAACACCAGAATTTCTGTATTCAATACCAATGCCAGTGAAATTTCATAACACTAAATACCACACCAAAAACAGAAATCCCAATTATTTTATAAACAGTCGTCCACTGTTCAAGTGAAGAATATTGTTCCTTTTTCTGTAATAAAATCTAAAATATATAATACGAATTGTAACAGCAGCTTTAAAATAGTTGTATATCCATGAAGTAGTTACAGACGTATCATTTATGCAAACTAGTACAGGTTGAGTATCCCTAATCCAAAAAGGCTGCGACCAGAAGTATTTCAGATATTTTCATATTTTGGAATATTTGCTTATACATAATGAGATATCTTAGGGATGGGACTCAAGTCCAAACACAAAATGTATTTGTTTCATATGCATCTTATACATATAGTGTGAATGTAATTTAAAAAAATATTTTTAAATCATTTTGTGCATGAAATAAAGTTTGTACACAGTAGCATCAGCAGAATACCCGTGTCAGCTGTTAACACAACAGCAACAACAAACAATGCAAGGCTTTCAGTCTCTACCTACAATACTGTGTTCTGATTAAGAGGTTACTATACACAGAGAATAAGCAGTAAACACCGTGAGTTGTATTCGTAGGTCTGGCGTGGACATTGGCTGATAACAAATTGGCACCAAAAGAGCATTAAAGCCTATGTTAACTTTTGCATCGTGCCTCTCACTCCGCATCCCCTACGGCAGACTGTAAGTGCCCGCAAGTGTTATTGCGAATTTCACCCTTTGGTAATACACCCATAGTTTCACCCTGACATTCGTCGTTAAAGTGTTGTTGTGCCTCTTGAAATTCAAAGGAGGGAAGTGAAAAATCGATCATAAATGGCAACTACCAGCTCATATGTAATTCACATCTGCTCATCAAAAACTGAGAGGGAACATTGGTCAGAGCCCCACATGGGCAACTGAGATAAGGTGCGATAGTTTCCACTTGTGGTGTCATGTCGGCACTCACCAAGTTTTGGCTTTTAGAATTTTGGATTAAGGATACTCAACTTGTACTGGCAATAATAAAAACGTAATACAATGAAGGACTTGAATTTAATGTGTTAAAGAGATGTGTAAGAACAATGGGGGTGGGGGGTTGTTATCCTAGTGGCATTTCAACACAGAGCTTATAAAAAAAATTATATCATAGACATCCCGATTTATCATACCATATGCATATTCTAATTTTATTCTCAGACATTTTCTCACCTACAACTGAAAAATACTGCTTAATATTAATGTTAAAAATAAAAATTCAAAAATTGTTATATCTGCACTGTTGAATTTGTAAATTCAAACAAGATTCATGATATTTTCTTTTAAACAAACTCTTAAAAATGCTTTTGTAGCAACATCCTTTAAAATTGTGGATTATCAGAGAATCCCACGGTTATGTTTTTAACATTTACTATTACAAGATTTATATTTGCATCATTCACACCTGAAAAAAAAAAACACACATTACTAAATATTTACTGGATTAGTCAAACTGATTCAAATTTCAAATGTCACAAACTCCTGCTGCTTTAATTGTCCAAATCTAATCCTCCTTTTTATTTTTGTCATAACTTCAAGGCTTCCTGTGTGAAAGCAGACTCATCAGTTTTACTTTAATTCATTTATCAAGAACTCCTATAAAAACAGCCTTTTGGGGCATTTTTCAAGGTTTATTATATAAGTGACCAAACTCTGTTATTGTTTAAGCAGGTATACAAATTCAAAGTAATAAAAATTTACTTTACTGGCATTACTTGTATTCAGTTGATTGTGACCGAGAAACACTCTCCAATGTACCATTCAAATAGATGTTATACTGTATGTGCCATTACTACATCTCATAAAATTTAAATTTCATCGAAAAGTTAATTTATTTCAGTAATTCAATTCAAAGAGTGAAACTCATATGTTATATAGATTCATTAAAACAGAGTGGTCCAAAGTCCTCATTTCAAATTAAACTAAATTTTGCATTTCATTTGGAAATCAAGGTCCCAAAGTGTGGAGAAAGAGTGGAGAAGCACAGAATTCAAGTTGCTTGAGGTCCAGTGTGAAGTTTCCACAGTCCATGATGAAGGCCACGATCAAAGCATCCTGGGCTTCCAGAACACCTCAGCAGTGCCACAGGCTGATCTCCTCCATGCCATGCCACATTGATGCAGTAATTCATGTAAAAGGAGCCCTGACCAAGTATTCAGTGCCGTACATGGACATACTTTTCAGTAGGCCAACATTTCTGTATTCAAAATTTTTTTTTTATTGGTTCTATGTAAAATTCCAATTTTCTGAGTTACTGAATTTTGAATTTTCATTACCTATAGACAATATTCAGTAAAATGAAAATAAATAAAAAACGCGTGAAATATATCACTCTGTGTGTAATGAATCTATATAAAACATTAGTTTCACTCTTTGAATTGAACTACTGAAATAAATTAACTATTCAATGATATTCTAATTTATTGAGATGCACTTGTACATTTGTCACATGTTTGGGGTTATGCTCATGAATACTCGTTTGCCTTCACATACCAAACAATTGATAAAAATGTAGTGTTTGTCGATTCGTATTAAGAATGGTGTTCTTTCCACATTACTATAACTACATATGTCTGCGATGCACTACTGCTAACTAAGCATATGTCCTATGACTAGAGAGGCGTGCTTCAAAGGCATTAAAACACAAAAAAATTATATTTCGGTATTAACAAATGAAGCAGTCCATTTCATTTCCAATGAAGACATGCCAAATAGCCACTTTGTTTGAAACTTGCCTCAATTTTTACTTGCTACAAAAGAATTTTGAAGGCCTGGATTATGTCCTGATGCAGTTTACGCTACTTGAGAGCATGATCAGATCTCATTCGTCCACCCTCAAAGCGGAGCGTAGAATGATATAGTCCACAGAGCATTTTCAAAACTCTACTTCCCTGACATTTTTAACCCCAGAAAAATAAAGGCAAAGAAGGAGACTAATGCCTGCATTTTAAATAAAAATTAGGGGGCTTTGCCCCCTGCTCACTTCGCTCAGCAATCCCCAGGCCTGCACTACACACTGGCCTCTTTGAATTTTGATTCTGTGTTTGAACTTTTATGTAACTGCCTGTGATTGAATTTTGTTTCTTTCTCTCTATTAAATAAAATGACTTTTTTGAATGTTTGGCTCTGATATGTGTTATCAGATATTTGTTTGTCTTTGCAAAAGCTATTCTAATGGGAAACTGTTAAGGTTTTAATACAAATAGCATATCAAGATCTCCTTTGTTGTGTAATGTTATACCCTGAAGATGTACTACATTACCCTTCTTGGATGCATCCCTCTTTCTACTGTAATTTGTGCGGTGCAAGACTGGACAGTGTTAATGGTTGTAGATATTCTTCAGGATATTGTAAGTTGATGTTTTCATATTCCGCACAATCACCACCAACTGTTTCGGCATAGTCTATGGATATGCATTTAACCAATTTGCTGCGTAAATGATCGACATTTTTGGTGTAAATTCATTTGAGTCCAGCATTTCTAGGTGCTAGGACTGCCTGTGTACTGATTTTTTTCTGTTGATAACTCTTCGTGATGAAATTCTTCAGTAAGATTTGGACATAATACGTCTTTTTTTGGGAAGTGAGGAAAACGTATACATTCATAAGAGCTTAGAGAGAAGGAACTGTGTCTGCCAAAAGCATTCACACGAATGAGAGGTAAGAGTAACATGTATGTGGTTGAATAAGGTTGAGAGGAGGGCGTGACTTGGAAAAAAATCTCTTCAAAAAAGTCGTCTCATCGCAGGATTTTTTTTAATATAATAAAGAAACATAGTATGGATGTAGCCAATGTTTGAAGGTTTATCTGAAAATGCAAAGGACCAGGAAATGTATAATGTGGACCTTTTATGCTGCACCAACAGTGGCACTGCTAGATCAGGCCATTTATAAAATGGTGTCCGAGTAAGATGTACATTATTGGTAACTTGGAGACGATTGTGAGGGTCTCCTTTAGTGCAACTAGCTTTCAGATCTGTACCAAAACTAAAAAATCCAGCTGCCCAAATTTATGTCTGTCAGCTCCATGTGAGGATTTGCAACCAAGCCTGAGAGGAGCTCTTCCCGAGCAAATCCCTCACCTCTCACACGTGTAATGTACTCATTGTAATGCAATCCTTAAAGTCAACATGTTAAAACAACCTCATCTTGACTTGACCACAAGTCCATTTTAGGAATCTGACATGGCCCGATTGGCCAAAAAGATCTGTTCTACTTGTTACGTTTAACTTTCTGGCCCAGACTGTGTATGAGACTCTCAAGCTATAGTGTAATGCAGGCCAAAATTCAAAGTTTATACAAGCTATCATATTTCATATTTATAGCATTTGAATCAGAGGGAACATTCTAGGGCTGTGTCTCTAATATAATTCACAATGAGGAAAACTGATTGCTGATAGACAGCAGGATTACAGAAATAAAAAAAGGAAAAAAGAAAAACACATAATCCTGTGGCCAGAAGGAAACCTGCATTTAAAAGCTTACCGATACCATCAATTATCCTGCCCTAAACAGAATAACGCAAGAGCAGTAGTCTAAAAGGTGGGAGAAAAATACAAGGCAGATTTAACATTGAGTGACTTCTTTCAAATGTTCACATATTCCTATTCTTTGTGAAACATTAAAGTAACATTCAAGCTGGGCATCATTATTGAGCAGAGTGTTTAAAGAGAAAGATGCATCATTTACTTTAAAATAAAGTGAGATACAGTAATGTAGTGATTATGCTGCATCATAGATCCAACATTCTAAGTTTGATTCACATGCCTGGACTTTGTCTGTGTGGAGTTCATGTTATGATCAGCGGTTTTGTTTATATTTTTTGGGTCACCCCTGAGATTTAGAATTATATGCATACATATATTATCGGGGTGTTGTGAGACAATGACTGGGGTGTTTTAATTGTTCAAGTTATTTAATAGTTTTAGTGTATTTTGGTTCAAACCCATTTGTGAAGCTCACATTGGTGAGAGATGTGCATGTTTTAGCTAATTACTGAGCGATTCAGTAATTGGCAGGCACCAGCTGCGAGGCTGGTAAGATAAAGGAAATCAGTTTGGTACTAAAAAGAGAAACAGTAGTTGTTGACAGACAGGAGAAGAGTACAGTGATCACTGGATGGGGAGGTAAAGGAAGAGAGAATGTAAAGGGAAGCATCTGCCAGGATGATTATTTAAAACAGGAGCGAGGCCGAGGACTGTGTGGAGGTTCCAGAGATTGGCTATACCAAAGTTCAAGTCTGTTTACTTACCCCAGGACAGCAAATGAGCATAGAGAGAGCACAGCTGAAATAAGGAGGATCAGGACGCAGTGGGCTGTGGCCTTTAGTCCCAAGGTTTTAAAAGGATCAATTTATTATTGATTTGAATGATTTTAGTGCACTTTTCTGGTGGTTTGGCCACTTTGGAAAAGAGGCTCACACCTATGTGTGTACAATTGACCATGTTAGTAATTAACCTAACAAGCATCAGCATGGGTTACCACAATTATATATATAAAAAAAAAAAAAAAAAAAAAAGTGAAAGGGTGTGTAGTTTGGAGAACTACGAAAGGAAAAAAACGAGAAACAAAAGAGCGACCACTCGCCCCAAGTACATCTCATGACAGGTATTCCTTGTTGAGATGGCAGAATGGGGAACATCAGCTCTATTATTCTGTAAGTGCCTTGAGCATGGGAAAGGCGCTATATAAATAAAATGTATTATTAGTATTATTATTATTGAGCTACAAAACTGGAGCAGAACTGATGGCTGGTGCAGAGGTTCTATGGTGTGGTTAAATTCGAGTCTGCTGACCTTTAGCGGGCTATGATAGCAAACCAGAAGTTGTTTTGTTGAAAACTGTGAGACAGATGAAACTTCATTTGTCCCCACAGAGAAATGTAGCTTTTTAAAGAAGTTCTTTAAATACATAAATAAACAGATAAGTACATAATTCATAATATATAAACACACATAAGCATAGCATGGAGTTAGAAAAGAAGCTGCAGTTGAACTGCGGGCATAAGATCAATAAGGCAGAAAGGACTATACCGTGTTAAACAGTTCAGGAAGTGCCGGATTGTGCTGCCAACACCAAGAACTGGGCAAGATTACAGTTTGTGCTGTAGGAGTCACTTACTTACACCGCAGTGTGTATATATAACATGCTACGGTTATCTGTACCCGAAGAGCCTCTTTTGCTTCTGTATATCTTCACACTGGAATTAAAATGTTTAAGATAATTAATAGTCACCTTTGGTATTTCCGTTGGAAAATAATTGATTTATGGTACAAGTTCTTAGATATTTATAAACTGTAAATGGACTACTAGTATTAATAGGTAGATGGAGACCTTATTTCAGTTGTTCTCTTTTCAAAGGGTAATATTGATAATGATTTTAGGCTTTCCACCATTAATACACATCAATTGATGCCATTGTTAAATCACTTGAATTGCAATCTGCTGTTTATAATGTCATGTAGCTTTTATAAAGGGTTTGTAAAAAGCATATATTTAATGTAGAATACAAACACATATAACTATATACTATTATCGCTGTTACTCACTGCTATAAGAATACTTAGTAAACAACAATGTGATAACTGACTATTAGATTAAGCAACTCAAAAAATGGGAAATGCTCCAACTTTCATGTCCATTAACTTGGACCCCAAACACACCTGAATGTTATACCAAAGGTGCACTTTTTAACTTGTCTGTTTCTTTTTTATCTGAGCCTCATATATGACTATTAAATCAAGGTTGCCTACGGTGCACCAACAATTTTAATGTGGTCTTTCTCTGCTAATTTTCCACAATATCCAAGTTTTTTTTCTATATTTTGTTGTTCAGATAATTTAAGATTGTCAGTGCCCAAATGAAAGGCAATCAATTATATTAAATACACCGACATGCCAAAAAATGCACAATAAAAATATGCATGGCAAGATTTTTTTCATGTCATAATTGAAAATAAATCAATTAAATGATTCATTGGTTTCTCATACAGCATACAATGTTTGTGCCAATTTGAAATGCAATACAAAGGCGTATTGTATTTTAATTCACTCACAGTAAACCACAAATTGAACACGCCTTAACTAAAAGCAAAGCACACTCATATTTCACTGTGTCTGCTTAGAGTGCACTGCATTTCTTTCCATGATCACATTAATCATTCAAAAGTGAAATGACATCAAATGACCAATCCATCAGCAAAAAATAACAATTTTGCAGTTAGCAAAGCAAGATCAGAAACATTCACCTGTCCAAGTATTTGGTAACCCAAGTATCTACGTCATGGTCACGGAGATTCAAAGTGTTTTGCAAAAGCAATGGGGATAAGGCAGAAATCCTCCTTATATGGTTTGCCAGTGTATCACCCAACAAACTCGTACACATCATTGGAAATACCAATAAACATACAGTTGTTCGGATTTCTAACACAATTGTCGAAAATGGAATGAAAGCCTCAAAATAAATAATTTAATAAATAATGCCTGCCCTCTTTACAGGTTTTGTTCCACTGGATGGTCCTTAACCCTAGCTGCAAACTAAAATTGTCATGACCAAAAGTCCTCAAGTAAATGTCACAAAATCACTAGAGGGGGAACAAATCTGGTTAAAAACCTCAGCTAGACACAAATAGCTTCATTGAATCATTATGAAATAAAAGATTTATTGTTCACAAAAATGTTCTACAATAATAATGAAGCTCCATGAAGCACAATAGCGCCACCACATCCACTCTTCAAATAGTGCCCAGGAATAGAGGCTTTATGCTACAGTGAAGGTAAATAAGCAGATATTTGGCTTCACTAATGTTAAGTTGCAGACAATTATCACAGTTCTCCACCTGACTCCTCTCCACTGTCTCATCCTCCTTAATGTAGAATCACCTCAGAGTTTCTGCATGTGACATGACCTGTCGCTGTAGTTACAGCCTGAAGTGGTACTGGGTGAACATAAATGGAGAAAGGACAATTCCGTGTGGTGCCTTTTTTTTTTTTTTAACCCCTCACAGAGTCCTTGTGCCTCACAAACTACAATTTGCCAGACAAACAGGCCATTGCCCAAGACACCATAGGCTCATCCATCTGAGCTTACCCCTTAATAGGGATGGTTGAATGGTATTGAAGGGGCCTGAGAAATCCATCCGTCCATCTTCCTAAACCACTTATCCAGAGCAGGGTGGCAGGTTAGCCGGAGCATATCCAGGCAATCATAGGTAGTAAGGCAGGAACGACACCTGGACAGGTTGCTAGTCCATCACAGGGTGAACACATGGGTTACTTTAGCAATGCCAATTCACTTTATCTGAAAGTCTATGAACTGTGGGAGGAAACCAGAGCAGCCAAAAGGAAACCCATGCAGACAAGGGGAGAAAATGAACACTTCACACAGGAAACACCCAAAATACGAACACCAGTCTCCTTATTGTAAGGTAACAGTGTTACTACCAGTGACCCACCATGACAGCCACTGAAAAAAATCAAAAAACATAATAGGCACAAGTGTTTTCAAAAGTGGTCTTAGCACGTGGTAAAGAACTATGCTTCCCATTCCCACATGGTACTGAACCACAGGACATTTGTTTAAAAGTAAACAGAAGGACCATTTTGGCTACATCAATCAATCAATTAGAGATCTAAAGAAATACACAATCACTTCAGACCATTTGTGCAATTCAAAAATCCTGAACAGCACAATCCACACTGAAACCCATACAGTATTATAATTTTTCTGTGCTGTACTACAGCTCTGATAATTGGAACACACCAAGAACTTTTGCATTAGCAATGCAGGACTTTCAATCTGCCTCTTGCAGGTCCCATGGAGGCCAAATCCCTTCTCCTGTGTCAGCAAAGTATCATTTCTGTCCCCGAGTAATCAACATACAATTCACAATAAAAAAGAGAAAATGAACCACAGGCGAGGAGTACAACTTTGACACAAAGTCACACAACGATACAAACTTCAAAATCAAAAGAGACTGAGATGGACGCAATGAGAATGTTACAAATCCCAAATTTATTAAAATCCTGATTGTATAATAAATCCATCCTCAGCAACAACTCAGTTGTTTTCTGCTTTTTCAAGAGACCCCAGTAATCTTTCTCAACTCGAGACCCATCATGTTATATGCCTCTTAAGACAAACCATACAAGCAACAGGAAGGCCACTGAAGTTTATAATCAGTCAAAAGAGGAAATCTCCAGTAAAACGCATCTCTTTCCCCACATCTCCATTAAAAACAGGACCTTAAACTTGCATGGCTTTAGCTTTAAAAAACGTACCCTTCAGCTTCTAAATACAGAATGTCCAAGAATTATTAAGACACTGATTTTAAACTATTTTTTAAATTTTCATTCTCAGTTGACTTTAATTCCAGAACTGTAGGGTTTTGTTGGAAGGCGTAGAAATAAGAGATGAAAAAAAAATGTACTAAAGTGAATGGACAGCTGTGGTAAGAGGTCAGTGGTGAAGTGTGTGATTTTTAAATAAATTGGGTCCAACAAACAACAGGGTTGATTAGGGTGCTTGGCTGATCACAAATTCACATGAAAATGCAAGCATGTCAGTCAAGTGCCTCATTCACACCTTGGAGTGGGTGGAGGACCGCAACTGCACCCAATCAAGGCTATACAGTTAGCCTGCATGGCAAAGAGGGAGAACAAAGAAAAAAAATAAAGAAAAGGAAAAGAATGATGAGGAACGTAGGTTAATAGATTGGAGAGAAGGGCAGGAACAGGACGAAGGCTCATGTGACGCGAGAGGGGAAGCAGGCGAACGGGAAAGATAGTACCAGGAAAGAAGCATAGGGTCAGACGCTGAGGAAATGGGCAGAAGGGTCGATCCTGCTGAGCACTCTTTGGAGCAGACCGACCAAGTGTTCCAGGAGGCTCCCATGAAAGCCTGACAGACTGCGGTGTGGAGCGTGTGAGAACAAAGCTTGACATGGTGCCCTGCAAAGGCTGACGGACTGGCAACAGCGTCCCAAGCTTGTCTTTCTTTGAACCTTGTTTTTTTTTTACCTCCACGCAGCACATTCATTTTAAAAAATTATGTATTGAAGATCTCACACTGCATTTTTGAACACTTTGGATTAGTTTTAATAAAAGCACTTTGCACCAACCCCTTGCAGATTGTGTGTGTCCTTATCTGCCCGGCTCATCTCTGTTTACAACTGTTGACTGTTCCGGGTTCAAGAGACTCCCAGAAGCAACCAGGTAGTGTGGAGCAGACTGGGACCATCACAACAGCACTTTAAATCCCTTTTTGCAATTTACAGTATAAAGTGTTTGCTTTGTGTCTATGTTTCTCAAATTTATACACTGAAACAGATGCTGCAGTGACCGCCAACTGAACACTCATGACACTGGTCAACAAAGAAAAACTTGGGGTATTTTAAAAAGTATTTGCTCATGCGGATTTCACAAATGTACTCAGAATTTTCTATCACCCATAGTTTTTGAGTTGTCTTTTTTTAGTTTGTATACTAGGCTGACCCTGCTTTTAAAGGCGACCGACTTTCAAGTTGACCACTTCTTAAGGCAATTCAATATGTAGATCAATTTGATATTTCACACAAACTCATTAATTTGGTTACATTGCATTTGAGCGGCATTACTTTAATACTCGTAGTTTCTGTTATTTTTGTGATGAAATTTAAACTTTCTTTCTATATTGAGGTCGCCCTTTTGAACCCCCCTGATATTTACTACGCGGTGAGGCATTAATACTCCATCAACATTAATTATTTCCAGAGACATAATTTTGTCTATTTTTCCAGCGCATCGCGCACAAAAGCAAGGGAACGATGGGAGCACCAGAACTCTGCTCACATCATGTCGCTTCGTACCGCAAGCTGCAAGTAGTAAGTCTGTGATAAGCGGAATACCGCTACGCTTTCCACTCATGGGACGGAAGGACAATCCCGACCGCTTTTATATAGTAAGAAAGAAGAAGATATTGCACAGTCTGGCGTAAAAAAATCATCTTTTACCTGGAAAAATGAAACTACAAATCCCATCGTGCATTGCAAAATGGACGGGGCGTGTGTGAAACTCTGTGTAGCACTCACGGGACGGAAGGACAATCCCGACCGCTTTTATATAGAAGGATTAAATATATAAACGTTTATCAGTAGGCATTGGTCAAGGCATTGGACTATTAAATTGATTTGAATTCTGCATGAATACTGTAAGATTCATCTATAATTTAAATTTTGTTACCCATTGTAATAAAAAAGTGTAATGACTGTCAATTGCACCACAAACTGCCCTATTACTTCTCACTTTGGAGGGCTAGAATGGATTTGCAAAGTCCTCGATCCAAAAATCAAACAACCACGAAGACATTTGTGCTTCCAAAGAGACGCAAACAAACAGCAAAGAAGAAGCTCACAAAAACACTAAAAAGCCACTTTTAGGTTTGCTCAGTATCATTCAGATTCTTCATATGATAAACACATACTTGACACATAGATCTTAAAGACTGACTTTATATATTTTTAAAAGACACGAGTGGGGACCTAATCCAAGTTGAAAGAATTTAACCACTTATTTAAAAACATTAAGTGAGATAATCAAAATGATAGAATTAAATTGTAATTATTCATCACTAAATAATATACTAAAAAGGTTCTTCAGACAGGCAGCGTGACATAGAGGTTAAGGCTTGGATTTCAGACCCAGAGGTGGTAAACTGAAATCCTATTTGTGAACATGAGGGAGTCACTTCACCTGCTTGTGCTCCAAATGGAAAAACAACAAGACAGGTAATCTATTGCAGCTCAAATCCCAAGTCATCTTGGATAAAGACGTCACCCAAATAAGTAATTTATAAATGCAAAAGTGGTAAGAAGTTTACTTCATCAAAAGTGATGAATAGTTAATAACAAATCTTTGCCTTTTGATATACATGGCCTAACCTGGTTAGCACCCTCACCTTGTCTGGATGAATTGACACCATTTACATTCACTTATTTGGCTGATGCCATGAATCAAGGTAGCTTATTACATTTATGAAACAATTGGTTGGTTGTTTTTTTTCCCCCCTAAATGAAGCACAGACAGGAAAAGTATAAAATGCACTTTTCAGACTATATAATGCACTAGTGAGATTTTACAAGACATGGCAGCACATGAAGCTGTGCAGAGGCGAGCAAACAAGTGCATTTCAGGGTTTAGGGACATATTGTATTCCGACAGACAGAATAAAACCAGTTTAGTGATGAGCAGAGGAGACTGCATGGGGACCTAATCCAGGGTTTCAAAATCCTAGACGACATTGATAAAGTAGATCCAGCAGAACTATTTCGGCTTAACAGTGAAAACATACTCAAGGACAGCTGTAAGGGGAGTGCATTTCGGACTTAAGTCAGTAAGTACTTCTTTACACAAAGTGTTGTGGAATCTGGAAGAAACTACCGAGACATGGAGAGGACACAGAAACCTTGGCAACTTTTAAGAAGGTTCTAGATGAGATATTGGGGCAGCTAAACCTAAAAGCTTGCTTAACTGAATGGTTTTGAATTTGTCAAATTTCTTATGCAAGTGACATGCTCATGGTCACACACTGCCAATATTGTGATTTTTAAGTGCTCAGCCTTAACTACTAAGCCACACTGACCCGACTTCATATAATGAATACATTCATCACCTTTTAAACCAACCCCCTGTTCTCCTTGTCACGCCATATCAGGTTATCTGTGACTGAGTGTAATGGCGTCCCGTCCAGGGCTATTGGGTAATGAAAACTAAGAGACTAGCAATTTTATCGCATACAATTCAAGGCGATTATGAGGATTCTAGGCATGCAAATTGAACGCATGTTCCCAATGTATTACAGGAAAAAAAGTAACAACGAACATAGAAAACTATTTTAAAAGTGGTTCACATTTGCATTATAAAACTGTACATTTGCAATTCGATTTTTAAGAAGAATGATCCCCTTGAAATGGTCGATATGAGCCTTTCCGTAATAAAGACGCGAAAGTGACACGAGGAGTCTTCCCAATGGGAGCCCAGGAGCGGTTTGTTTTACCATCCAGATGGTCAGCGAAGCGTTGGGAGCAGATCGGTCAGGTCTGTCGGACCCTGGGGGGTTTAAGTGGCGTTTACACCAAACGCACACAAGTGTTCAGACACACGCGATTAGCATACAATAGTGCCAACTGCACAAAAGCACGGAGTTGTGTCAGTCATTTGGAGCACTACAATCACCGCCAACTGATTGAATTTATCTCCATATGGGATCATCATCACTCAGAAGAAGGCAGCAGATAAACAACTTAAGGACATGAAGCGTTACAAATTAACTAACAACTGATTCAGGCTCTCGAGGTTTAGAACTGAAAGACCAGTGAAGGTCCTGTCCAATCACGGTAACAGACCGCTCAGATCATCCCAAGCCCCGAGAGACTGCGCCCCAGTCCCTCGAGAGCAGTCCCTTCTTGCACTCTGCGGTTCCCCCGTCGGATTTCAATTCGCCGAGGTGCACGCCTACACTGCGTACCGAACGGACCAGACAGATGTCTTTCCTGCGCCACAAAGCGAGCACACACCTGCGCCCAAACGCAAGTTAACAACAATAAACCCACGAAAGCCAATCCAACGAGCGATTAAGCACCACTTACGGATCTTGACTTTCCGGTGGTTCAGCTTGCCGATGCCCACTTGTAAAGTTTCCAGGCGGCTTTGTAGCCGCAGAGCTCTCCGCGATATCAGCCCGGCTTCCTTCTCGATGTCCTCTACGATATCACTTGCGAGTCGCGACAGGTCCGAGAGTTGGCGGAGAACGTTGGCCAGCGTGTGACAGCACACCTCCTCCAAAGTGGAAAACAGCAGCCTCCTGGGGAAGAGCAGCACGCTGCCGTGTCTGAAATCGCCAACTAGTTGCGCCCGGCAACTGTCCGAAGCCAACCTGCTCACCCGCTCCGGCTCCACGCTCCTCTCATAGAACGGCATTGCCTATCCTCGGCAATCACTCTTTCTCTACACAGTCCACAAACAGCGCGAACTGACAAAAAAAAAAAAAAGAAAAGAAAACTTTCCTCGGCTACACTCTGTTGACGGGCAGCCAAGTGAAAGTTGCACTGATTTAAACCATCTGCAAGTAGACAGCAGGATATCCCGCCATGTTTTCGCGAAAGATGCAAAATGCACCCGGAGGAGGCTTTCTTTTTTTAAAAAACACTAAACAGCCTTCTGGTTAATTGGAGAAGGGAGGAAAGAGTGCGCGAATCCAAACTACACGGACGAATCGGTGTGTGGGAAAACGTGGACGTCACCTGAGGAAAATGGAACTGGAGCGCCTCCTCCGTCGATCCAAAAACCCGGAGCGGCTCCTCCTACCTGTCAGTCGGAGCGAAGGCGCGGCTCGCCACCCACTGGGCGGCAGCAACAACTCTCACTTTCTATGAGGCCACGAATGAAAAATACGTCATCTGTCACCAAATATACACTTTGAAACGTGAGCCATATATCAGAATGCGTTAAACTGACGCTAATATAATGCAGGCAAATCTAGGTGTATATATACTGTACATACCTCTGTCTTTCCGTCCAATATATACTTTACACACACACACACACACACACATTTACAAGCATGAGAAAAAGTATGCCAGACAATTTTTAAAACAAATATGGACAAATCAAGATGTGATCTTCCACATGTAAAATTTGCATGCATGTTGAAATTATAAAATGCACAGCAAAATGTAAATGCGGCATGTTTGTCATGACAACTATCTTGTTTAAATGAATATTAAATCTTAATATGTCCACATATTTATATATATAAAAAAAAAAAAACACCACAGGTGTACTTGCCATTCTATTGTACTCATACCCTCCTTTTTAAATACATCCAATATGCAGTAAAGACTACAAACACACATGTATGTTGTAGGCAAACAGTAATATTTTTCAAATAGCTTAGGTTCACTACAATAAAGTTACACGGGCTAAACGCAATGATTTTATGCTATTTAGATATTTTTAAATTTCACCTTCCTTTATAGTTGACCTAAACATCCAGGTGGGCTCAAGGGTTGGGTTGCTTTCCCTGTGCACCATTATATTTTATAACAGTCAACTTAAAGGTACAAAAATCAAAGGCATTCACAGAATTCCTTTTCCTGTGGTATTCCGGTTTCAAGTGACTTGAGGTATTGTTGGCTTCAAGTCCAATGGTGTCATGGACAGCATCAGAGGCTTTAGACCACTGATCTATTGTGCCCGGCTTCTTTTTCGGTAATGTACAAGAATTTGATTATACCCCGATTGTAACAATTTTGGTTTTTGGATTGACAATCATCGTATTTCAAGAGGACCCCCAATCCCCCTTCAATTATTTATCCAAGTAAGACTGTACATGTAAATTACTGAGGGGGTTAAGACTAGATATATGCAAATCCTAACAACATGCCTATTTGGGGAAAAACAGCTGATATATACACACACATTTTATGAAAAGTATTTAAATGCTAAAAATTCTATATTCTATATAATATATGCTCTCATATCTGAGAGAAACATACTCATGCAAGGAGTGCACATGGTCAGGTGATAATGTGCTAAAATAAAGTAGGTACCAAATTAAACAAACAAGGATAATAAACAAGAAACTTATATAAAATATTCTTTTCCATGCAGGTTACCCTTAATAATGATATGATCTGAGAAGACCAGGGTGTTGTTAATGCTCATTGGTATAGATAATGTAATAACAAGAAAGAAAAAATAGCAATATATTTTAGACAAAGTTTAAAAATACTGAAAATGTAAAATTACATTTACTCTACCTAGATGGAGCAACAAGATCAGTTATTCCAGATTTCACAAGGAACCACAAGACCACACCCAAAGATCCCCTGACCTCTGTTGCTGAAGCTGATGTCCATGTTCATAATGCTCATAACTTAATAACATAGCTGCAGCTGAAGGCCTCAGAGGAAAAAGAGAAAATGTTAATTCTCAATAGCATGGTTGCTCATACTGTCCACAGAAGACCATCAGAAAGCTCTTGAGGATTTCACAAACATCGAGTATCACTTGAATAGTCCATTTAGCCCAGTGCTTCTCAAATAGTGGGGCGCGCCCCCGCGTTTGACCTCGGGGAACATGCTTTTTTATACTTGTACTTAACAATTTTATAGACAAATGATACTATTTATAGTCGCGTGGGGGGCGCGAGATGTTTTCTTCTTCCTAGGGAGGGCATGACAGAAAATTATTGAGAAGCACTGATTTAGCCTAACAAGCTTGTCTCTCATATTCACCAAGACTGTCCACAATAAAATCAAATCAAGATTTGATGGTACCTAAAGTCCTACTCCCCACCACAATACTTAGTAATTTATTCCATGGGTCTGTGGTTCTCTGCATGTTGAAAAACATTCTGTTGTGTAAAAATGCCCTTAAGTTTCCAGTTGTGTCTCCGTGTTCTTGTTGCAGAATTTAAAGTAACCGAATGGAGCCATTTTAAACATCTCAATCATGTTACCTCTTAATCTCCATTTGGTTAAAGAGAAAACATTCCTCTCCTTCAGTTTCTCCTCATTGCTCATACTTCTTAGTCCTGGAATCTGCCTAGTTGCGCTCTTCTGGAGCGCGGTTATGTCTTTTTTGTAATATGGAAACCAAAACTGAGTACAGTACCCCTGCTGAGGCCTCACTAGTGTGTTATATAAGTTAATCATAACCTCTTTGACTTGTAATCTACATATCAGGACACTAGATAAGCTATCATTCTATTAGCTTTCTTGATCACTTTCTGGATGATGATAGTGAAGTGTCCACTGGGACTCCCAGGTCCTTCTCCTAAGAGGTACTTTGAAGTTTCACATCTCCAATTGCGTATTCAAATCTAATATTTTTACTTTCAATGTACAGTACCTTACATTAAATTTCATCTGTCACAAGAATATACTCCAGGTGAGCAAGTCATTATTTTGCCCTGCCTGCCTTCCTCCCTACCTACAAAACGAGGACAGTGTAATTGTCAAGATTAATGATGAAGGCATCATCATGGTCTACCCAACAAACTGAACAGAATTCTGTTACTTAAAAGAATTATTTACAGTCATACCAAAACTTTTGGAAGGTGATTTTCTTGCAGCAAAACAAGGATTCTGAACATGCCAATGATTTAAGAAGATGACATTTTGTGCTTTGAAATGTCCGAGTCAATAATAATATTGAGGCAAGACTTGAAGGAGGATGTGCATGCAACACTTCACCAAACCAACAGCAGCTGAAGCAGCTTGCAAGAAAGAAAGGGAAAGAATATTTCAGAGCAGACGTTTGAGACTGATTAGTGGTAAAATGACATACATTTTTAGCTGCTGCAAAGCTGCTAAAAGATCTTTCACCTACTATGGAATTAAAATGTTCAACTAGATTTGCAGCCAAGCGGTTACTTATTTATTCATTTATTTTATGTACTGTACAATTCTGCTATTCTATAACTTTAAATGAGTCAAACTGGATGCTGCATTTATTACAGCCAAATCCTTAAATTTAGTCAATGGAATAACAGGTTATATTCTCTTGGACTTGTTATCATTCTGCTATGTTAGAAGTTCCTATCAGTGTATATTTTATTATTCTTGGCAAAAAAATCCAAATAGTATTTAGTGGACTGCAGAGAGTGAAAACTTCTTAAACCCTCTTTTTTGTTTGTTTGTTTTGCTAACCAGTTCTTAACTATCACACAGAAATTAAAATTTTACACAGCTATTTTGTTGTTATTATTTTCACCTTGATTTTCAGGGTAAATGCTGACTGGATACTTTAGAGAAATAATCAGTCAAAAGCAAATAGTAATCCTTGCTTATTTTTGGGTGTGTGCTGTATTTTTTTTTTTTTTTTTAAACACCACAGACAAAGAGGGAACACATTGTTCTAATTTGTAATACAGTACAGTACTTGAGTATTCAATTTCATTCACATCATTTTACTACAGAAACTGTGAATAACGACATCTGGCCTTAATTCCAGCAATATGGCTGTAATTAAGCAGGTTCAAAGTTCTTTGACCACTTTGTAAAGAAAAAAATGAAAGTCTTTGTGAATACGGTCTTCTTGGAAAAAGACCTCGAATGATCCTCTTGCTCTTTAAAGTAGCAGTGTCTTAACTTGGCTAATTGAGTTCATTCCATCCAAGTCCTAAAACAGTTCTAAAAAATTCCTGACTTTAAATGAATTATTAGTTTGCCATTTTTGCATTCTAAAGTGATTTATAATGTATCTGTTGCTAAAACAGTCGATTTATGTGTGAATGCAAGACAGTCCCAACAATAAAGCCATCTATAATAAAAACACTGGTCAATCCATTAGTCTACCCATTTTTTAAAGCCATCATATATGCATCTTATCTGCAGGAAGAAATCTCATCAGCGTCACCAAGCCCAATGAGGGACATATGGTTAACTTGGGGCTACAAACTAAACCTAATATGTACATTCAGACAAGTGGAGAATGGACAAACAGTGAACAGACAGATGACTATTATTATTACACCCAAGTTCTTGAAGCTATGAGATTGTGGTTATCACCCATAAAACATGTTCACTACACACATTAACACTTTGTCTTGGACTAAGGGGCAACAGCTCCTTTTTTCCCCACTTGGTCTAAGCAGTTAATCTTGGAATAATGCCCTCAGGATGTGTGGCTATACATTTAAACCTATGAGTGGATATTTTCAATGTACAGTGCCTATAAAAAGTATTTACCCTCTCAGAAGTTTTTATATTTTATTGTTATAGAACCTTGAACTTAAGTGAATTTAATTTGGCTTTTTTGACAATGGTCGACAAAAAAGTAATTTTTAATGTCAAAGTTAAAAAAGATCTTTGCAAAGTGGTGTAAATGAATTATAAATATAAAACACAAAACAATCAATTGCATAAGTATTTACCCCCTTTACATGACATGTCTTAATTATCTCTGAATGTGGTTACATGTGATTTAATCACCCGGTTATTCACAGATACCAGGTTTCAAAAATGACATGTACTGTATACTCTTTATTAAAGTTAGAGAAACCGGAATATTGGTCTCTGAGAAAGTAAGTTAACACATGTGGATTTCTGCACAAGTAACCCGGTTATGTGGTCATGTAAACCTTCAAATGAGGTGCATTTAAGGATTTCACCAGTTAGCCCTACACCAACTCTGCCCTACCGGTCTTTGTTTTACAAACATCCAGTGCTCATGGGTAGAAAACAGTAGAAGCGTCCACTAAGATACATTTCCTGAAGAAAATGGCCAGGCAATTGCATCGTTTCTTCTCTTGGTTGAAATAATGTGTCTTGATATTTTAGAAATTGCCAAATTTATGTCGATGAGATGAACTTACATTGCTAATCTCAGCACCACAATCTCAGGAGACACAGGCTCCATGTTTGTTTTCAGGATCAGGTCGAGGATAACATTTAACTTTTTTTTTTTTGCACAGTTTAATGATGTTGAACTCCATAAGAGAACTTGTGCATATAAATGGGGGTTTTAAGAAACCAGGTTTCTGCCTTAATCAGACTACTCACCTTATCCCGGGTTTTGTGTGTTCCTGTAAACACACTCACGGTTGCAGGAAGGTGTCCGGACACATTTAAAATCCTACAGTAATATGCTACAATAAGAAATGCATGTAATGACAGAAACATCCACAGTAGTGATGGAAATCTGCATAGAATGATGATATGATGCAGGTGGTGTTGTGATCAGTAATTCTTATGAATTTTTCCTGGTGTTCACTGGACTTCCATTATTAAAGTATACATTTATTTTAGGAGTTTTGGAACCTAAGGATTATGAAAATAACAATTTATCCTTTGAGAAATGTGTATTTTTTTAGCATTATGCCTTGACATCATCTTTGTTTTGTGTGTAAGGCACCACCATTTCTTAAGTCCCATGGTCAAGACACAGCTCCCAGTTGACAGGGACCTGGTCACACAGTCACAACATCTAGCATCATGGATGCAACAGATTACAAGGTCGCATGTGGTGGCTATTTCTCATCCAAGTTTGCAGATAAATCCCAGTGTTTGCGTGTGAATACTTTGGTTAAAGACTCCCTGGATTTAGTTCTTTGTTCATGTTATTCAGTATCACAAATGTATGTCAGTCACTTAAAGTTGTCAACAGATCAAATTGATTTTAGGTTCGGAATCTGGCTTGTACTCCAACTATAATTCATCTGCTGATCCTTTTTATTAAAACACCGAGCCAGTACAAGTGGGAGCATAGTAATAGTAAAATTTGTCCATAATCAGAAGGAATAGCAGAGTCTTCTATGGGAGATAATGCATACTTATGTTAAGAATGGGGTTTTGGTTGATTTTTGGTTGACTTATCTTTATCAATTCTGTTGATCTACCACTTGTTTTGGGCGTTTTCTAGCCCTACCATTCAAATCCTTTATTATGTTTTTAATTTTCATGTTTGATTTGATTCTTCTTTATTATCTGCACCGTTTTGGCCTGCATATTGGCTGCCTACACTTGGTGGTCTCATCGTTAAGATAGCTCCCCAAATTGTCATTGGCATATACTTGGAGGTTGTGACACTTTAGGAACAAAAAGATGGAATAAAAAGGGTCATCTCAAGTTCACTTTTTAATCCAGGTTTGCAGATTCATGAACCCCTTCTGCCTCGCACAGTTTTTCTTTTTGGCATGGACTGCTGCCTGTGTTTTTCGACCCTGACTTTTTGCCTCTTGTTTCAGTATTGACACTAGTATGGTTTAATCTCGTAGTTTTAAAACCTTTTGTTTTTGTCTTTTTTGTTGGTCACACTCACTTTATTTTGCTTGCTCATCTAGCATAACAACTATATGTATGTCGTTTATTGAGCTTTTTAATAAGTCACTCAGGATGGGAAATGCATGAGATGAATGGTAGCTCCTATTCACAAGAAAGAGAATAAAAGTGATACAAGTAATCATTTACCATAAGTCTCACGTTTGTTTAACACATAAATCATGCAGACTAAATTAAAGACTAAAAAAAGAAGCAATTAAAATAATATCAGCTTGTTTGATTTTTTTTAATATGACACATACAGTGGGTAACGGTAGAACTTTGCTTGACATGGTCTACTTAGATTTTCAGGGTGTGATGGAGTTTTACAGTGCTCAAGAGGCCAATGCAAAAGACAGAGACAACAGGATTTTAAAAGGAATACATCCGCCCATTTTGAAACATGCTTAATCTAGTTAGGATTGTAGTGATTTAAGGAAAAATGTGTAATGGAATCCAGGAAATGGGATGTTATTTATCTCTTGTATACATTGACTAAAATACCAGAATATTTTGCATCCTGGTGAAATTTGCAAATTATACAAAATCAGAAGCGAAGGCTACTTACATAATCAAGAAAAAGCTCTCCAATGCGTAAGCATTATGACAACGTGCCATTTAGCACCAACAAATTTCATCTATTCATGTTTACCCTAACATGTCCACAAAAACGTCAAACTAAGATTTAAAATGATCCAAGGGGCTAATTTCAAATATGCAAACAGGTAACCCACTCATCTGCAATTATCTGCGTGAATAAATATGTTCTTAAAATTTGTGTAAAATTCAGTCAAATATCTTCTATCTAGACCTCTGTGTTCTTGCCAAACAACTTGCTTACTAAAGCAACAATTGGCACACGCCCTATTTTTCCTTCTAACTAATTTTAAGAATTAAAAAGTAATACGACTCCTTTGAATCTCTGTTAGTTTAGGCAGGAAAGATTAATCCCCTTCAGTCCTATCTTAGTTCATGTCTGAAATTAGTCTAGGACCTTTCCACTGGATTCTTATGCCCATCTGTTAAGATGGAAACTAAAACTTCAAAGTATTCCAGTGTATTATACAGATTGAGTGTAACTTCTTTTGACTTGTAATCCACAATGTGCACAAACAGCCCAGTAGCTTATAAAACTTTCTAATAATTTCTGCATATTTCTAAATGCACAGAGCAAAAAAGTTGCTATTAGTACAGCCAGAGTTAATGTCCTGGTAACTTTATTAAGTATTTTTAATGTTAACTCATCAACACCAGCATATTCAAAAAACTAAAAACAACAATATTGATGTAAAAAATGAACAAAAACAGACATAAAAAGGACATCTGAACCCTAGTCAGAAGGGGGACTCTGGCTGAACCATAACAGCTAGGTATTCTGGCTAGTATACATTGTACTTCAGGGTGTGCACTAATTGGTTGTCATATATACACTTGTACACAAGCCTACCCCTAAAACTTAAAACAAAATAAAAAACTTGGGGTGAGTCGCAAGGTACGTCACGGTATTACACAACTGCTGAATACCCGGGCAAACTGCTACTGCCTAATGAGACTATAAATTGCTAGAAAAGCCACATAATGTCCATAAAAACCAGGTTGGAGTCTGAACACAACAATTTTAACCAATAAAACAATGAAAAAAAGAATAAGGTGCTCCATAAACCTTAACTCAAAGAAAGTATTGCTGCCTACAAATTTACATTTGCACTGCATGCAACTGGAGGCCAAAAATAAAGCAATCGAGTGTATGCACTGTAAAACCTGAGCATGGCTCCTTCAGCGAGGACATAATGAGTGGATTGTTGATGTAAATACAGTCTTTATTGTATGCTAAATCCAAAGCTGTGTATTACCCTATGTACTGAATATTTTTTCACATCTTACCATACCATTATGCTATAAGAATTAAAACAATAGACTTTCCAGATTCTGATGCCCAATTCTGCTACTGGTTGAAATTAGAAGATGTTAGCATCTAGTTCAACAAAGCTCAAGAACTGAACAAGTAGTCAGAGAATTCTGCTACTGTACTAAACAAAAGAATACAAGTCTTCTTACATTATAAGTTTTAATTATTTGAACACTGATTAAAGGAAAATGAAGCAGAAATCATGTAAAACACAAAATTTAATTGCTACTGTAGTTCCAGGTACCTTCCCAAAAAAGCACTGGAAATAAATCAGGAGCTAGAATTGGTGTTGTTTAGCTGCAAATTAAAAAAATAAATAAATAAATAATAGCACAATGCAACCCTAGGGACTCATAGCTGCGAGCTGTCATTTTAACCAATCTCTAACTTTATCTAGACACTGCTTTAATTAAATGTGCTGTTACTCCAGAAATTTTCAAGTGGCTTTCTTCATATTTTATCAAAAAAAGTTAACAAGCATTGGTAGAACACAGATACATATTTAAGGTTCAATTTTGCACAAATGTCAGCAAGTTTTTCTTCATATGGAGAACTAGAGAAACGTTAAAAAGTTAGTGTGGTAAGCAGTAAGACTTTAGGAGACTCTCTCATCTAAACTTGACATCATTTGGTGAAATTAAGTGAAAAGGACTGTTGAGCTTTGCTTGGCTAAATTGCCTGTTCTCATCAAAATTGTTTGATAAAGCCATATTAACAGGTTTACCAAATAAATAAATAAATAAATAAATAGCATCACTTTTTCCACATTTTGTTATGTTACAGCCTTATTCCAAAATGGATTAAATTCATTTTTTTCCTCAGAATTCTACATACAACACCCCATAATGACAACGTGAAAAGTTTTTTTTAATAAATTTGCAAAAATCTCAAGTAAAAAAATTGAGAAAGCAGATGTACATAAGTAATCACAGCCTTTGCCATGAAGCTCCAAATTGAGCTCAGGTGCATCCTGTTTCCCCTGATCATCCGTGAGATGTTTCTGCAGCTTCATTGGAGTCCACCTGTGGTAAATTCAGTTGACTGGACAGGATTTGGAAAGGCACACACCTGTCTACAGTATAGAAGGTCCCACAGTTGACAGTTCATGTCAGAGCACAAACCAAGCATGAAGTCAAAGGAATTGTCTGTAAACCTCCGAGACAGGATTGTCTCGAGGCACAAATCTGGGGAAGGTTCCAGAAATATTTCTGCTGCTTTGAAGGTCCCAATGAGCACAGTGGCCTCCATCACTTCTAAGTGGAAGAAGATCGAAACCACCAGGACTCTTCCTAGAGCTGGCCGGCCATCTAAACTAAGTGATCGGGGGAGAAGGGCCTTTGACAGAGTGACCATCAGTTTTTTTGGTCACCTCCCTGACTGAGCTCCAGAGGTCCTCTGTGGAGAGAGGAGAACCTTCCAGAAGAACAACCATTTCTGCAGCAATCCACCAATCAAGCCTGTATGGTAGAGTGGCCAGACGGAAGCCACTCCTTAGTAAAAGGCACATGGCAGCCCGCCTGGAGTTTGACAAAAGGCACCTGAAGGACTCTCAGACCATGAGAAACAAATTTCTGTGGTCTGATGTGACAAAGATTGAACTCTTTGGTGTGAATGCCAGGCGTCACGTTTGGAGGAAACCAGGCACTGCTCATCACCAGGTCAATACCATCCCTACAGTGAAGCAGGGTGGTGGCAGCATCATGCTGTGGGGGGCAGGAACTGGGAGACTAATCAGGATAAAGGGAAAGATGACTGCAGCAATGTACAGAGACATCCTGGATGAAAACCTGCTCCAGAGCGCTCTTGACCTCAGACTGGGGCGACGGTTCATCTTTCAGCAGGACAACGACCCTAAGCATACAGCCAAGATATCAAAGGAGTGGCTTCAGGACAACTCTGTGAATGTTCTTGAGTGGCCCAGCCAGAGCAGAGCCAGACTTGAATCTGATTGAACATCTCTGGAGAGATCTTAAAATGGCTGTGCACCGACGCTTCACATCCAACCTGATGAAGCTTGAGAGGTGCTGAAAAGAGGAATGGGCGAAGGATAGGTGTGCCAAGCTTGTGGCATCATATTCAAGAAGACTTGAGGCTGGAATTGCTGCCAAAGGTGCATCGACAAAGTATTGAGCAAAGGCTGTGAATACTTCTGTACATGGGATTTCTCAGTTTTTTTATTTTTAATAAATTTGCAATAATCTCAAGTAAATTTTTTTCATGTTGTCATTATGGGGTGTTGTGTGTAGAATTCTGAGGAAAAAAATGAATTTAATCCATTTTGGAATAAGTCTGTAACATAACAAAATGTGGAAAAAGTGATGTGGCGTAAATACTTTCCGGACGCACTGTGTGTGTGTGTGTGTGTGTATATATATATGTGTTATTTTTCTCTGAATATATTTTTAAATGCAGTACTCACCGAAGTGGTGGCTTGCTAAATATCATACAGAGGAAAACGGCAATGAGGTATTTGTTCCTCTTCTGCACTGTTACTTACATACATGTCTGCTCTTTAGCTGTTACAATTTGGATAAACAAGCAAGCAAAACATTTCTTATGAAACACACCTAAAAAGAAGAATAAAATTAAGAAGCAATTTAACTACTAACAGCCCTGACAAACAACTAATGATTCTTTGGGATGCTGGCCTTGGAAACAGAGCTTCAAAGAAAAAGCCATACATAAAATTGAAAAAAAAAAAATGACAAGATTAAGATGACAGGCATTGGATGGAAGGTAACTGGGAAAGCGCATTATGGAGTCATCTTTTCTCCATTACTGATGGCAGTGTGGCATAATGGTAAAGGCTTTGGACTTCAAACCCTGCAATTGTGGTTTCAAATCATGTTACTGATATGGTGTAACCATGAGCAAGTAACTTCACCTGCCTGTGTGCCAAACAGAAAAAAGAAAGGAAAAATCTAAACTTTTACATTTCAGATATTGCAAGTTGTCTTGGACAAAGGCATCAAAACAAGTTTAAGGGATAAGTTTCTTGAGAAAGTTACTATATTTTGTCCATTTTTGAACCCAGCACTGAACTTTAGAAATGCCTGCACCTTGCAACTTAAGTGAACAGAATTACATGTCATAGTAGTGCTTATGCAATTACAAAGGTTTCTCTAATAAACAATTAGCACTTAAAATAACTAATTAAGGATATTGTAAGTGTGCTGACCATAAAAAAAATTGAAGGGTGGACCGTTGAAAATTGGACTTTGCAGTTACAGTCATTTCAATCAATAACAAGACATTAGAAACACTAGTAATGCCTTTGTTGTATTTTAAATCAGTTTAATGGTATATTGATAAAAAAAAAGTATATGTTTCTTTTGTCCTTTAAGCAACACAACTTAAATACGTATATTGTTTAATTTTAATTTCATTTTAATTTACATAATTACCACCTACAAATTCTGCAGACTGTCATGACCAATACATTTCATTATCACATTTAGGTCCTGAATGTAAAAAGAAAAAAAAAAACACTAAATTATGTTTCATATCATGTGAAATACTTCAAATTTTAACAAACTGAAACATTTATAAACATTTATTTATTCACATTCAATGAATAACAATCCGATACTTTATTAATCCCAAGGGGAAATTCACAATGTATCTGTCTACAAACCTTACATCTAAAGCCACCATCAAGAAGACATGGAGGTCCGTGTAGTGGTTTTAAGTTTAATTTTGCCGACCTAGAAGCTTTGAGGTGTGAACGATAAAGTGTTTAATCCACAGGTGGTATACTTTTGTCCCTTGTACGTACCTGTGCTCACGGGCGCTATTTTGGATTGCTGGGAATTGTAGTTTTGTGGGCATTCAGTACTTCGCAACGAGCAGCACATGAAAACTACATTTCCCAGTAGCCATGTGCGCAGACGCCAAATGGGCAGACGTTGAACGGGAAGTGAGATGTTACCAGTCACAGCGTATAGTCAGGTATAAAACCTATTATAATCGACTTAAAAAACACGGGATGAAAAAACAATTATGGCGTTAAAACGTGTATTAAGAAAACGGAGTAGTGATCATATAATGTATTATTTTAAGTTTAAATGGGGCGATAAGGTGGAAATGGTGGCTGCGATTTTAATCTCCAACTTAACGAAAAAAGGACAGAGAGAAGCGACGAGAAGATAATTGTTTAGGTTTTGCTTTTAGCCGTGCACTGTCACATTATATACATACCAAGAGGTTTGTAGCGGTTTACGAAATGAATAATATGCTTATTACTTTTCGTTGAAAATGTGTACGATTACTTTTAGAAATCCAGACAAATGCAGCTTAAAGTCAGGCGTGTCCGTTTGGCTTATGTACTTCGGGCGTTTTTATCTTAAAGGATCTCGGTATTTTACATCATAATTGCACCTACTGTTCTAAACCACTAGGCGGTCTCAGAATTGACGCTGTATGATAGCGATATGTTGTGTTTGTCAAGGTGGGAGCAGACTGAGTGGGACGGTGACCAAATGGAAGAGAAGAAGAGCAAGAGAAGAAGCCCCAAGAACTCCACGTCCCAGGCAGCTTCTACTAGTAACTTCAAGAAAAATCCGGCTGTTAGTAATAAAAGTACCGGCTTTTCCAACACGGGGGCGCAGGCGGCAAGCCAAAAGAGCAAGTTTAAAAGGTATTGTGCAGTTTTCTAAAAACTCCCAACTCCCGTATTTTCCCCAGAAAGTTTATGAAACGTGTGTTGTTCACCAAAACATGTTGTGGTCTTTATTATTATTATGTTTATGATGATATTATTCAGGATGACATAACCCGTTCAGAAGTTATCCTTAACTGCCTGGACCCTGAAAAATTCATTTTCTGATATCGGAGACTTGTCACTTTTCATCAGCCACTGTACAAACAACGTTGTATTTAGAAAAAGGGTTTTGTTTTTTTAATGAAATAACCTGAAAGAATGATAAATTAATAAAAAAATAGTTGAAATGTATATCCCACAAAGTGTTTATTTGGTTTGTGTTTGACAAATGCTCAACCCTACCATAGTGTTGTTTTTATGTTAGTTACTCCATGTGGTTTGTAGTGATGTTTTGATGCAGCACAGAGTTCAAGTTCATGCTTTAATAGAAGCAGTGACCCACACTAGACAACAGCAAACATTATTAAGATGACCACGGAAAAGAAATGGTGCATAGTCTACCTGAAGCCATCTTGCGTTATACTCAGAACATGCAAAATGCATGCATTGTTTCATAAAATATTTGTAATCAATTCATCCAGAGAAAAATGAGTGCATATCACAAACAGGAAATCCAGGTCAGATGGGATTACCTTTCTGAATTGAAGATCTGCCTCTATATCTTATTATATACTCTTATACTTACAGTAACTCTTATTTTTTCATAATATTTTAGCAAAAAATGCAGGCACTTGAGCATACAACTAGATAACTGATGTGGATGATTGGGACACGAGATTTTTTTTTTTTGGTTATCCCTTGTACATTTTTCACATTGTTTGCCATTGTACAGCACTAGTCATCATTGGTTTTTGTTAGATATCACCAATTTCTTCCTCCATTCTGCACAAAAACCATTATAAAATACATGGAGTATGTAACATAAAAAACATTGGGTTGGGTAATCCTTTAAAGTATTTCCTTACTGATTTTTTTTTTTTCCCTTTCTTATTCATTTATGTTTTTGCCCAGAGGCACAAAGGAGCGTCCAAAAACCCAGCCTACATCAGGAAAGGGTGCCCAGCCTGGCACTGTACAACACTCCTTTCTGACTGATGTTTCTGATGTTCAGGAGATGGAAAAGGGTTTACTTGGCCTCCTCAATGACTTCCATTCAGGAAAACTCCAGGCATTTGGTAAATAACTGAACACGTGACTGCTGTGAAATTGCTTTATATTCAGAGAAACTTTTAAACGTTTTTTCAGCATTGGCCATTTAAGTAATCATTAATGAACCAGTCATTCTTTTACTAAAAATTTTGAAGAGTTCATTAGCAGGTAGCACACTTTGTGCCTAACTATTGCATTTATTGTCATCAGAATGTTGCTTTATATGAGGGTGGGGGTGCACAGAATTGCCAAAATCAGCCAACAGAATGGTAGTAGTGTGTAGCTATTAAATATCTTATGCCCACAGTCTTATCAGTTGGTTTGCCGAGTTGAACAAGTGCGTATTTCTGACATTTAATTCTGTAAATCATGACTAAAGTGTGAGATCAAGGATATATATATATATATATATATATATTAGCGCAAGAGATACACAGGTAGTCCCCAAGTTAAGGACATCCGACTTACAAATGGGTCTGTGGCTGCAGCGCATGTGCCTCAGTAACTGCCGCTCCGTCATCTTCGGCCTGGGAACGCTGCAAGTGGTGGCTGGACGGAGACTGGAGGGGGGCGATTTTGCTGCTCGCACATTGTAGTGTCCCTCGGGCGGCAAGCAATTACCCATGGTCCATAGTCACCGGGGTCACATCTAATCGCTCGTGTGCTGGACGGAGGCTTGATGGAGCAGTTCACTGTCTGCCCACCACGCCGCCACAGCTACTGCTCCTGACTGGATGCATGTTGGATAGAGCAGAGGGGGTGTTTCACTGCCCGCCCACCACACACTGCTGCCCAGTTCGTTCTCGGTGGGCAGCTGGTAATGCTGCAAGTGGTGACCTGGTTGTGGCTGAACGGAGGCCATTGAGGGTGAACGGGGTGGCGGGGGTTAGCATTGTAGTGTGCCTCGGGTGGTTGCCTATTGAACGGTGGTGGGCAATTCACTACCCACCTTTGGCCGCACCGTGTTTGTTCTCGGTTGGCGGACGGTGCAGGCAGCATACTGTAGTGGAGGTGACTGTGTGCTGGGCGGGTGGTGAACTGCCCCTTGCCGGGTTTTGGGTTTTTGTTTACGTTACTATTCACCATGAGAAATCCCAATAGTGTTCAACAACTGTCCGGGAGCAAATACATTTAAATGCTATTATATAATCTGCTGCAGAAGCAGTGGAATTGCAGATTCCTTATGATGAAATTTGACCTGCAATAAATGATATTGGCCTAATGATGCAGCATACAGGAAAAATGGCTGATACAATCAACAATCTATTGCATGTTTTACTTTTCTGTCTAATCCTGTTCCTAAACCCTTTGTTAAATGTTGCAATTTATAAAAGGTGGGGGGAAAAAATCTTCAACACAAATAGGGATCAGTAATGTCAATGCATAACCACTAAATGTTGGGGTAAGTGATGCAGTAAAGTTTGTTTTGATTTGCTATCATTACATTTTGAGATATGTATAATGTATATTCATTTGGCTTGATGGAGATTTAAACTCTAACAGTTATTTTTTGGATTGTTCTTCTTGATTAAAACAAATTCCGATCAAGAAAACAACCAAATATTGGGTTACAGAGAACATTTATGATTGCAGGAAATAGTGAAAAAGATCCTGTATTTAATACCATATTATGGTATACCATACCTTTTCTACTTCCAAAAGAAAAAGTTTGACAATTTTCCTCACTTCTCAGGTAATGAGTGCTCCATTGATCAGATGGAGCAAGTACGTGAGATGCAAGAGAAACTGGCTAAACTGCACTTTGACCTCTATGGAGAAGTTGAAGAGATGCCAGAGGACCAAAGAAAATCGGAGAAAGATGGCAATTTAGAAAAGCTGCTTAACAATGTTAGTCTGGTGAAAAACACATTCATATTATGGTGAAAATTTTAAACCAAATTAATATGTGCTAAGTGAAGCATTATTTTTCTGTTGCACAATTTCTTTTAACTTGCTGCAACATGTACAGTAGTAGCATTTATATAAAAGAAAAATGACAAGCAGAGTTTGGTCACTTTGCACACTGCATTATACAGCTTGCAATCAGAATAACAAATAGGCAAATTATAATAAAGCCAACATTGTAAATATGTATTTCATTGCAGTATGTTTTTAACATTAGGCATTGTTCTTGATGGCCATAAGTAATACATAAATCAGCTGATGTTAATAAATGTCGTTGTTGCTGTTCTGACGTAAAGTTTAATTTACATGTATCTGTATTAAGATAATGAATGTATCTTTGTCTCTTTTCAGCTAGAAGAACTGAGTTCCTCAATGTATCCTTTTAATGTCATGCATGTGGTTTCCCTTTAAAATTGTATAACCTAAATACAAATTCAATGTGTGTTATTAGATTTGTGTGCTCTGTTCAGCAGTTTGTGGGTAGTCTATAGGATCTTGGACAAAAATAATAACTTTAACAGATTAAAAGAAATCTAGGGTATTCATTTTTAAAAATCACTCATACCTATTACTAGAATGCATAAAGAACAACGTCCAAATAGTTCAGCTGTTAAAAGAAATTGACAAGCACATGACTTTCTTCACCGTCATGCCATAGTCTTTCAGCCTGCCCAAACAGCTGTGTACATAAATGTAGAGATCCAAACTGCTTTGGTTAATTGCAATATATTTTATCAAAATGTTAAGGAGAATTACATTTTGAAGTGAAACTCTTAATAAAACAATAAAAAGGGAATTACAGTTTTGTAAAGTGGTTTGCAATATGAATTAAAAAATATATATATTATGGGCAATATTAAACACATCTATTAAAACATTTTCTGTTAATATTGGAGAGAGGATAAACACATGCATAGATTAGCACCTGTGTTTTATAGTAATTTATACATTTTTCTCTTGTTAGAAACTGTGGTATAGCTTCTGTTTTTGCAGTTTTACTTATCTTTTACACCAAATACCAAACACTGCATAACTTCTCTAGAGATGTGTGGTTTCTCCGACATGGGTAAAGGGTTTAATATAATGTACATTTACTCTAATGACTTTATTTTATTGGTATATTTTAACTTTTTAAACTCAAAAGATTGAGGATAAGTAACAGTTTCTGTTAACATTTTTTTCCTCCCCATTAAGAATAGGACTGGATAACCTACATGGGGATCATATACTACAAGTATCATAAGATTGTGTGTTTTTGTTGTTTGGGTTTTTTTTTCCCCCTTTCTTCCTTTGGCATTTTTCCCATTCTATTTCATTGTACAGGATCAGTCACCTTTTGCTTGTTTTACATCATAAGGTTTTTTTATCCATGTTCTGCATGATAAATGGGATTAAAAATGCACCGCAGCCACGATTACAAACTAAATGGGGTAACATGGAAAAAATATTACTCTCTTAAAGGACAACCTAAACCAATAAAGAAAAATTTAATTATTATTATTAAGATGTGATATCTCGAAGTGTAAAAAATTTAAGACTGGAGTTCAAGCATTTTTAATGTAGTATTTGAGACCCTGCTATTTCTTGCAGAGGTTTATAAATTCCACTTTTTCAAAACTGGTATCTGAGTATCATAAATCAAGAAGTAATGTGTGTTCACTGATCAGTATTAATGCCAATCTTTACATTAGATTTCTGTCTTGACACAATTTGCTGTAAATAAATGTAAAATATATCTAACAATTTTAGTAACTTTGCAATTGGCTGGTGGATTTAAGACCTTGCATTAGACACAATAAGTTACCATTTGAAATATTACAGTTGGTAACTAAATTGTAGTCAAGAAATTATGTACTGATCTAATGTCCTGTTTATAAGGTGGTTAATTTGTTATGACTTCTGAATGAAACAACATTTTTTAATCCTGCTTGATCCTTAACTAGTGAATGTCACAGACAAAAATTACACTTGGCAGATAATCAAGACGTTCCTCGGACCTCAGCCGTCTGAATGCACTTTCCAGTTTACATGGACGATAAAGTTTTGGTGGCTTTATTAGTACCACAGAGGATTAAACAAAAAAACCACCTCTATAGCACTGCAGAGGACAATGTGCAATATGACATAACTTACTATGTTGCATTTAAGTTATATGTTGGCCTTTTAGCCAGATAAGCTGGCTACATTCTATGCTGTGAAACCTTTTTCCATTTCAAGTTGTCTTAAATGCTGCCATTAAAAACAATATTATGCATATGTTTACCGGAGCTATATTAAGCCACTATCACGTTTGCTGCTTCTGATTGAAGTTTGTTTTTTTGCAATTTTTTTTTTTTTTTTATTGCATATTGACTTAAGAAAACTTATTACATTTTAAGTTTGTTCACTTACCAGTATCTATGTGCTGAAGCACATACTGTATTAAATTTAGAATTATTTTTTGAATTTTGCTGACACATTGCAGTAATTAATTCCTTTGTAAATACTTTTAATGTACCATACGTGTTATATTATCGGCCCATATTTTTTTTAGTTATTCATGTTTACAAAGAATATAATGTATTTTCACCATTTTAATATTTCTATTAACATAATCTGAACTGGGAAGCACTGCTTCTGTATCATCCAAATAAAGCCTTATTTGACTTAAACTAGTTTACTTTTACTGACAGGATTAAAAACAAAACAGAAATCACAGATGTATTTTTGTGTTATTTGTGCATTAATATAAACAAACTTCTGTAATTATCTGCGTCAGTACAGACATTGCATGCCACAGTTTACAAAGAATATTGGTAATTTTTCATCTTGATACCACAGACAGCAGTTGGAGTTCAGAATTACATGGAGGTACGTGTTCAAAAAGGTTGACAAGATAACACAACCCTGTTTAATCCCGGTCTAGATGTTTCTGTCACATTGCAAAGATTGAAGGCCCGTATACATCCAGGATCCGGAAACGTGCTGGAACTGCAATCAAAAACTACACTCACCTGGGCAACCATCTCTATCAGTTATTACCACTGCAGAAGCGTTACCAGTCACAAACGGCAAGAACTACTAGACATTGAAACTTCCTATTTCAGTCAATCTGGTTAAACACAGACTCTGATTTATCTGTCTTTTCCTGATTTCTGTGCTCTTCCATTCAATATAAAATTGTTTAATTTTATATAGTACTTACCTAATGTTATTGAGCAAGAGTGCAATTCTGCCCTACTTTGTTTTATTCTGTGTTTACTGTATATAACATTGTGATGGTGTTGAATTCTATTTACCTTAGATGAACTGTATAGATGAAATTCCAAGAGTAATTCCTACTAACTATGTTGCCTAACAGTTAAGTTAAAGTTCATAGGGCCATTGCAGTCATCAGGTTTTGTGCAGCAGCCTTGTCAGTGGTAAATTTCACATGCAAGACTAGACAGAACCTTCCAGAGGGCTTTCTGCCCGATAAAAGTTAAAGGCCTTCACCAGGTCTAGTCTCTGTATAGATTTGTTCTTGTATTTATCAGGATACAAAGTTGTGTTGGAAGTTCCTTTGGATGGTGTGATGATAAACTGAAACTCTGGTAGGGCTCCGGGAGAAAATGATCCACAGTAGTTTCCACATTAAAGTTTTTCACCATTCTAGAGGATAGTGGCCATGTTGGCATTTCTAAGATCCAATTGAATTTCTTCAGTGTTACAGGTCTTATTATTGATCTCTTTAAATGTATATGTAATCCTTCATCACCAGCATTCAGTATCTTGGCAGAAATTTCACCTGAGCCAAATAACTTTTTTTTTTTTTTAATAAATGTATTTAATAGCTCAAAGGATTCCTTCTAGGTTGGCAGTTTTCCCAGAGATGTGCTTACTCCATGAATCATTGGAGTCTCTGCTTTGAGGCTGTAGTGACCTTCAGGCTTCAATTATGATGTTATTTTTACCCCTCACGGAATGCTTTACTTTGAAGTATAGGATGTCCTGGATATCTACATCTCGCTTATAAATCCAGTCCTGGTGTTTCTGAGAGACAGCCTCTGCCCATATCTAAAGAATAGTTTATAATGCTTTCAGTAGAGACTGTGTCTTCAAGTCAAGCAGATGGGCATTCCTGAATTTCAAATAACTTAATGGAGTGTTGATAGCCATGATGTTGAGTTTCTTCCAGTATGCTTTTTGGGAACCTTCGTTGTTTGCAGACAAGTTGAAAAGTAACAGTTGCATTAACAATGATCTGTCTAGCAAATATGTGGATGACCTTCTGGTTGGGAACATGGATGATTACACAGTAAGATCCTCATCTTGTACATATCGTTATGGTGAAACTAGGTGTTGGTGATGACAAGTTTGTGCTCCATACATATATTCAAATAGAGGACAATTTGGGGGCTATTCTTTTGTAGTCTCCCTTTGTCAGTGATACCCAGCTATGCACTCTAGTTATGTCCAAACCTTGCGCTTCAATCCATTAAGAGGATCAGCTTGTCCTCTGGGTAGACTGTGGTCAGTGTCACATCCAAATTGAGTTTGTGGCTAAAGCAGCAAGAAGCAGAAGGTCATAAGCTGCTTGTTGATGCCAACTCAAAACACCCTAAAAGGTGGAGTCCGGGTGGCACTGCTTTAGCACTCATCAGCTCTTATTCACCACATCTTTACCAAGGTCTTGGTCAGATGCAGGATTGGCAAGTAATATAAACAGTGTGGAGTTTGTGGCACTGGGGCAAAGTTATATATCTCCTGCTCAAGATTAAGCAAGATGTTGTATTCCAAGGCAATTAATTGCCAAAGGTTATCTATGTATACCATATGCTAATGTCTATCCAATTACTGGTGAACTAATGGAGTTAGAACCTTGATCTTAATCAGAACCTTACGATCAGCTATGTTCTGGAAATTAAAAAAAAAAAAGTAGATATCAGAAACTAGGCACGTACTTTACTGGTGGGTAGAAATGTTTAGTGCAATTAAACCATGGTCCTTGTAACCCCGTCTATTGATAATCCCCCAATACACGGTACACAAGTGTTCAGATTTCATAATTACGTATACATTTTTATGTTTGTAAACAATAGACAAAGAGTTTAATGTTGTTTATATCTAGCCTTTTGTATTATTTCAATTTAGGTCGGAGTGTTTCACTAATTTTGTTTCATAAATTATAGTTTGCTGCAAAATACTGCTTTGAGGAAATCAAGCTACAGCACGTTAGCCCAGAAGAATCATCATTGTATTTTCAGTTACATATGAAAAACCTGTACATGTGGCAGCAGGACACCTATAAGCCATTTAGCAAGCAGGGTTTGCAACTGTGTGCATTATGAAAGTATTACAATTACAGAATGTTTCATAATGAAACTGGAGTGACTAGAAGTAGCCCACGGTGTAGGTGGTACATTAACAGCTAGAAATTTCACATCAGAATTATTGAGATGAGCCAGAAACAAAAGTATACCTAATTAAAGATCCAAAAAAAAAAAATCAATATATTAGTACGAAGTGTAATAAAGAAATGCAAAGAAGCCTCTTAACAGGAGTCACATTATGGTGATGCACTAGTCAGCCTTGTTGCCACATAGCTCCTGTTTTGAATTCACAGCCTTGTGGTGGTCTGTGAGGAGCTGTATCCTATCCTAATGTCACTGTAGCTCATTTCATATATCTCACATCCAAGTTTAATTGCCAGGACCCAGATAAGTAACTGTGGCTGGCAAAGGACTGATGCCTTGGTCACAGTTGGTGCTTGTATTATGCCAAATGCTGCCAAGAATCTCTGGCCCACATGAACCTGCAATAGCATAAGCATGTTTTCTCAGTAGCTGGAAGGAGGGGTCACATTACCATGTTCTGGGTTACGAACTAAAGTGCATTGTGATTGTGAAAAGATGCTACACAAAATAAAAGACTAAATACAGGAATTTCCCTTCAACTTAGAAATCACCTGACACAAATAGCTAACCGGCACACTAATAGTTCAGTGTAATATTTATGGGATCATAATTGTCATGTGTACAGAATATGGCAAAATTCTAACTTGCATGTGCTAATCAACATACAACACATTCCTATTTTCTGGCTCCAACGTTATTGAATATGGCTATCTTACCTCACAACTTCTGAACATTTTCAGATAAGGAAGGCAGAACATGTTATACATAGCCTCAGAGGTTTAGACAAAATGCAGTAGTATAGAAAGGGAACCTGAGTGAAAACACAATACCATTTTTAAATCATTACTTTATCTGTCGAATGAAGTTGTCACCCAAAGTAATTACTCCACAATTCAATACTTGGTTAAAGGCCATTATCTAAAATAATCCAACTACAGTAAACACTTCCTATATATTGTCAGTGTTTCACATCACGTTTGAGGAGTTGCTGCTCACTCTTGTTTGTAGAACTTATTTAATTCAGACACTCTGACAGGTGTGCATGAACTGCTCATTTCAGGTTCTGTTACAACATCTCTATTGTTTTTTGTCTCTTTGTCCTGCTGCATAATCCAGTTATACTTCAGCTTCAGGTCACAGATCAGGTCACAACAGATGATCAGAATATTCTTAAGGAGAATGTCTGGTCAAGTGCAAAATTCACGGTTAGCTTCAATAACTGAGGCAGAAAAGCATCCCTGCCCTAGAACTCCCATGTTTTACCATAGTGCAATGAGGATAGACATTTGAACAATTGTTTGGCGTGTCTACATTCATATTCTAACAGGCTATTTTACTGGCATCCTTCTTGTGATAAAGCACATACAGTAGTAGAGAAAAACTTAGCACTGTAATGTTTTAGTTAGTCAATCGTTGCCAACCCACTATATCCTAACACAGGGTCATGGGGGTCTGCTGGAGCCAATCCCAGACAACACAGGGTGCAAGGCAGGAACAAATCCTGGGCAGGGCGACAGGCCACCATTTTAGTTAATATTGAACAAGAATTTGCCTGCTTGCTTTGCTCATCGCTTAACAGGTGAGAACCAGTTAAAGAGGATTTTGGAGTCATCTGAACAGACACATTTAACCACAGGTCAGAGGCTGAAAAAATAAAAAAATGTTTTATCACTATCCCGTCCTGGGTATGATGTTAATCTGCATCCAGCCCTGCATGTAGGCCCTCCAACCTGCATGGAAAAACCTGGGGGTTGATGGCAGAATTGACACTCTAGCCACCATAAAAACCTCACACTGGTTCCATTCCATCCGAACTTGTGTGGTGCTGAGGTGTCACCCATTGCATGGCTACACTCAGGTCCCAAGTTGTTTCGTCATGTGGTGGGTGTGGCTATGCGCTGTATCAGCATGTGCTCCTAACCTCTATCACTATCCACGGCCATAGCTTAAATGTTGATTGGTAGAAGGTTTGAGAACATAAGTTGTGTCTAACTAGGACAGGTTTGTGGGCACAGGACATGCTCTCAGAAGGGAGTTGGCCCCTAACTTTGACACCTTATTGATCCAAAGGGTACAGTATGGAAGAACCAGACAGCAGAAATCATGAGTCACAAGCCTCCCTAGGCCAATTTACACACCAAAATCGTGTTTTATAAATACTTACTTTTGCAAAGGAAATAGCTTATGCGCGTTTCTGAGATTGAGCAAGTTTAATACATGAGGGCCCTGGTCCCATAAAACAGGATCATATTCCTTGTCATTATATGATCATATTAAGCAATTATTGGATGTAATGACTGCTATTAGATACAGTAATTGTCATAGTATTACAGACCCACCTCTGTTTTTAAACAGTTGGCAATAGATATTCTGGGTTGAATGCATCCACTGACTTTCCCCAAATGTAAATCCACTTGAAGGTAAGAAGTAGGGTGATAAATGATTCATCAGACCATATCACTTTTTTCCTTCACTCGGGTGTTCAGGTTTTGAGTTCCTTACACCAGGTTATATGCACTAGCCTAGGATGTTTTCAAAGGGTAACACTGACGTAAATTTTAGCTTTGTGAACTTCATGATATACAGTTTTTGTATCAACCAAAGTCCTGTTGCAATTCTGTGGTTTTTGAGACTATAATATTGTGGCATTTACAAACTAATTGTCAGTCTACCTCTATTGCATCCTCTGGTTTGTTCCATGTTTCACATACAGTGGATTCAGAAAGTATTCAGACCCTTTCACTTTCTGTACACTTTATGATGTTGTAGATTTATTTTATTTTTAAAAGGACAAATGTGTCATTTTTTTCTCATTATTCTACACTCAATAACCTAAAATGACAAAGTAAAAACATGTTTTCAGAAAGTATTGCAAATTTGTTAGAAAGCAAAAACTGAAATCTCTCATTCATAATACATGGAATAAAAAATTGAAGAAACATTTACACAGAAAATCCAATATACAGTGACCGTATAAATGAGTGCCACCTATATTATTTAACACATTCAGAGATCATTTAATACTGTCAACTTAACTGTGTGGCACTCCAATTGCATGATACATTGACCCGTCTTGAAAAGCCCTGCCTTAACATACCCTGTCAGCAAACAAAACTCCTTGTCAACAACTTGCTCACTGTAAACACACATCAACATATTAAACATTAAACATTAATTATGATATCGATATAGCTGTAAACGTAAGAAAAATCCAAGAAACCACCCAGTTGGTGGCATTTACTTCTTACTTTTCAGTCCTTTTTTTCTTATGTTCATTTCCTACTTTCTGCTTTGGTTAACTCATTTATCAATAAAACAAATCATACATTTTTCTTTCCTTCATACAATATTGCCGTCTTGCTCGTCTACCTCAGCTGGTGAGGAGAGATGTGGACTCGAGTCACAGGAGTTGGAATTGAGTCTGGCTCAATTCATGAATTTGATGACTTCAGACTTAACTCAACAAAATTAAAATGACTTGCAATTCAACTTGGACTTAAATAGAAATGACTTCCTCTTCAACTTCAACCTTATATCTCAAGAAGACTAGAGAGATATAGACCAAACTCTTTTGAACAGTAAGTTTGGTTTATGTAGTAATTAGCAGGGTAAGTCTCAGCTAAACTATAAGTTAGTAATTGTGAAAAGGCAGTCATTTTAATTTCATAAAATATATCAATATTTTTTATAGTTTAGTTTGTGTCTGTTGTGTGCACAAGACAGTGTGGCTATGCTGGAATGGAAAAGCAGACAGACATGTCAACTCCACTCAAACCAAGTTTGAGCATCTCTCTCTCTATATCTATATCTATATATCTATATATATATATATCTATATCTATATCTATATCTATATCTATATATATATATCTATATATATATATCTATATCTATATATATATATATATATATCTATATCTATATCTAAATCTATATCTATATCTATATCTATATCTATATCTATATCTATATCTATATCTATATCTATATCTATATCTATATCTATATCTATATATATACACACACCTTGTCAGAAAATAGATCAAATCCAAAAATTAATAATAATAAAGGCACACTTGGATAAAAAGAGGAAAGGATATAAATTATAAACAGCCTGAGTTGGCATCTCTCCTTCACTATGTGTGCGATTCATTTTTTTGCCAGAAACCAAGGAATAAAGCTAGTTTACACCAAGCGCTATATTCAGTCAGTCGTGTGTCAGCATTTTCTCAAACAGATACAAAGTAAACATTAAATTTGTCATCCAAGACCATTACTACCTTAATCAGTAATGGGAAATCATTTCTCCCTTACCTTTGCCCCCATTGCTCAGGGAGATAAAAGCGCTTTTTTATTAGTAACGTGCATAAAACAATTAGTTTACTTACTATTACTCTTGACATGTTGGTCAAATGATGATTCCGTTGCTGCGCTAAGGAGGTTACAAGTAACATACCAAAACCACCTGATTGAGGTATTGTTTGCAGTGATGATTAAAGAAAGCCATCCATGAAACCCTCTGCGTTGAATACTCAGGGACAAAGCCTGGAAACAACAAAGAATGACTTAAGCACTATTATGTCAGGCAACAACAAGAACAACATTTATTTATACAGCACATTTTCATACAAATGATGTAGCTCAATGTGCTTTACAGGATGAAGAAAAAAAGAAATTATAAAAAATTTAAATTAGGCAATACTAATTAACATAGAATAAAAATATGGCCAGGGAGAACAGAAAAAAAACAAAAAAAATCTGCAGGGGTTCCAGGCCATGAGACCGTTCAGCCCCTTCGAAGTATTCTACCTAACATAAATGATCTCAATCAGTCCTCATGGTTTTCAGGCTCCATGTGGATGAATTAGACAAGGGTGGTCACGTGGCCCTCTGGCCTTTGCTCCATCAATGTAGGAACAGCACGGTGCTTTGATGGGGTGGTGGTGGTGGTGCAGATCGCCATCACAGAAAACCGGAAAAAGAACAGCAGAGAAAGTAGGAGTTAGTATGGATTGAGGAGCCAACATGAATGGTAATGATAATTAAAAGCAAATTCCTATTGGCAAGCTATTCCAGATTTTAGGTGCCTACAAGCAGAAGGCTGCCTCACCACTTCTTTTAAGTTAGCTCTTGGAATCATGAGCAGACACTAATTTGAAGATCTAAGGTTATGATCTGGAGTGTAAGGTGAACGACATTCTGAAATATAGGGGGATGGAGCAAGAATACCCAGGTGGACTAGGTGGTCTTTTGACCTTATGAAACCCTACAGATTTATTTTTTTCTCCAACTGATCTGGAGTTCTTTGTTTTATCTGACCTCATCACCACATTCATCTTTAAGAGACTTTGAAAAGAATTCTTTAAGGAATCTATCTACTAATTGCATATCGTTTAAGTAAGCCCAACTTGATTTTTTATATTATTCTTACTTAATTTGTTCTTCTTTTATTCTGACTATTTATTTGACATCTTGTAAAGCACTTTGAGCTAATATCTTGTATATGACAATTTGCTATTCTGCCAAACTGCTGAAATTCATTTGACCAGTTTGGTCGAAATGCAATAATAATACTTTGTCATTCTCATTATTTGCACTACTTTTTTTACTGTTATATTTAGTTTTACTGTGAAAGTTTTTTCACATTTAATTTGTATCTATAGGATTTTTTTTTAATTTTGTGTATTCATGTACAGTATTAACATGGAACTGACCGTTTAGAAACTGTAATAATAAATTAAATAAATGTTAAAAAAATATCTGAGAAATTGTATTAAATTCGACTAAAAACGAGTGTCGATTTGTTTGGGCCTTCAAGTTTAAGACTCTCCCATCACCCCTTGAACTTGGACCTTAGTGCAGAAACTTCAGACTTACTTAGGACTTGCAAAGCGAGGACTTCATCCCACGTCTGCTGATGAAGGTGTCCTTTCCATTGACTTGGATTTGAGGAAACGCGTGGTTTTCTTGCTGGGATGCTGGAACGCGTATTCCATTTTCCAAAGCGTTATCATTCTAATTCCCTGCACCATCTCGACATGCCTCCTCTGTGTTTATCTTTTTATCTAATTTGACCGAAACGCAAGTGCAGACAGAGTTCAACCCAAGGCTGAGCCTCGGCAACTGTTAGCACTCATTATTAAAACAGTTTTCTTTGACATTACATCTATTAGACATCTCTTTAAGATGTATTTATTTTTTCATCATATATTTTCTAAAAAGGCCTCAAACTAATCAAAGCGTAATTTGGCGGAAAACTCGCACATCTGGTAACCCTGCGTGCCAAGGACAGAGCGTGTGCAACAAGTTCGTGACGTGGCAGTCACTGATTGGTTATAATTTGTGTCGTTAAGGTAATGGAAGCGCTGTAGAAATTGCGCGCCATTTTTTAAAACGGCCGCTTTCAATACAAGATGGATGCTTTGGGGAAAAAAAGAAGTACTGTATACTATAAACAGCTGCAGACGGCGTCCAACACGACCTGGAAACTGACAACACAGACGAATGTCAATGAGTTAGGAAAAGCGGGCCTCTTTCATAGCGTAAAACGACTCGAGAAGTGAAAAAATACAAACTAGCGCCACTGGAGCATTTTTCCCTCTCTACAATGTAGGTAAGGATACAGATTCTTGATTCACGATGATATTCTCGTATAATTAGCGGCTCAATTCACAGGTCTTACTAGCAATAAAATGATCACAATTGAAACAAAGGCTGTGAAAACTAATTTTGATTCAGGTGTTTTAACTCAATTATTTTACTCAAGCCACCCCTTTTCAACGCCTGCGCTTTTTGCGCATGCGCGACAATTTACATGCACTTTGCATCTGATTAAAAAAGAAATCACATTTTTAGACATCTCAATTTCTTTTAAAATATGTCTGAGTAAACTTAAAACTATTTTAATGCTATGATGACCTGATAATTGGCTATAGACATGAGGATTTCTTTTTTTTCTCTAATCCCCAGCCCGGACATTCCGACCAGTCCCGCCGTTTTCCGCAGCTGTGCGAGACGACGTTACACACTTCGGAGAGAGTTTTATAAACTACACGTTTGTGGTTTTTGGAAATGCCGTTTCATTGTTGACGGATAGCTTAAAAGATTTTTTTTAAAAATGACACGTTTTCAAATTGTGTTCGTGTGGACTAGACATTAAACACAGGCTGATTAAAAAAATGTCGCAGCTGGCTAATATCTGATCTCTGGCCCTTAACACCTATTGGTAACCGGTCTGTGAGTATTGATGTAGCCCTGCTATTGACCTGTGCTGTACAACAAGGCAAGGTCGCCAGCAAGACTGATTTAAGGGTACTTGGTGCTATAGAGATAGAATTGCTAGACGCCGCATGACCAGCAGCATCGTACGTCAACGTCGCCGCCATATTGCGAGTGGCACTGCTGTAGAGTGACGCAATGGATAAAGCTGCCTCACGCAGTGCTACTTGGAATTGTACAAACGCTCCAAACCAGATCCCGGGGGATTGCATTTCATAGGTAAGGCTGAACAATTGTTTTGGTTATATTTGGCCATTAGACAATCCCGTTTTATAATCTTATCTTTAGCTATGCCAGGCTAAGATAGCAAAGCTATGCATTTATGTGCTCAAGTGAGCCTCCAAACAACGTTTTGGCTAAACGTATTTAGTCACTAACTATATGTAGATTGTTGTTCGCTGTTAACATTTCTCAAACTTTGAGAATTCCCAAATAAATCCACCTCAGGAAACGGTGGGAGGTGGCCCTTAGACAGGATTTTGAGAAAGCTGCCCTGTGATGTGTGCCGTGCTAGTTTAGTAACCAATGCTGTTCTGGCATCATATGATCAAAGCTACCTCTCCCTCACACTAAAAAACAAAGGAGGTTTGATGATTCCTTCTGAGGGTCCAGTCAAGGTTGTCAAAGTAGCTGAGCGTGTTATCCGACAGTCGACATTAAGGTAAGCGGTCAGTGTACCTTTGATCAGTCAGTTTGTTCGGGCTGAGATTGGTTCAGATGATGGAGCACATTGAGGAAACCGTTTGAAATTGACAGCCATCATTTTATGCTCATATCTTTAGTTCTGTCTGTCTTCCACACACTAAGGCTGCACCAAATTGCCAGACTGAATACTCTCAAATTACATGATCTAAGTGAGCGAGAGGAGTGTCAATCTGTAGGAGATTGGTGAGGTAGGGGGGAGCTTTAAATGTTCAGAGCGGTATTGTATTCTGTAGTTAACAGGGAGCCAGTGAAGTTAAGAGAGAATCTGTTTGATATGTTCAGTGGATTTAGAACAGCAGGTTATTATCCTGGCAGCAGAATTTTTAAGAAGTTGTAAGCAATGGATACGTTTTTGTGGGATGCCAGATAGAATAGCATTACAGTAATCTATACGTGAGGTGACTCGGGCATTAACCAATACTTCAGTACTGTGTTGGGTAAAATCAGGACGAAGTCTAGAAATGTTTCGGAGATTGAAGAAGGCATTCCGAGAAATGTTAATTATATGGGAGGAATTATTTAATAAATTGCCATTATTAGTGTATAAATAGATATAAATAATTGCATGTAAACGATTCGCCAAAATCGATTGTATGTAAACGATACTGTTTTAAACGTTATTGCTTTTTCAACAGAAAACCCGGTTTCCACATATACCTGTATTAGTTTAAATAGTACTTTTGCCACTCGCAATGTGGCGGATGCGCTGACGTATCATGTCGACTAGGCAACACAGTAAAGGCAGCGTCTATCTGTATATGTCTACTTGGCGCCCCGTTTTCGAAAATCGGAGCGCGTCCATACGGGGAATGGGTGGTCACCCTTGAAAACCGGTTCGCGATCATATTTGTAAATCATATCAAAGGGGCTAAGATGGTTCCTCTCGGAGGGTGCAACAGGATCATATTTTTACTCGAAATCCAAGAGCAAGAGTTGGAAAATGAGTGGGTGGTCTCCCTTGAAGATTGGTGTACGATCCTATCTGTAGATGAAGTAGAAGACGGAGGGACTGGACATCTCGTATAGGAATATAATGGATAGAAAGACAGGGGTTTGAATGAGCGTTGGCGCCCTCCCAATCAGGGCAGCTCTACGCCTGTGCCAACTCGACCTATGCCTGCTGCCGTCTCTCGTTGCAAGTGCTAAAGTCCTGATCACCACATGCGTCAAGCAGTTATATGCCCACCCAGTTTTGAGAACTTTACCTCATTTTAAAAACAAACTAAATTTAAGAATTTATTAATTTAAACGTTTAAAAACAAAAAAATGTACCCTCACCAAATGTAATCCAAGATGTACCCTTGTGCATGTATGTTATGTAACAACTGTCGTAAAATTTTAAACTATTCTGACTTTCAAAGTGCAAAAGAATGCCATGTTCTACACTACATAAAGGATGTTAACAAATTATGGACATCTTTTATTATCCAAAGCTGGAACTGATTTCATAAATAATCCTGCTCAGTGAATGTATTGTTTAATGAATGTACTGAATATAAATCTTTCAAAATGTAAACTCTAATCCCATAAAGGCAGTGTTCTCTGGCATTAACCGTTTCTCATTTTAAAATAAAATGACTCAAAATAGTGTATCTCAAAATATACTATGTGATCACAGTTTCATTTATAAGCCAAAAAAAGTTTGGGAAAGCAAAGTTATTCATTGAAATAATATATCTATAAACTCAGATTCTGTACTCCATTTACTACTGAAGTTCTGTTGGTAGCTTGATGTTTTGGGCATTGTCATTGCAAATGTTAATTGTTTTACTGAAATGTACTTAAAAAAAAAAAAAATTAGAATGTTATCTTCCAAAGAAAAAGATGTGACTCTTGCAAAGAAAGATAGAAAAATTGTCATGATGAGCACAGACTGCAGTGGGAAAAGCATGGCTCTCTCAGATGGGCAATCACACCTAAACCAATACAACCCCTGAACAATTATACAGGAGCTTTATGATTATCGTTAGAGAAATGACCGGTGGTAGTTCTGTGTTTTGGTTATTGCTGGGTAATGTTTTCATCATGTATTTGGGTGTAGTGCAAATGTGGGATGAATGGAAGCCTATTTCCATATAAACATAATTCACATTTAAAAATAAATAAATAAAAATGAATCTTTCCCCTATTTTGTTTTGTTTTCCTTTTCTAAAAATGGGGGTTCCCCATGATTTGGCAAACTTTGTTTCTGGAGGATCAAAGTGTCAGCCTGCTTCCATTCCAGCCACTTTCTGTATTAGTAACCAATTCCATCCATCTGTCCATTATCCAACCCGCTATATTCTAACTACAGGGTCACGCGTGGGGGGGGGTATTGGTCTGCTGGAGACAGTCCAGGCCAGCACAGGGCGCAAGGCAGGAAAAAAACCCTGGGCGGGGCTCCAGCCCATAGTAACCAATTGCTAGAGCTAATGTTTTTTTATATAATATAAAATGTCTTTAAAAAGCAGCCAAATATTAATGAGGTGCAAAGAGAGCTAACAGAAGACCAGGCTACCTTAGATTCCATTCCTCCTGTGTCTTTCATGCAATATCTGTCTCAACAAGATATTTAAAAAGGAAAAAAATGAATGTCTGAGAGAGAGGTAGATACTTTATTAATGCCAAGGGGAAATTCACATACTCCAGCAGCAGCAAACTGATAAACATTAAATTTAAAGAGTGATAAAAATGCAGGTAAAACAGACTATAATTTGTATAATGTTAATGTTTACCCCACCTAGGGTGGAATTGAAGAGTCGCATAGTGTGGGGTCTCCTCAGTTTGTCAGTGCAGCAGGACGGTGACAGCAGTCTGTCGCTGAAGCTGCTCCTCTGTCTGGAGATGATCCTTTTCAGTGGATTCTCCATGATTGGCAGGAGTCTGCTCAGTGCCCGTCGCTCTGCCACAGATGTCAAACTGTCCAGCTCCGTGCCTTCCTCGCCAGTTTGTCCAGGTGTAAGGCGTCCTTTATGCTGTCTCCCCAGTTCACCACCACATAGAAGATGGTGCTTGCCACAACCGTCTGATAGAACATCTGCAGCATCTTATTGCCAATGTTGAAGGACGCCGGCCTTCTAAGAAAGTATAGTGGGCTCTGTCCTTTCTTGCGCAGAGCATCAGTATTGGCAGTCCAGTTTATCATCCAGCTGCACTCCCTGGTATTTATAGGTCTGTTTGCTTGCTGTGGTCCACAAATCATTTGAATGGTGATCATAGAATAAGAAAACCATTTTAGAAATGACTGATGTGGTAGACTGAGAATACTAAAAAGCCACAGAATTAAATCGGTTTCATGAACATCTAAATAGCAAATTGGTTGGAGCAAAGATGGTGTCATTCCATGACTTCTGTTGGCTTGCTTGCTTTGTATCTTTTTATTGTGTGTATGCCAGTTTAAAGAAACGTTTAGCAAGTCAGTCTTAAGCAAAAGAGGTCAGTTAAATTAGCAGCAGTGAATGGTTGCTAATTAAAGTGGCTGGAACAAAAACCTATGGCCCTCTAGAATGTGAGTTTGACTTCCCTGCTGTATAATGTGCTAGAATTTGATTTAGGTCCCATAATGCTTTTTTGACAGCCTGAAAGTCTCTGTGTTGAAAAGCTATTTTAGACTAGTATCCTAATCAAAAATCTGTTTTTGCATCATTTATAAATATGCACTTCTTAATGTCCTGGAAAGCATTTATTTACATGTAAACAAAATAAGTCTGTCATCATGTGCCATTGGAACATTTTCAAATATGAACATTTTCATTTAGTAGTATTTCCTCGTTAGATGAAAAGTACCATCAGCCATGTCGGCTATTAAATTTGTAGGAAATGCTGTCTGCCTGATGACTGTTGTAGTTGTGGTCTTGGTTTTCTATGTATGACATTCCTGTCGTCCACAAGACTAAGATATGAATTCTGATCAAAAGTTGGAGAAAATCGACTGGCAACTTGCATTCAGGATGACTTCACATAAAGGTAAGGAAAGAAAATAACTTGCAAATGTTTTACAAGTCAATTTGAATTCTGAACCTGCTTCATAGCCCAGAGGGCCTTTATTTCAGGTTCCTAAACTAAGTGCAGATCTGGTTCTACATTTGGCCTATTCCTGTATTTCTTTTTTCAGGAAAGAGCTGAATGTTGGGGTCTCTTTCAGAAGTAGTATCTTTTTGCTTTTGTGTAGTATTAATGAAAATTTAAAATGGAAGCTTAGGTATGTTATTCAATTTTGTTAAAATTGTATCTTTGTTCCTAGTTGGTATATTTTCTACATTAGTTTGTCAATCTCTAAAAATGAATGTGGACCAAGTAAGTTTACCAAACCTAAAGGCATGTGAACTTTAGAAATGCATATCATTAGATTTTCTTCTCTGTACTGTGTTATTATTTTGCTTTTTTACCAATACACCCCAACCCTGTTACCTGGAATTTGCCTCAGATGTATTTTTTTGTTCTCTCTCGTACCAGCTGGCAAATTATGTACCTGTACCACAGTTTGAGATCTGCTGCCCTTTGTGGCCAATTTGTATTTCAAATGAACTAAATTGCAATTGTATTTCAGCCTTTAACAAAATTAATCACCCTGCACTATTCCTTGTTTTGCTCATATATTTAACCAGAGGTAATTCTCTATAATAATAAAAAGAAATAAAATGTTTGCACTGATCAGTCACTATATTAAAGCCACCTGCCTAATATTGTGTAGGACCCCCTCATCCCGTCAAAACAGCTTTCACCTGTCGAGGCATGGAATCCAGATTGATATCTGGGTAATTTTGAAGGCCAAGTCAATGCCTCAAATTCTTTGCCATGTTCCTTAACGTTCCTAAAGAACTTTTCCAGTATGGTAAGGCACACTATCCTTTTGAAAGGGGTCATTGCCATCAGGGAATTCCGATGCCATGAAGGGGTGTATATGGCCTGCAACAGCCTTTTAAGGTAGGTGGTGTGTGTCAAAGTAACATTTACTTGAATGCCATGACCTAAGGTTTCCCAGCAGAACATTGCCAAGTGTATCACACTGCCTCTGCTGGCTTGCCTTCTTCCTGTAGTGTATCCTGCTGCCATCTCTTCCCACACACAACTGGACATCCATGTGATCTTAAATAAAACTTGATTCACCATTTTCTTCATTGCTCCATGGTCAAGTTCTGACACTTGCATGCTGCTTGATGCACTGTGTATTCTAACATGTTTCTCTGATGGCTAGCATTAGGTTTTTCAGCAATTTGTGCTATAGTAGCTCTTCTGTGGGATTGGGTCAGGTGGGCTAGCCGTTACTCCCAACCACATCATTCGGCCTTTGGTGCCCATGACTCTGTTGCTGGTTCACTATTAATTTTATCTTGGGCCACTTTTTGTAGGTGACCACTGCATACTGGGAACACGCACCAAGACCTGCCATTTTTGAGATACTCTGACCCAGTCATCTAGCCATCACGATTTAGCCCTTCTCATATTGTGCTACCAGTTCGTCACTTTAAAGAACTGACTGTTCACTTGCTTCCTAATGCATCCCACCCCCTGACATGTTCCATTTTAGTAAGACAATAAATATTGTTTACTTGTCGGTGGTTTTAATGTTGTGGCACATTGGTGTATATATCTTCAGGGTTAAATGGAAAAATTAAAAAAAATCTCTAAATTTACTTTGTTAAAACAAAGCAGGTGAATACTTCAAGTAACAATCTAATTGGGTGAGGCGCAATTTTCTTGCAATCCCACTGAATATGCTAACGAGGAACACCTGTATTCAGTTTTATCATACACAGCAAATATCATTGACTTTGAGATCTTGCAAGTAAAACAGAAGATCAGACTGTCGTGAAGGCCAGAGAGCTGTCCATAGAATTTCATGATGAAGTTGTTAGGAGGGATAAAGCTGTAAAAGATGATGATAAAGCTGGGAAAGCTCTTAACCTTAACTATTAATATGGCATAACCAAAGTGTACAATTTGCTGGTGGACTGTTAAGTTGTGTGCCGCCACGGAGAACCAGTTATTTGTGTAAGCCTATAGGCACTACCAACGCTACCCGGATAGAACAAAGTTCTGATAATCAATTTCATTACATAATGTTCTTATGAGCAAGGACTGGATGGGCTCTGCCCTTATTCAGAGTTCGTGTCGGGGTGGGAGGTGCTATCCCATTAGTGACTTTAGGTTCATTTTAAAGCCAAATGTAACTTCTATAGTTTGAATTCATTTTGGTTTTGAAGCAAGCAATAAAGGAAAATCTTTACATTTAAAGGGGGTTATTTGCAGGCAAAAGGTAATCCTTACATTGTCAAATAGGAGCAGTTTGCAAGCACACTTAAATACAATTATCTTGATGCTTTACCTTTTTCATGCCCTCTCCTTTTTTTATGTCTGACCGTACTTTTGTTAAGATTTGTTTTTTATAAGTAATTGCATCTTGTATCCCTTAATATACCTATAGCATTTGTGTAAGTGCTTTTTTGGTACAATAGAGAATCCATTTTTTTTTTCTCTTCTGTGTATTATGTTAAACTTTTAAAATTGTACTGCTTATTTAAATCTCACTGTTTGGAAATGTCTATTTAAAAACACTTTGTAAACCAAAAAATCAGCAGCAAAGTTCCTTAACTTAAACCACAATCCATACTGGAATAACAGTTTACCGTCAATATCACAAGAGCTCCTTTCATGAAATTGGAGAAACTGTCAAATACGACAACAATCTCTTTGGCACTTCACAGATGCAGGCTCCAGGAGAGGATCTAGAAGAAAGCCATTTCTGAGAAATACTAATGTTAAGTCACACCTGGAGGTGGCTAGAAGCCATGAGAGAGAAAAATCATGAAAACATTAGAAAGACAATTTTGTGGACTGAGGCTAAAATAGAGCTATTAGGCCTGAATGCAAAGCATTTTGTTTGATGTAACTCAAATACAGCCCAACACGGTTTTTAAAAAGGAGGAAGTTGAGTTAGTTGTCATCAAGTGCAGCATGGATGGAGTCAAATACAGGCAAATCTTTGAGGAGAACCTATTTCAGTCAACCAGATATCTGCATTTAGGCTGGGGATTCACCAAATGAGATATATAGAAGAAACCATGAAATGTTCTCCCTTCGGTTTTTCAGAGTTGGAGCAACCTTTCAATTAGAAATGTGCAAAACTCATACCAACATGCCCCTAAAGATTAAAATGTAAGTCTCATTCCTGAAAATGTGTGTTTTTTTTTTTAAATGTGTTTGAATTTGTGTTCTTAGTAAAAGAAGCAAAATGTGTTTTAATATTCTTAATTTTGAAAGTGTAATGGGAACAAAATGTGAAAATATATGTACATTCTAAAATCGCTATGTTCTGTATGTACTCTTCCAGCACAGGAGTCTTGAGCATGTTGTAAGGCTGTTACCAGCACGTTTTCCCCCTAGGGATGTTCTGGACACATTCCACTGGGTGGAGATCCTGCAGCAGACCCAGGATACTCTGGAGGGATTACAATCTCTCGGGTGACTTGGGAATTCTCCAGGAAAAGCTGGTAGCTATAACATAGGACAGGGAAGTCTATGCTGCCCTGCTTGTCCTGCTGCCACCCTGACCCTCGACAGGAAAAGCAGTTTCAGAAAAATAAGGCTATACAGTGTACTTTTGAAAGCAGAGTGGTAACTTGGGAAGGATACTCATGTTAATCATGCTGTTAGTTTTGCCACATAGGGTACAGTAATTTTTATTTGCATATTAAACCAAAATGCAACAGGCTGCCACTCCAGAGCCATGATAAAGGCTCTGAGCTAATGTGAGATTAAGACCTCATCTATTAACATTTTTGAAATACCTGTCAATTTGCAAAATGTAAATATATTTTTGTGTAAGAAAATAAACAAAATTTGTAAACTGTAATTAAAATCGTAAGAGGCTTTACCCCCAGGTGTGAATTGGTGCCAAATGGTCTGACAGGTGGTGTGGGACGATTGTGGGTTTTCTTCTTTGTAAAGTCGGTTTGCACAAACCTTCCTCCTGATTCCCGTGGCTCTGTGTAGGAATGGCGATGAGATGTTACAAAATCGGTCGAGTCGGTATTGGGGTATTAAGATTTATTTCTGTTGTATTTAAATACATTTTCGAACATATTTCAATTCATTAAAAAGTGACACATTTATGCGTATACTTTTGCATGGATATACTCTTGTTACTATGCATTTGTAAATCTGTTTCACCGAGCCAGTCAATAGGGGACGGTTGTGTAATAATGAACCGTAGTGAGCTGCCGCCAGACTTTTCCGATTTATCGCAGATGGTTAAAGTATTACGCAACTAACCATGAATCCTTTATATACAGTAAAGACACAATCCCAACCGAATTTGTTTAAAAAAAAAAAAATCTGCAGTCTGGTGTTTAATATAACACGTCACGTGCGCGCAATTCGCTGTCACAGTCATCCTCCACCTTCCGCTGAATGCGCATGCACCATTGCGATCGCCGATGTGTAAAGTGTTGATAGAAGGTACAGCGGGATTCCAGCTCAAATTAAGATTTGGGACATGCCACCGCATTTATCTCGTCAAATATAAACATGAATAATCAGAAAAACACTAAGTCGAGGCGAAATGCCTAGCAGTTATTGTCACTTTTGTGATTCTGTGGGCACACATGCAGCTGTATGCATCTGTTAAGCATTCGATTGACGAAAATGTATTTGCATCTGGGGCCAAGACACATCGTTTATTGGGCGGCGCTGCTTTCAGAGTCTTCCTCTCGACCAGCTTGTTGTCAGTTACCATAGAGACGCGGTTGGCACGTGCAGCGCGCTGTGCGACCGAAGGGAGGAGCCTGGCAAAGTTTGGTAAAGTTGGGGAGAACCACGGCAGTTTGAAGGTAAGATTTGCATAATTCAGAAAAAAAATCTATGGGGGCTGGTGGTGTACTGAACTATTCTTCTCCCACTAGGATAAATCGGTTCCCTCATGACGTTGCATTCGGGTCTCGGGAACTTTTATTTAAAATTATTACCACGCACACTTTTGTAAAACGCCCCTCTTGTGAGATGCAATGCTGTGATCTTTTTCTGTGCTAGAGTATGTATGTGTGTCGCTATTTTGGCTACATCTGGCCCACAAGACGTATCAATGTACACAGAGTTGCTGCACTTTTTGAGTATTCACTATAGAGCAGGGGTGGCGAACTCCAGGCCTGGAGTGCCGCAGTTGATACAGGTTTTCATCCTAACCCTTTTCCTAATCGGTGACCAGTTTTCACTGCCAATTAACTTTTACCCCATCACTTTAATTGCCCTTTTAGAAGAGTTCAGTCCTCTGAATTGATTTATTTCTTCATTAAATGACAGCCAAGCAGAAATGAGATGTGAAACGAGCTAACAGATGACCAGCTAAACTGGGACTTCAAACTCCAACCGATTTCACTCCAATCACTTTCTCAATGAGAAGCCAGTTCTTGCTGTTAATTAAACCTGTTATTTCATGGCTTGTTGCTGCTCTCATTCTGCCACAGCACACATTTCGAAAACTGTTTTTTCTGTTCTTTCTAAGAGCACCATCAAAATGTTTCAGTGACCTGAGAGATCAGCCTTACCAAGACCATCACCTCTCCTTAATTTCAGATATTGTGTAATGGGCACAGGGAAGCTGGTCATGTGGTGGCTTGATTTGTGTCATTGTTTGGCTGCTAATTAAGGAAAATGAAAACTATGGGGCCTGAGTCAATTTAATTAAAAGTAATCAGCATTAAAAACTGGTCACTAATTAAGAAGATAGTAAGAATGAAAACCTGCAGCCACTGTGGCACTCGAGGCCTGGAGTTTGCCACCCCTGCTATAGAGTATACCACGTAACTTAAAAAAAAAAAAACTCTACGTTCATTCATGGGGGGAAAATACCTCATTTTTTTTAAACTCCCATATTAACAGACTGATGAGCTGACCACTTGATTTTAACACATTTTAAAATAACCCATAGTATTTGTTTTGCATAATGCCCTTAACAATGAACTGCAACCTAAAGCATTTACTTTTACTTTTTTGGCTGATGCCTTTATCCAAGGCAACTTACAACATACAATTGGTTACATTTCTTCTGGTTTTCCAATTGGAGCAGAGGCAGATCAGGTGACTTCCTCACAGATGCACAGTGTCAGTATTGGGATTTCAACCCACAACCTCAGGGTTTGAAGTCCAAAACCTTAACCACTACACCACACTGCCTGTCTAAAGTACTTTACGCATCCCATATTTTCATAAGTAGAAGCAATTTTTTGTTTGTATTCATGAATTACCAGGCAGTAAAATGGGACTGTATCCTATACAATAAATCATTTTATATTAGGCTTTTTATTGGGAGCAGTGATTTAAATAAGCCAGTTAATTATCAATATACTGTATATTTTGTGCAGCCTTTTTCATAATGTCCACCTAATTTCAGTATGCAACATGTTGCTCATGTATTAACATTTGTAAAGCAAAATTGACTGGACCCCTCATCAGTGTTTTATATATCCTCTTTCACAGTGAGTACCATCACAATGTAATGACAATTATCATACAATTAATAAAACAAATTTAATACATAGAGAAAAGGAAATGTGCAGCTGTCCAGGATGGGTCGTACATCTTGTATGCTGGTGGGCTGCAGTAGCAGCAGGTTTTCATTCCAGTCACTTTCTCTATTATTGGCCAATCACTAATGCTAATGGCACATATTATAGTGATTCGATTTTAATTGGTTTGATTTCTTTAACGAGCAGCCAGACAATAATGATGTGCCAAGCAAGCCAAAAGGTGACCAGGCTAACTTCGATCTTGTGCACCTTTTGTATTTTATACACTATCTGTCTCAGTAAAATGTCTGAAACAAAAAAAGTGAAGATCTAAGAAATACAGGATTTTTTTTGGTACAGTAAATAATTGGATGGCAATCTCATGGGAAGAATTAGTTTTGTAATGACTGGTTTGGCAAAATTTTAAAGAGCTTCTGTGAAAAGCCAAATCCCTCAAGGGGGCAAATAAAGTTCTATCTACAAATTTGAAGTGTCTGGAATAAAACCTGCAGCTACTGTGGCCTTCCAGGATCTGAGTTCAACATCCCTGCTCTAGTAGCAAGAGGAAACTCTGTCCTTGGCATAGATGGCGTGTCCATGATTGTGGTGCTTATTTGGTAGACTTAAACAAAAGCTTTTCTTTAAAGCTCAAGAAATAGGGCATGCTATAATATGATTTTTTTTATTTATTTCTCACTAAGGCTGCATTACAACTAGCTTTATGGAGACAAAATCCTTTGACACGGCAGCAGGTTTAAGTGGCATAATAAAGAAGAAGTTAGGAGCCACCCCTCACAGCATCAAACAATGGCACCTGGAAAGTATCGGGGTGCACCCTGGTGCTACTGACCTGGCTCTCAATGATGCCTATTTGGACAATCATGCAAATGTTACCATGGAAACAAAATTCAGCACCTGGACTCCTAGAGTCAATAAGGTGTCCAATCAGCAGGTAATCATCTTCAAATTCCTGGACTTGGATATTTTTATTCTTTTTCATTTTATGTCTGCAATGTATGCTTTATAGCAGAGCACTGGTCAATCATTAATTTTGTTGTTTTTTCCATATGTAGTACGTGACTAATGTTTGTAATGTGGTGAAAATTTTGAATTTGAGTTTACATTGATTTTACATGGATCATCAAACGTGGTTTTTTTTTTGTTTTTTTTTAAACCCGTTTAGGATCCTGAAATTGGAAATTTTCATTTTAAATAAATAGTGTAGTAATTCTAGTATCATAGCTAAACAAAAGTGATGGATACAGTGGAACCTCGGGTCACAAACGTCTCGGACCACATACAAATCGAATTACGACCAAAAAGTTCGCCACACTTTTTTTACATCTGTTCACAACCACACACTCGGGTGACGAACAAGTCATTTTCCCTTTTGGTTCGTATGCGCCAATGATTTCCGTACATATACAATCTCTCCCTGTGCATTCGCTGTGAACTCTTTGTGCTCTATTTTTGTTTCCTTTCCGGTTTGTACGCGCCAATGATTTACACACCTGCTCAGTCTCTCCCTGTACAGTACATTGTTCTCGGTCAGACATGCATCACGCAGAGGAACTTTGTGGTATAGCAGGTCCACAGCTCACGTCAAGAGGCCAGTTTTAAATCGCCGCGCTACAGCTGCCACGTCCTCTTCATAAATAGAATTGCGAGGTGGCTAAAGGGAGAAAAAAGAAAAGAAAGACAGAGGTTGCGGAGTGAGGAAGTAAGCAGGAAGCAATGTGGAAAGAACTGGTGTGAGCGAGCGAGCTCGCAGGCAGGCAGCAGGACAAGATCCCAAGCAGGGGTGTTTGACTGACACTTTGTGAGGCAGAAGGAAGCGGCCGCTCCAGCTGAGCGATCAAGGAACTGGAATGACCAGAAGGACGATGGCTGGCTACGTAAGGCAGTTAAAGATGCACCGGGCTTGTTTTTAAAGAGACTGCTTCCAGCATTGTTTTAACTTCATTGTATTTAATGAAGACTTTTTTTATTGGATTTTAACCTCCACTTCACTTCTGTTTTTATGGGATTATTTATTTATTGAAGGATTCTGAAAACGCTGCACTTTATTTAATTTGGACTTTGTTTTTGATTGATGTTTTGTTGATTTTAATAAAAGCACTTGGCACTTTTTGCACCATTCCCTTGCTCCATTGTAGTGCCTCACTGTTGTGCTCATCGGTAACGTTACCGATGGTGATGGGTTTAAGGGCTCCCGGAAGTGAGATGGGAGCATGCAGTGAACCTGCATCGTCACAGACTTTACCTCAAAACTGTAATCTCCTCTCCACCCAGTTCCTCCTCACTTCCTTCATGCCAGAACTCGACTCGTGCAAGGTTAGTTTTCTTGGCTGTTTATGGTTAGTTTATGTATAAATTAAGGATTTTCAAATGTTTATTTTTTTTCCCTGCGCTTAAAACTCACTAAAAAAAAAAAAAAAAAATTGCAATGTTTTATCATTGTTATTCAATGTTTTTACATTTAGTTTACTATTACACTGTGCATTCTATGGTATAATTAACTATTTTTGTGCTTAAAAATCTTTAAAAAAATATATATTTACATACAGTTTGTACGGTCCGGAATGGATTAATTGTATTTACATTCAATCCTATGTGGGAAATTACTTCGGGTCAAGACCAAATCGCATTACGACCAGAGTTTTGGAACGAATTACGGTCGTGACTTGAGGTTCCACAGTATTATCAGTGGCTATACATCCACCAGCAAGAGCAGTCAAGGCAGGAAAAGAGGAGGTGTGACATCATATGTCAAAAGTAGTATTCAGCAGATTGCCACAAAAGATGTGCAAATGCGCATACATTGCCTTCAGAAAGTAGTCAGACCTTCACTTTTTCACATATTATGTGGCTTCACACCCCTGGATTTTGGGATTTTCTTCCATTGTTTTCTGTAGTCTCTTTCAAGCTCTGTTTGGTTAGGGGGAAACCAACTGATTGTATGTATAGATAGAGAAATTGGGGAATACATATTGCAGTATTGCATACTTATTCAAATGTGAAGTGTAATGTGTCAAATGTACTCCTGCAGGTATACTAGTAGATATAGTGCAAACCTTCATATGTTCTGTATTGTGTGTAATCAGTTGTGCTCACCCTGCATATCAATGTGTAAAATGGACAAATGTAGTATTTTATGGCTTCGTATTGCTTTGGTAGTGTTCACACCCTTCATAGGTCTGCCCTCAGTTATGCTTGCTGCAGCTCTGTGTGACGATAGGAGCATGGAGTAGAACCTGCATCTTGCTTCTGGGTGCCCTTGAACCCGACACCGTCTGTAATGTCACTGATGAACTAGGCAGTGAGGCACAATAATGAAGCAAGGGAATGGTGCAAAAAGTGCCAAAGTGATTTTATTTAAAATCAACAAACAAAACAAAGTGTCCAAATTAAAGTTCAGTGCATCAAAAAACTTTAAATAATTCTATATAAAGAAGGTGAAATCATGGAGGTTATAATCCAATAGAAAAAAAAATCTTTTTTAAAAAACAAGGTTAAAACAGTAGCTGGAAGCTGTCCCTTTTTAAAAAATCAACCTGGTACATTCCTACTGGTGACTACCCTGCTTCTCCCGTCCAGGCTATGCACCAGGGGAGCCACCCTACCTGCAGCTGACCACCTCCTTTTCCATCTTCCTAGCCACCTCGCACTTCTATTTATCACAGGGATATGTATCAGATGTGGCAATTAGCAGCTCCCAGGAACAATTACGGATGTGGACGACTCCTCACCTGTGCATTTAAGCGAGGATCGCTTGCATCAAGAATTCCCCGGGAACCGATCCACCACACTACCGCTCCCCCTTTCTAAGCCACCAAGGCGGCGATTATTTAAAAAGTGGCCTTTTTGACGTGAGCTGTGAACCTGCTACACCACATTCTGTCTGTGTGTGGTGGTTTTTTTTTTTTTTTTTGTAACCATCACAAGCATCTGTTTAATACATTTTAATATTTTTTTTCCTCATTTTCTGTGATACCAGCCTTAGGCCAGCCCCTAAGTGTCTTATTATAATTGCATTGGCTTGAAAGCTACTTCAAAGTAATTTTATTCTATGGCCTGGAGGGCTTTTACTTCCCTAAATCAGACTTGGAGGAGTCACCTAATTTTAATAAAATAATTGCTATCAATCAGTTATTATGCTGCAAAGTATGGATTTTTGTGTTTTTGCCAGCTTTTTCAGGAGAGAACCACTCTCATCTGTCATTGGTTTGATCTGTGGACTGACCGTCAGCGTAAGCAATTTATCCATGCAATACTACAGAGGTGCAGTAGATCACAGCTCCGGTATGTATCTGGGATAATGCTGCATGAATTAGTAACATCTTGTTGATAGTGATTGCTTACAATGTGAAGTTTTAATTCTTAGACAGACTTATTTGTCCCATACTTTTTGTTGATTTGGCCCAATGCACAGCAATTCTGCCATATTCTGTGTCCTTCTCATCTGCTGCTTTTCTTAACCTTCTGTTCAAAGAAGTTCTCCTCTTAGATTCCTTCTTTTGCAATCTGTCATCTTCTTTATAATCTGAGTTCTTTAGCTTTTTAATGTGTACAAAGGAATCAACTGAACATGAAACATGCAGTACAGGAAATGGTGACACATAATATGGACAGGTTCTTTCTAGGTTCTAAGATGTAGAGAAGGGCAAGCTCATGTAGCAATACACCCTTAAAACATACTGGATTTCTCCAAAAGAGCAGAAGGCATGGGCATCAAAAAAGAGTCTAGGAGGAAACATGCATTTTTTTTTTTTAACCCATTCTTTTAAAGTTCATGGAAAGTCTGACCCTCTTTCAAGAGTGAGAATGAGGCCATGGAGAATTGGCTGGAGGGTCACAGCACTTCTGGCTGATGGAGAATAGCACATAGTCCCAAAACAGCTATGGCACCATATTGTACTAGAAGTGGCAGGAGACATCCCATAATCCTTTAATGTATTAGCTGGCAGCAATTGGCCCAAGTGGAAGAAATGGCACTATCTGGCCCTGTTTGGTGAGGCAACCAAAAGCGGCAAAAGAGTCCTGATTCTTTAACATTACATGAGTGCAATATAATGCAGTGGTAATAGTGACCTTCAGAAGATACTATTCAATGGTGACCTCAAACGTTTGTAGAGCCATCCATTAAACCAGACATAACCCCAGAAGGGAATTTGAGCCAAAAGTTGGTGGTATGGGCTAAGAAATGCAAGTTCATAAAATAGATTGATCAGCCTTTTACTGCGTGGTAGGAAGGGAGTGGTTTATGTTATTTTGCACATGGGCTCGGGGCCGTCTTAATGTATGGGCCATGGCTGGGGGCCCACAATGCTTCTGATGCCTATGTATGTTTCTGTTTTGCTATCAAAACAGGAGCCCCAGTGCACTACTTTGCCCGGGGGCCTATTATGCTGTTAAGTCAGCCCTGCATGAGCAAGTGGTGCTAGCCATAATGCCTTGTATCAGGGTCTATAAAGGGAGCCCCAGAGAGACTACACCATTATTTATTCTGTTTATTTAGTGTATTTTTGCGTTTTCCCTGAATGGCACACAGGTGTTATGTTTCAAAGCCACAGAGTCTTGGATTTAAATCTTAAATCGGGCCCTACTTGTATAGTGCTGGCACATACCTAATCCAACCCCGTATGTATAGCTTTCTTAGATATACTCGTAATTTATTTATTTGAATTTTTTTTTGGTTTAATCTAGCCCAAAAATGTGTAATTAGCTCTGGATCCCTACGACCCTAAACTGGATAAGTGGGATATAAAATGAATGAACAGCTGGGTGGATGGACATGGTCTCCCTTGTTCTGTTGTTAAGAATCATCTCTCTTCTGATTATTTTTATCTTCTTAATGTTTTTGTAGGTCTGAAGCATTGCTACATCAGTGTTTTCGTGTCACTGTTTGGGTGATAGCAATGCACAGTGAACAGTAGCCCCCTTCAGAATGTTTTGTGTGTAAGTTTTATGTTTTTATTTTCTAAATATATAGATCAATGGTATTAAACTAAATTATGTTTCTATCCAGGTTTACCAGGGACTGGTTTACGGAGACTGTTCCAATTACTAAGTTGGACTTCACCACAGTTATACCTCGTTTCTTGTCACTGTACATCTTTTCATTTCTAAACCCCAAGGAGCTGTGCAAAGCTGCTAAGGTTAGCTGGCACTGGAAATTTCTAGCAGAACAGGTAAGTTAATGCTTCATTTTAACAGTTTTATATTTTCAGATATATACAGTTTAAGTATGTAATTGGAAAGAAAAAATGAATAACTTTTTGTGGCTTTAAATTGCCATTTTGATGCATGTATTCAAGAACCCCCGCTAATCGGAGTAAATACAAGAGAGGAGAAAGGGATTACGATTCTTAATGCACCTTTTTTAGTCTCTTTGTTAATCTTAATATTGAGTAGTGTTGAAGCCACACTGATCTGACATCCTTAGGTTGAATATTTTGCTGGGTTATTGTCCATGCAGAGTTTGTGTTCTTTCTGTGTCGATTTTTCCTTCAGCTGTTTCATTTTTTTCCTCCCATGTTCTCAAAGACCTTCAGGTTAGTATGACTGGCAATTCCAAATAAGCCCTTTGTGAATGAGAGTGTTCGTGTGATGCCCCTGCCCAGGGCTGTTTCCTGCCTTGTGCCTGATGCTGCTGGAGTAGGTTGCATCTCTCTACAATTGTGAATTGGATTAAACACGTCTGCTAGTGGTTTTGTTTAAATGACACTTTCACATCTAGCATTATCACAAAGTGCTTTACAAAGTAGTCTGTTTTTGTACAGTGCCTTTCAATCACACTCTGCAATCTCACATTTCTGTTCTAAGTGCCTTAATAGTGAGTTTTCAATTTACAAAGCAAGAAGACTGCAGTTCATCTAAACAATTTGCATATACAGTTAGGTCCATAAATATTTGGACAGAGACAACTTTATCAATTTTGGTTCATACATTACCACAATGAATTTTAAATGAAACAACTCAGATGCAGTTGAAGTGCAGACTTTCAGCTTTAATTCAGTTTGTTGAACAAAACAATCCCTTCATTTCAGGGGCTCAAAAGTAATTGGACAATTGACTCAAAGGCTATTTCATGGGCAGGTGTGTTCAAGTCCGTCATTATGTCATTATTTATTAAGTAGATAAAACGCCTGGAGTTGATTTGAGGTGTGGTGCTCGCATGTGGAAGATTTTGCTGTGAACAGACAACATGCGGTCAAAGGAGCTCTCCATGCAGGTGAAAGAAGCCATCCTTAAGCTTAAAACAGAAAAAACCCATCCGAGAAATTGCTATAATATTACGAGTGGCAAAATCTACAGTTTGGTACATCCTGAGAAAGAAAGCAAGCACTGGTGAACTCGGCAACGCAAAAAGACCTGGACGTCCACGGAAGACAACAGTTGTAGATCGCAGAATCGTTTCCATGGTGAGGAGAAACCCCTTCACAACAGCCAACCAAGTGAACAACACTCTCCAGGGGGTCGGCGTATCGATATCCAAGTGTACCATAAAGAGAAGACTGCATGAACGAAAATACAGAGGGTGCACTGCAAGGTGCCAGCCACTCATAAGCCTCAAGAATAGAAAGGCTAGATTGGACTTTGCTAAAGAACATCTAAAAAAGCCAACACGGTTCTGGAAAAAACATTCTTTGGACAGATGAAACCAAGATCAACCTCTACCAGAATGAGGGCAAGAAAAAAGTATGGAGAAGGCGTGGAACAGCTCATTATCCAAAGCATAGCACATCATCTGTAAAACACGGTGGAGGCAGGCAGTGTGATGGCTTGGGCGTGCATGGCTGCCAGTGGCACTGGGACACTAGTGTTTATTGATGAGGTGACACAGGACAGAAGCGGCCAAATGAATTCTGAGACATACTGTCTGCTCAAATCCAGCTAAATGACGTCAGATTGATTGGGCGGCGTTTTCATGACACAGATTGACAATGACCCAAAACATACAGCCAAAGCAACCCAGGAGTTTATTAAAGCAAAGAAGTGGAAAATTCTTGAATGGCCAAGTCAGGCACCTGATCTTAACCCAACTGAGCAGGCATCTCACTTGTTGAAGACTAAACTTCGGACAGAAAGGCGCACAAACAAACAGCAACTGAAAGCCGCTGCAGTAAAGGCCTGGCAGAGCATTAAAAAGGAGGAAACCCAGCATCTGGTGATGTCCATGAGTTCAAGACTTCAGGCTGGCATTGCCAGCAAAGGGTTTTCAACCAAGTTTTAGAAATGAACATTTTATTTCCAGTTATTTAATTTGTCCAATTACTTTTGAGCCCCTGAAATGAAGGGATTGTGTTAAAGAAATGCTTTAGTTGCCTCACATTTTTATGCAATCATTTTGTTCACCCCACCGAATTAAAACTGAAAGTCTGCACTTTGACTGCATCTGAGTTGTTTCATTTAAAATTCATTGTGGTAATGTACGGAACCAAAATTAGAAAAAAGTTCTCTCTGTCCAAATTATTTATGGACCTAACTGTATATACTTCAGTTCCATTTAACAGTATCGTGCATAGTGCCTTTGATAGTGAACATTACTACAAACTGGTAACCAATGGAAGTAATAATCAATTATTGTATTTAAAGTATACTAATAGTACTACTACTAATATAGTTCCTTTGATAGTGAGATATGAACTGGAAAACATTTTGAAATATATCTGCTCAAAAAATTAAAGGAACACCTTCTTTTTTTTTTTTTAATCAAGTATAGCATCAAGTCAATGAAACTTGATCTGGTCAGCTAACCAGCAGAGAGGGTTGTTAATCAGTTTCAGCTGCTTTGGTGTTAATGAAATTTAACAGGTGCACTTGAGGGGCAACAGTGAGACAACCCCCAAAACAGGAGTGGTTTAACAGGTGGAGGGTGGCCACTGACATTTTTCCCTTCATCTGTTTTTCCACTTGTTTTGCATTTGGCTACAGTCAATGTCACTACTGGTAGCATGAGGTGATACCTGAACCCTACAGGGCTGGCACAGGTAGTCCAACTTCTCCAGGATGGCCCATGTGCTGTTGCCAGAACGTTTGCTGTGTCTCCCAGCACAGTCTCAAGGGCATGGAGGAGATTCCAGGACACAGGCAGTTACTCTAGGAGAGCTAGACAGGGCTGTAGAAGGTTCTTAACCCATCAGCAGGACTGGTATCTGCACCTATGGGCAAGGAGGAACAGGATGAGAACTGCCAGAGCCCTACAAAATGACCTCCAGCAGGCCACTGGTGTGAGTGTCTTGGTCCATCCAACGCCGCCAGGTTGCACCTCAGACTGTCCAGGAGCGCAGTTATGTCCTGTTCCAGATCTGGGACGAGATCCCCCAGGACACCATCCGTCGTCTCATCAGGAGCATTCCCCCCTACTGACGTTGTTCAGCATGCACACAAGCACATGGGGGTCATACAAACTACTGAGTACGATTTGTGAGTTGCTACAGTGAAATTTCGGCAAAATGGACTAGCCTGCCGCATTTTTTCCACTTTGATTTTCAGGATGTCTTTGAATTTACCTCTCTGTAGCTTGATAATTTTAATTTCCATCAAACGATGTGGCATCCTTTTGTTCCTAACACTTTATCCAGTCCATATCCAGCATGATTTTTTCCCCAATGAGATCTGATGTGTTTTTAAAGTGTTCCGTTAATTTTTTTTGAGCATGTATAATTTATAATGCTTATTCCATAGAAAGAACAATTTTATCACTAATTTATATGGTGTCTTCTATAGTAAGCTCTATTACAAGTGCATTTCCTAACAAGTGATACTGCATTTCCAGTAATTTTCAAGTAAGAATATGAAAAACCATGTTGAATGAGATTGGGCCACTTGGCCCATTATACGTACAATAACTATTCAGTTCTTAAGATTTGAAAGTTCAAAAAGGGCCATCTTCAATTGCACTACCGATTTAACTATCATCTCTTAGCTACTTGCATGTTTAATATTTTTTGTTATTCATAAGATTCATTATGTTTTTCTTTTTCACAATGTGGTGTGGAATTATGTGAAACCAAACCCTGAAATCAATGAAATCCTCTGTAGACCTCCATGAACAAATTGTGGTGAGGCATAGATCAGGGCAAGGGGATAAAACCATTTCTTACTCTTACTCTGAGTGTTCCCAGGAGCACTGTGGCCTCAGTGTTGCAATGGAAGAAGTTTGAAACCACCACGACTCTTCCTATAGTTAGCCATTCGGCCAAACTGAGCAACCAGGCAAGTAGGGCCTTTGTCAGAGAGGTGAATGAGAACCCCACGGTCACTTTAACAGACCTTTTTAGAAGTCCTTTTCTGAGATGGTAGGACCTGTTGGAAGGATGTCTTCTCCACATCACTCTACCATTTAGGGGTTTATGATAGAGAAGCTATATGGAATCCACTGTAAAGTAGAAGGCAGCTGGCAGCATAAAAAAACTCTGAAAAGCATGAGGAACAAGATTCTGTGTCCTGATGAAACCCAATTTGAACTGTTTGAGCAGAGCTCCAAGCTGGATGACTAGTTAAAATCAGGAACTGCTCATTTACAGTACCAAATACTATCACTATGGTGAAGTATGGTGGTGGCAGCCTCATGGAATGTGGGCGCTTCTCTCTGGCAGGGACAGGGAGACTTGTCAAAATTAATGGAAGGTGGAGTGCAGCCAAATATAGAGGGGTCCTTGAAGAAACACCTGCTCCTGAGTGCATGCGACATCAAAGTGGGAAGATGGCTCACCTGTCATTGTGTCAATGACTTGAAGCCAACAGCCAAGAAAAATCTGGAGTGGCTTTGCGACAAATCTGACTGTCTGTCTGAGTACCCCAGGAAAAGCCCAGACTTAAACCCCACGGAATATATGTGGAGAGACCTGAAGATGGCAGTTTACAGATGTTTTAATTTAACAGACGTGAGAGGATCTGCCATTAAGAATGGGATCAGCTGCCCAAATCCAGCTGTGCAAAGCTTATGGAGACTTTGCTATAAAGATTCAAAGCTGCTAAAGGAGCTTTTACAATGTACTGTATTAAGGACTAGAGTACTTGTATGAATGAGACATTTTCTGTTTTGAGGTTTGTTTGTTTTTTTTTTTAATAAATTTGCAAACCTTTCTGTAAACGTTTTCATGGGTTATCAAATGCAGATGGATAGGTGCAAATGGCAAATGTATCCAGTTAAAATTAACTGTAGAACACAGTCGGCAGAAAGATGGGGCCTGAATAGTTTTTGAATCCACTGTATCTACGTAAAGAGTGTGTGAGGTTTTTGTTTTGTACCACAAATGTATTCATTTATTCTTCTTTATTATTTTGATAACCGGTTGCCCAAAGTAAAATTGTGTAATTGCAATGCCATAGAAATTTCTGATTATGCTTTATTACAGGCTTCACCATAGGAAGTCCCCACCGCTCAATTGATGACTCAATCCATTCCAGACAGATGAGGTTTTTACTAAATACTGTGCATATATTCATTAATTGACTTCTGAAAACATCACAAAGCATATTTAGGAGGTCAAATAATATACTCCTATTTTACCATAACTGCATTAGCTGGGTAGCACCAGAATTATCACTGTTCACTCTAGCTACAGTATGTTCCTTCAAAGAAATGAAGAAATATCAAACTCTGCAGCAGGCATCTTTGTCTGTCCCAAGAAAATTAACCTTAGAAAGCAATCACCCTTTCAAATGTCAATGTAAATGTACTTAGATTCTTGAAAATAATTTTAAGAACCTGATGAAACCTTCCGTAATTTCACATGTTCAAACACAAATTATTATAGACAATTGCTATATGATTTGTGGTATGTGTTCAGTGTAAAATTTACTTCATCTGCGTCAAACCTGGTTTAGGTCTTAAATCTCTAAGTGGAAAGGCACTTGACAGAGCTGAATCCAATTAGCTCCCTTGCCACTTCAAGTACAGTGTGTAATGAATATACATATTCATGCATATAAAATACATGCACAACACAAAACTGATCTGGCTGTAATGCTGTATCACAGACCCTCCACTCTGTTGTTTATCACCTGGATAGTCGGAACACTTTTGTTGGAATGCTACGTATGTATTGAGTACAGCTCAGCCTTTAATACCATCATCCCTGCTAAACTGGTTGTAAAACTCTAGGAACTGTGCCTACCCAATTCCATCTGCAGCTAGATACAGGAATTCAAGTAGTTAGTTTAGGATTGGCAATAAAACCATCACCACTGATGCTGATTTTTCACAACATTTTCTGCCTGGGAACAAAGCTATACTCACTATTCAGTTATGACGGTTTAGCCATTTATGACACTAATCGTAGAATTACATTTGCTGACGACACCACAGTCATTAGTCTCGTTAAGAGACTAACAGTGGAGATTAACAGTCCATCTGACTGGTGTCGCATACACAACCACATCTTGAACATAACCAAAATTAATGAAATTATTCTGGACTTGAAGAGTGGATAAATGAAACACTTTCCGGTCCGCGTTGATGTGGCAGAGGTGGGGAGAGTGGGTAAATTTCTCGGTCTGCACATCTCCGAGTAACTAAATTGGTCAACAGGCATCATATCCACCATTAAAAAAGCACAGCAGTTCCTACACTTTCTCAGATATTTGACAAAGTATGGTACGCAGGAACAAATACTGGTGAGCTTCTATTGTAGCACTTTTGAGAGTGTATTGACTGGTGGGATTTCAGTCAGGAAAAGCGGTCACCACAAAGGGTGGTGAAACAGGCACAGCATATCTCTTCTCTTTTTTTCTTCACCACACAAGTCTTTATATTCCAACTGCTACAGAATAGGTTTGCAATTCTGTGTGACCCAACTCGCCCTGGGTACAGTCTGCTTTTCCAAACTGAGGTCAGGCCTTAGATGTTCTAGTATCAAAGCTAGCACCTCTTGTTTCAAGAATTTATTTATTTAGTTATTTACTATTTTATCCATGATGTTTTCTATCACTATTGTGCACCACAGTTACGATAAATAGATTGTACTAGGCTCACCCGCCTTTTAAGGCGACCGACTTTTAAGTTGACCACTTCTTAAGGCAATTCAATATGTAGATTGCATTTGAGCGGTATTACTTTAATACTCATAGTTTATTTTTGTGATGAAATTTAAACTTTATTTCAATATTGAGGTTGCCCTTTTGAACCCCCCTGATATTTACTACGCAGTGAGGCATTTGTACTCCATCAACATTAATTATTTCCAGAGACATAATTTTGTCTATTTTTCCCAGCACATCGCGCACAAAAGCAAGGGAACGATGGGAGCACCAGAACTCTGCTCACATCATGTCGCTTCGTACCGCAAGCTGCAAGTAGTAAGTCTGTGATAAGCGGAATACCGCTACACTTTCCACTCATGGGATGGAAGGAAAATCCCAACCGCTCTTGTATAGTAAGAAAGAAGAAGATGATATCGCACAGTCTGGAGTAGAAAATCATCTTTTACCTGGAAAAACGAAACTACACATCCCATCGTGCTTTGCAAAATGGACAGGGCATGTGTGAAACTCCGCGCCTGTGTAGCACTCGCCAGACGGAAGGACAATCCCGACCGCTTTTATATAGTAAGATATTAAAGCACACATTTAGCTATCAACATGCTACCTAGTCATGTCCAGTAAGTGTTCTGTATTGTATTGCACTTGTCTTGCCATGTATTGTATATGGGTGACTTGTACTATATTTCATGCACTGGACTGGACAGATCAAGTAATATTTCCTTTATGCATTTGTACAAAAGGCAAATGAAGAATTTTATTGGCACAGTTTAAATTATTTTGGGCCACACATGGATTTTTTTTTTTCTTCGCCTGGCAAGGATGCCCTATGTAACCAATTTTGACATTGCTTATGTGCAAACCTTCTGAAACCCCATTAATTTAACTTGGTGTTGTAGAGGCAGGATACACTGGGCTATTGCAGTAGTTTAATTTCTGCCTATTCAACATCCTTGATCTCCATAAATTCTAATCCTTTAATAGCCCTAGACGTGTACTCTAACTTGTGAAAATACACTGGCAAGCCCATATGGAACATTAGTGTTTTAATGAACACTATACTATCACTAGCTTATTGTAAGACTCCTAACTTGCCAGCTGTAGTACAATGTAAAAATTAATTTCTGCATTTATTAACCGAAAATAAAATTTATGGCATGAGTAACAAGTGCAAAGTAGCCCTTCATCAAGGCTGTTCTGCAGCTGGTCTGTTTAAAGTATACCATGAGTATCATAAATACTGAAAGCCTTCTTGCCCTTCTTTTTCTGATTGATTATGTCTTTGCTATACCCCCTCATGCTGCTCTTTTTTTTTGTGGCAATGGGCATCTCAATAGGACTATTTGGTGGTTCACTCAAATTGTACCAGGGTCTGACTTGATATTTCAGAACAAAATAAATTTTATGTTAAGGAAAAAGGCAACTCTTTATTTCCTCAAGGCTGAATAATATCAAGTCTTTGTTCTCTCATTTTTCTTTTCTGACACATCACTCAGTTATGCCTGTTTTACTGATTGTTTGCCAGATACCATAGTCTATGACATAGATATTGTTTAATTATATATAATTGTATGTGGCAAGGTTTTATTCACACGCCCTTATTTTCCAGGTTTAGAAGGTGGGCAATTGAATATTTTAATAAGGGTTTTTTTGGTTTTTTTTTTGTTTTTTTTTTTGGTTTTTTTTTTTAAGGATTGCCTCTGGAGTCCCAAGTGTGTGAAACGTGGCTGGTTTCTGCCTTACTCTCCTGCAGACAATGAATATGGTGCTTGGAAGAAGCATTATATCAACTGTGCTGCTGACATTGATTACCTGATTCCAAGGGAAGCAGCTGATACATATGGGACTCTGAATGAGCCAACAGCAGATGCTGAAGAGGTTGATGAAAAGATGAGAGAGAAATTGATCCGGATGACAATTCGCCAAAAGATCTCCGACCATAAAAGTTAGTGGTACTTCCTATATTCAATATCTTCCTTATTGGCTGAGGTATGAAGTGCATGCAGTTCTACACACCTGTTGGTTTTTAGTAGTGGTGAGATAGTATGATATGATTGGATACTTGCAGTTCGCTCATTTGTTCTTGGGGATAAAGCCAATACACTTACAGTATACTCATTGACCTTTATGTACAGATATACACCAGAGATTTCAAAGCCAATCTCTGCCCATATTTATCAAACATCTCAGAATTACTCCTATGAATTGCATTGGAAGTCTGACTAGGATAAGAATGTGTCCTACCTCAGAGTAGGATATGAGGAATAGTTGTTATGAATCGTCTTAAACCTCACTTACAGCAAGAAGTAAGAGTTCACATTTGAGCATGAATGACATCAAAATTTTATAGCACCGTAAACCGCAAAATGGCATGCATGATGATGATTTATCATTTTCTGATACGACTGCTAAGGCTTCACCACAAACATAATACTCAAAGTAGTAGGAGAAGAAGGAGGAAAATGTGATATTACGCTAAGTTGCATGTGATTTTTGCCACTCTACAACTACATCAAAAATAATACTGTAATAAGCACTGAGATGGAACTACTGAGACATGCGCACTCTAAACGGGAGTCAAGCCCAGTAACTGGTATGGTAATTAAAGAGCAGAAGGTCCTCTGCCGTGCTTTCAGAAAAATCGCCTTCCTGCTGTTTATGGCCATGAAAAACTCCTTGCAAAGTAACAGTTACGGAAACTAGCCAAGGATGTTCCTGCTCGTTTTCTGAAGGCACGTTTACTCTTCCAGTGCCCTCGACTGCCCACCAGAGTTGAGTGCCGTGCCAGGGGTCCAAGCAGAAGATTCAAACCCAGAAAAGTGGATTCACCATGCTATCACTGTTAACTACTTAGTGATGTAAAAACTACTGTTGACAATACGGTTTAATATAATGTTGCACTTGAAGCCGTCGTTCTAGAGCCACTTAACCTTTTTGCCATCTTTACACAATTATAATGCATTTTTAAGTTCACTTTTTTTCCTGTGTAACCTTTTGCATGGTGAACGTGATGCAAATTAAACATGAATTGTTTGTCCAAATTACAGAGAAATGCAATCAAAGAGTAAAGAATACATTACTGTGAAAAGTAAGCACATTACATGAAATGTTTTTTCTTTTTAAACTTCTCTGGACAAATTAAGATTTGATCTTCATTTAAACAGCACCTTTAGATAAAGGCGATGTAATGGGGACAGGGAGAATTTTGACTTTGCAACAAATTATAAAAAAAAAAAAAAATAGTTTAACAGGCCATTTCTGTCTATGGAAAATGTAAGTACTCTTGGCTCTAATAGCTAGTGTTCTCTTCTGAAGTCGGTGTTTCCTCTAACTGTTCACAACTCTCTGATACTGACTAACAGAAAATTCTGCAAGGAGAGAGAGGAAAGAACTCTTTCAGCTGTGCAATGTTTTGAGGGGTGTCTTGAGTGCACATGGGATTCCAATCCAGGCTTTGACTTGGCAATTTCAGAACCCACCAATATTATTGGTTGATTGGTTGTTTATTTGTTGTTTGTTTTTTTTTTTGTTTTTTTTTTTTGGTGTTCTATCACATGTCCCTTTTTGATTCAACTTCAGTCTTCTGACAGATGGCCTCACATTACCCTTAAACATCCTCTGATACCATGAAACATTCAAAGCAGCCCAAAACCAGAACATTTCCATCATTGTGATCTACAGTTGGTATTGAGTTTTTTTTTTTTTGGTCAAAAGAACTAAACTCCACATAGCTAAATTTTTGCCTAGTCTGTCCAGAGTACATTATTGCAGAAGTCCTGGTCTTTGGCTGTGTAGGTGTCAATGGGGGAAGCATTAGTTTTTGTCCTGAAGTTCTTTTTGTTTTCTTCTGGCACTCCTCCCATGTAGATCTCTTTTTTTTTTTACAGCCTTTTTTCTAATAGTGACGTGTGCATTTGGAAACTGGCAGCAGCAAGAGCTGCCTGTGGGACCTGTGATGAAATTCTGGGGTTTCTGAAAGACTACTTTCAGCATCTTGCATTCTGTTCTTGGGCTGAACTTTCTGGGGTGGCCTGGCCTGGCGAAGTTGGCAGTTGTTTGAAATCTCCACTCTTACATGATCTTCTGGACAGTAGAATGGTTGATTTTTTTTTTTTGATTTTTTTTTTTTAAAAAGGGATCTTTGTAAATTCCTTCTCACAATTGCAAGCCTCTCTATAAACCATTTTTCTGTTGGCTTCTGAGAGCTTTTTGATCTAGATGTAGTGATAACACACACTTTCAATAATAAACAGCAAACCGAACTACTGTAAATGTCTGAAGTTTAAATAGGGCCAGTTCAGGTGAGATCCTAACAAGGTTCTGATCATTTCCACTCGATATGGTGAACCAGATTCCTAATTTTTAGATTTTTGAGGTGGTGATAAATGTAAGGGTGGATTTACTATTTCCACATACACAATTTAAATAAATATAAATCCAAAATTTTACAATGGACTAAATTTTGTAAATGTGGCATTTTTAAATTGGGATCAACTGCATGGCATATGCAGGAACTTTTTCCCTGTTGTGCGTCACTATGCTTTGTTACTTGTTCATATGACTAAATCGTATGAATGAATACTTTTTAGATTCACTGAGCCAGAGATCATGTATCAAATGCTGAAATTAAGATTTTATTGATATATAGAATTAAATTACTGGTGAATATTATTGTAAATATCTTGGAAGAAGAGAATTCTTTCCTGCTTTGCTGAACACTTGCACCTTTTATACATCATTATTTCTATAAACTCCTCACCAGTGAAAGCACTGTCTGATTTCTTCAGAGTTCTGAAGTTTTCTTATTAATTCTGTATTTCTCTTTCTTCAGGTACTGATCTATTTGTGGGGGAAAGAAAAAAAGAAAAAAAAGTATCCCCAGTGGCTGGCTGGACCATGTCACTATATTCTGTATAGCATGTAATAACAACTGCCTTAAATCTTAAAATGCCTTGGTGCATCAGTTTGGGTGGAGGTGTACTCCCTCCAAGAACAAATAGGTGTTCCCTATCTGTACCTTTTATAAGCTATGGAAACAATTCTGATTGACCATTTAAAAAAAGAAATTTCTGGTAAAGTTGTAAGTGAGAAAACTGTGAAGCATGAGTTGCATATTAACTTTGGTATACACGAGTGACCTGCTATAAAGTGGATAAAAACAACTGGGAGGAATCTGGTATGACCGCTTGCCTGATGCTGTTGAAAGAAACTCCAGATGAAGAGAGGGACCACTGTGGTTAAACAAAATGCACCAGTCTCAACTTGCATAGAATTGATTAATATGATCAATAGAGTATTGAAGCTGAGGGCTCTTAGGCCACCCAACATGGACTACCTACTAATAATACTTGTTAGAAAGCTTAGTCTGTCTATTCATTAACTCTTCACTATTTAGAGTGTAATTGAGCTGTACATTTTTAGCCAGAGATGCAAGCTCCTAGGTTTGTCTTCCCCCTCCTAAATACTTAACAATCACGAGAAAGTGGTTAATGGGTGTAAATTCATTATTCGCAAGGTATGAGATACTGTTTCATCAGATCACCTGTGACATGCACCCAACATGGATGGTAGCAGCTATTCTCTTGGGTTCTTGTCTTAATGGAGGACAGAAAGAAATGTCAAAATCGGCTATATAATTGTTACCTGTCTCGCTGTCCTTTGTACCCTGCATATTCAATTCTAGTGTCAGACTGCTTTGCTGATAGGGACTCATTTTCACTCCTTCACTTCAGCCTAGTTTACCACCAATAGCGGACTTCAGAAAGCATCCTTCTTGCTCTTAAAGGACCACAGCTCGATAAGGAATCGTCAATCCAGCATTGTGCAGCACTCTTCTCCCTCTTTCGGCTGTTCCTGTTAGGGGTCGCCACAGCGGATCATCTTTTTTCATATCTTTCTGTCCTCTGTATCTTGTTCTGTCACACCCATCACCTGCATGTCCTACCTCACCACATCCATAAACCTTCTCTTAGGCCTTCCTCTTTTCTCTTGCCTGGCAGCTCTATCCTTGGCATTCTTCTACCAATATACTCCGCATCTCTCCTCTGCACATGTCCAAACCAACGCAATCTCGCCTCTCTGACTTTCTCCCTACCATCCAACACGAGCTGACCCTCTAATATCCTCATTTCTAATCCTGCCCATCCTTGTTACACCCAGTGCAAATCTTAGCATCTTTAACTCTGCTACCTCCAAGTCGGTCTCCTGCTTTCTGATCAGTGCCACCGTCTCCAACCCATGTAACATAGTTGGTCTCACTACCGTCCTGTAGACTTTCCCTTTCGCTGATATCAGTCTGTCACATATCACTCCTAACACTCTTCTCCACTCATTCCACCCTGCCTGCACACTCTTTCACTTCTCTTCCACAATCCCCATTACTCTGTACTGTTGATCCCAAGTATTTAAACTCATCCACCTTTGCCAACTCTACACCTTGCATCCTCACCATTCCGCTCACCTCCCTCTCATTCACATACATGTATTCTGTCGTCTTCCTACTGAACTTCATTCCTCTCTTCTCTAGAGCATATCTCCACCTCTCCAGGGTCTCCAGCTTGCTCCTTACTATCGCAACAAATCACAATGTCATCAGCAAACATCATACTCCACGGAGACTCCTGTCTAATCTCAACTGTCAATTTGTCCTTCACCATTGCAAATAAGAAAGGGCTCCGAGCCAATCCCTGATGTAATCCTACCTCCACCTTGAATGCATCCGTCACTCCTACTACAGACCTCACCATGGTCATGCTTCCCTCGTACGTATCCTGTGCAACTCTTGCGTACTTCTCTGCCACTCTCGACCTTCCTCATGCAATACCACAGCTCTTCTCTTGTCACCCTGTCTCATGCTTTCTTCAGGTCCACAAAGACGCAATGCAACTCCTTCTGGGCTTCTCTATACTTCTCCATCAACACCCTCAGAGCAAACATTGCATCTGTGGTGCTCTTTCTTGGCATGAAACCATACTGCTGCTCACTAATCATCACCTCGCTTCTTAACTGAGCTTCCACTAGTCTTTCCCATAACTTCATGCTGTGGCTCATCAATTTTATCCCCCTGTAGTTATTACAGACCTGCACATCACCCCTTATTCTTAAATATCTGCACCAGTACACTTCTTCTCCACTCCTCAGGCATCCTCTCACTTTCCAAGATTCCATTAAACAATCTGGTTAAAACTCCACGGCCATCTCGCCTAAACACCTCCATGCTTCCATAGGTAAGTCATCTGGACCAACGGCTTTTCCATTCTTCATCCTCTTCATAGCTGTCCTTACTACTTCCTTGCTAATCCGTTGCACTTCCTGATTCACTATCTCCACATCATCCAACCTCTTCTCTCTCTCTCTCTCTCCATTCATCAGTCTCTCAAAGTACTCTTTCCATCTGCTCAACACACTCTCCCCGCTTGCAAGTACGTTTCCATCTTTATCCTTTATCACCCTAACCTGCTGCACATCTTTTCCAGCCCAGTCCCTCTGTAGCCCACTGGTCCTTTTCTCCCTTCTGGTGTCCAACCTCTCATACAACTCATCATGCGCCTTATCTTGAGCCTTCACCACCTCTCTCTTCACCTTGCGCCTTGTACTCTTGTCTACTTTCTGCATCTCTCTGACTATCCCACTTCTTCCTCTGTATACTCTCCTGTACTTCCCCATTTCACCACCAGGTTTCTTTTTTCTCCTTCCTCTGTCCAGATGTCACGCCAAACACCCTTCTTGCTGTCACCCTTACTACATCTGCTATAGTTTCCCAAATGTCAGGTAATTCTTTACTACCACCCAGTGCCTGTCTCAACTCCTCCCTGAACTCTACCTTGCAGTCTTCCTTTTTTAACTTCCACCATTTGATCCTTGGCTCTGCCCTCATTCTCTTCCTCCTCTTGATCTCCAACGTCATCCTACAGACCACCATCCTATGCTGCTTAACTACACTTTCCCTTGCCACCACTTTGCGGTCTTCAATCTCCTTCAGATCAACTCTCCTGCATAGGTTGTAATCTATCTGTGTGCATCTTCCTCCATTCTTGTACATAACCTTATGTTCCTCCCTCTTCTTAAAATACGTATTCACCACAGTCATGTCCATCCTTTTGGCAAAATCCACTATCCTCTGACCTTCATTCCTTTCCTTGACACCATACCTACCCATCACTTCCTCGTCTCCTCTGTTCCCTTCACCAACATGCCCATTGAAATCCGCTCCAATCACCACTTTCTGTCCCTTGGGTACACTGTTCATCACTTCATCCAATTCACTCCAAAAATCTTCTTTCTCATCCATTGCACACCCAACTTGCAGGGCATATGCACTAACAACATTCATCATCACACCTCAATTTCCAGCTTCATAATCATTACTCTGTCTGACATTCTTTTCACCTCCAAAACACTCTTGACATACTGTTCCTTCAGAATAACTCCTACTCCATTTCTACTCCTATCCACACCATGATAGAACAATTTGAATCCACCTCCGATCCACATGGCCTTATTCCCCTTCCATTTAGTCTCTTGCATGCACAATATATCAACCTTCCTTCTCTCCATCATATGTTAACTCACTCCCCTTACCAGTCATTTTGCCAACATTCAAAGTTCCTACCCTCAGTTCCACTCTATAATCACTCAATAATTAGATGGACATTGAGTTTAAGCTTTTACTTAAATTTTTAGTAATTTATATGATGACCAATAGTAACAAATGTAAGGAATATGAATTTTTACAAACTGTTCCAGATAATAGTTCCCAGATGGCCAAGTACCTTTAGGTTATTAATTATCCTTAATGGAGAAATGAGAAGAGAGATTTTTAGCTGGAGACCGAGCTCCTTGGAAAGTACTCAACAGCTAAGCAAAGAGCAAACTTTTATTTAAATGTCCATGGCTCCTCTCCACGTCAGTAAAGTGGCAATTGAGCCAAACATGCCATTCTTGCAACATAGCACTTACCGGTTTGAGATTCTTCCTGAAGAAAGTTCTCACTAAAGGCAGTTGGCCTCTAAACCCCCTTTGCCCAAATTAAGCAGAAACACATTTGACTTACTGTCAAGTTACTAAAGCAGCCACTTTTACCATTTAATCAAACTGCATATATAAAAAACATTTTAAATTCCTTCTTTGCCTTTCAAATTTCCAACAATACAATTTAACTTTCCTTCAGCTTGACAAGTTTCTTCAGGCTTTGGCCATTTACTAGAAGGCGAGGTAGCATATCTAGTTACTTTTTTTTTTTTTTTTTTTATTGTTTACCTTTTATGGTTTTTGTTTTGTTTTTGTTTTTTTAATTTCTCATTTTGTTCACATTGTGCATAACTTGCATGTTTTTCAGTTGATTCATAAGCCTCTATAAATGTTTGATTAGAGTTCTGTAGAGCAATGCAGAATTGTCTAAGAGAGAATCTAGAAGCATTTAAAAATCTTTTTTTTTTTTTTTTCTTTCTTTCTTTCTTTCTCCTTCCCCTACTATGGAGCGGTCAAATGTTCCCTATCACACACATTAAAGGACTTGAATCTATCAAAGTGAAGCGTCTACCCTGATCCTTTATTGTGCAGCATATCTGTGTTGTCCGTCCAATCAGTCATATTCAGATGGACCCTAGGTATTTATCAGTCTGCGCCATCTTCTAACTCATGATAGCAGTCAATCTTGAGAGGTTCTCCCTGCATTTCATGACATTAGTTTTTTTATTAAGTATCTAGTGTTGGGCCACACAGCTAACAGACATTTAGTGTTTTTGTTCCCAGTCCACCCCTGATCCCCACCCCCACGTTACAACGGCCCATGTATGATCTGGGCTGCCTATTCAGTCTTTGGTTTCTACATTGTGTTGCTGTTTATCTTGCAGAAGCCTTACGGAAATCACGACCAGCTTGGTTGAGCAACAACTTGAGCAGTGGAGCACTGAAGGCAAGCCTTCACAAAAACAAACTTCAAGCAAGCCTGAACCGGCCAGAGCTGACAGCAGCACTCCTGCTTATCAGGGTAACGCATCCTTCTGTTTTAAGCCAACACTTCAACACAATGATGTGAAAAGTGAAAGTAAATAAATAGACAGATCAACAGATCATTGTTTTCTTCTGAAATTCCAAAATGCTGATTTTTGTTAAATGATTTCTCTAGGGGTGTGTGTGTGTTTTCACGTTCCCAGATGTGTCAAAAGGTACTTAGTGGTAAGACACAAGTTACATCAATAGATGTGAACAGCTGCGGTTTAAGTTAAAAATCTGGAAAGTATGGTCTCTCTCTGAGGTGATCTCTTGTGAGGCGTTAGATATTACAGTATAAAAAGTATTCACCCTCATTGGAAGATTTTGCATTTTATTATTTACATTTAGATTATTTTGACATTAAACTTCTGATGATCATGTGAAAAAAGACAAATTAAATCCACTATAATTCAATGCTGTATAGCAAATGTGAAAACGTAAAATGGGGTGAATGTTTGTTTTACAGGCACTGTGACTCCGATTTCTAGAGGCTTTTATTGTGAAGGCCACCGACAGTACTTCAGGTGTAGTAGCCATGACGATGTTTGGGCTTTGTAAAATTTGTGCTGAATTTCTCTTCTGTAATGATAGAATGACTGTGCCATGAAGGATGCCATTTTATAGCATGGTGATGCAGAGCCTATTTAACTACCTGGGTTCAAATGACAGCCTGGTAACTAACTTCCAAGTTTTTCTCCAGCATCCCAAAGACCTGCATGATAAGTTTATTGTTAGCTTTAAATTGTCCCCATATGTGTGAGTTTGCTATGCTGGCTCTTGGACTGTTGTGACCAATGCTGCCAGGGTCCCTGTGACTGAAGTGGAGATTACAAAATGAATTAATGAATGGATCTTTTTTTTTTCCATCCACCATCATAATGTGACAGTTATCCAAGGTTAAAGAAAATGCATTACTTGGGTAAAAATTGTAATACAAATAATGTAATCTAAGACAGTTTAGTGATGTCATTGTCAAATGGTCTAGCAATTAAAGGAGCCAACACAACACACGTAAAGGCACCCTTCATAGACTATGAACCTGAGTTTAAAAACAGTGCTATCCACTCAACTATTATGTGACTGGATCCTGTATCAATAGTTTGAGATATCGGATCAATTACAGGTTGGCCTAGTGGCACAAGAGAAGTTTTTCTAAAAGTTGTTCATTTTCTCACATCCCAAAGACCTAATTAATTACATTACTATAGTGCTTTTCTAGCCTTAAAGCTTCTTACATACCTGTAGACTGTGGAGAACTACTTCAACCAACGCCAATGTATAGTATCCCATTGGGTGATGCAACAGCAGCCCTTGTTCCAGTGTGCTAGTTGTCTAAGAAGGGGCCGGAATGAATGTTCAATTTAGGCAATTTAGTCAGGATATCGTGAAACACCCTAATCCTTATGAAAGATCCCCTGGCATCCATTATGACCACAGACATCTGGACCTTTAATGTCTCATCCGACGGACAGCACCAATTTTTATAGCACAGCGTTCCTGTTACTGCAGTAGGGCATTGTAATCGACACAGGGAACCACAGGGTAAGTACCCCCTAATGGTCTTGCCACTTCCAACAGCATTCCTAGCTTTTACCTAGATGGTTTTCCATCCAATGATTGGCTGGGCCCAAACATGCTTAGCTTCAGTTGGATTACCTGTTCTGAAGTGCAAGAGGTATAGCTGCAGGCTAAACTGATTTTATATGCGAGTGTGGATTGGCACCCTTTCCGGGGTAAGCTCCTGTTTTGCAGTAAGTACTGTCCTTTATAATCCTATATTTTAGAAGGCTGGAATGTTAAAGAGCTATGGAGAAGCAGGAGTAAGTAGTTTGCAGACCTCTGGAGCTGCCCAGTCACAGCACTCCATGTGTACCCTGAAGATACTCTTGATTGTTTGTCATACACCTTTAGACAAGCTCTTCATGGTTGATGCTGTTTAGGGTGAAACAAAGCATTCTCCACTTCAAAGATGAGTATATTCAGAAGTCTATTATTTTGTTTAGGAAAATGTCCTATTACATGAAACTCTGTCTAAGCAGATGATGGACGAAAGCATAACGAACCCTTCATACAGTCCCAATTTGGAAAAGCAGCAGGTGACAATGGCACTGAAAACTTTACCTAAAAGGTAAGCATAAAGTGCATGTTTCTGTTCATTATGTGTTCTAAGCATTTTACTTCATACAATTTAAATGATAGTGTGAAAGGGATTAAAGTTTTGTGAAAACACTTTAGGCTCGGGTGGATGTTAAACAGGCCATAACCAAGGCAGCCTGATTTAAGATTACAGAGCCAGGCTTTGGCCTTCAGAGGCCCACAAAGGAAATCTAGTTTCAAAAATTCAAAGCACTTGAAAAGGCATCTTTCTATATTAAAAATATTGCAAGAGAGAGAAATCGACAACCCTCTGATTTTGAATGTTTATCAATAGATATTTACAGTATTGAAAAGCTCAAAAACAACAACAAAAGTGGCACAATCGGGGGTGATAAGACAGAAGGATTTGCCTAAAAAGGGAACCCCTAGCTAACAAATGCAATCCAAGATACCAATAATAGAAAGTCAAATACCATAATAAGAAAATATAATCTTCATGAAACTGCCCATGCCATCTTTTTAACCTCAATAAAAAGATCATCAACCCAAGTAGGGGTCACATCACAAATGTGTGATTGGTTGGATTCCTTATCAAGATCTTTTTTTGGAATAAGATTTTCCTTTTTGCATTTTGTTATGAAGATTTTGCCATCCAGTTGTACCAATTTCTTCCATCAGGTCTTCAGTTCAACATAGTAATGGTACATTTCGGTGTCTTGTATGTCTTTTCTGGAACAGTTTATTAACCTATAGTCTAAGTTAGATTATAAAGCATATAACTGCAACATTTTGTAAAAATATGTGCAGTGGTTTTTGTGTGTTACTGTAACAGACAGACAGGAAATCCAGTTTATTTATGCATTATATACAGTAATCCCACGCTATATCTCGCTTCGACTTTCGCGGTTTCACTCTATCGCGGATTTTAAATGTAAGCACATCTAAATATATATCACAGATTTTTCGCTGGTTCGCAGATTTCTGCAGACAGTCGGTCTTTTAATGTATGCTACACGCTTTCTCAGTTTGTTTGCCCTGTTGATTTCACACAAGGGACGCTATTGGCGGATGGCTAATCATAGCATGTATTGCATATTAACTAAAACTCCTCAATGATATAAGATATGCATCCCGCGCGGAGCTTGATTGTTTGCTTGTCTCTGCCTCTCTCTCACCCTCTCTGACATTCTCTGCGCCTGACGGAGGGGCTGTTTGCACAGAGTCTGTTTGCTTAAAAGATACTGATGCTCCTCTAAAAAAATGCCGCTTTATTGCGGTGCTCGGCATATTTAAAAGCACACGTATTGATTTTTTGATTGTTGCTTTAATCTCGCTATCTCTCTCTGACGTTCTCTGCGCCTGACGGAGGAGATGTGAGCAGAGGGGCTGTTTGCTTAGAAGATACTGATGGTCCTCTAAAAAATGCCGCGGCAAACTTAAAAGCACAAGTATTGATTTTTTGATTGTTTGCTTTTCTTTGCGAGCGATATCTCTCTCTCTCTCTCCCTCTGAAATTCTGTGCTCCTGAAGAGAAGATCTATTTGCATTCTTTTAATTGTGAGAAAGAACTGTCATCTCTGTCTTGTCATGGAGGACAGTTTAAACTTTTGACTAAAGGGTGTTGTTTCATGTCTAGAGGGCTCTAATAATGTTAACAGTGTGGGAGAGTTTATAAGGGCTTAAAATATATAAAAATAACTACACAAACATATGGTTTCTACTTCGCGGATTTTCGTCTATTGCGGGGGGTTCTGGAACGCAACCCCCGCGATCGAGGAGGGATTACTGTATTCAGATGATAATGGAAGGTTTTAGTGAGGTTGTCTCAGATTTTTTTTTTTTTTCCCTAGATATTTAATGTAGAAAACTGAAAACTTTTTATTGGCCTATATTCTAAGTTAGAATATGATGGAAATAGGTGCAACATTTTGTAAAAATAGGTACAGTGATCTTTGCATGATGCTGTAACAGACAGAAAAAAATCATCTTTATACGGTATATATCGATTACGATCATTGCATAACATTCTCAAAACTACTTTCTGGTAATTCAGTGCTTTGGGGGCTGGTGTTTAGGCTGACCACACTGGGTTCAAGCAAAAACCAATTCTGGATGGGAGGCTAGTCCATCACAGGGCAGGCTGCACACATGCAGCCACTTGGGTTAACTGGCAATTCCAAATTGACCTACCACTCATGTCTTTTTCAAAATCGGAGGACACAGGGAGAACATGTAAATGCCCCCAGACAGTGACTGGAGGGGAGATTCAAATGCTAGATCCATGAGCAAGAACCGCTGTGCTGCCATATAATATAACATATGATATAAAGTAGATAATCTGGTTAGAAAACGGATAGCCATAACTGGAGAATGGATGAATATTAGGTCATAACAGAATAATGATTTTATTAGCAGTTTTTCCTCTAGATCTCATGACACTATAGGGTGCAACCACAAATACAGTAACAACACGATTAGTATTTTATGTAGCCTGTTTCACAGTAGGTAACGTAATCCAAGTGAAGATTGTAATTTCATTTTCTGAAATGGCTTTCCAAGTGCAAGTCTTCAGAGGAAGTGAAATCAAATCTGATGGCAGGAAGTTCCAGGCCGGAGCTAAGCCTGTATAGGTTACTGATCCATCAAATGACATACTCGCAAATAACCAAATTAGTATTGCTGGTCATACTTTATGCACATTATTGGCATGCAGGAGGGATCAGGAGACCCTGCAGAAAACCAAAGTGAGTGCTATGAGAACATGTAAACTCCACAGAGGAGTCTGGGAAGTAAATCATTGCTTGGACATAGTGAGGTCGCAAAGCTATTTATAATAATCATTTTTCTGTTTTTAATGTTTTTGATTTTGAATGGCATGTTTTTATGGATGTGAATTCTTGTAAAACAACTCTATCTATGTCTGGTCATGCGTCTCAGAAGTCAGGACACGTGACTTCCCTTCTCTCTGGACCAAATTAAAGTTGAACGAGAGATAATGGCAGTAGCAGTAGTCATTGTATTGTCAGGTATACCTAGTGCAGTGAAATTCTTTCTTACATGTCCGACCAGCATGGAACATGTTGCCACTTTCCATGGCCTGATAAGTGATTTTTATTTACATTCTTGTTTATTTTGCTGATAAGAAAATACAGTTCTGTGTAATTTTTCCCACTTGTGTTTCAGTAGTAGCATTGTCACGTGTACAGAACACATGAAATTTTATACTTGTTTGTCCAACTAATGTGACGCAAATTAGATGGAGATCCCTAATATAATTATAATTTAATAATAAAATATATAATATAAAAATATATATAATAAAAATAAATTATAAAAAAAAAAGTATACAACAGGATCTCCTGCAGTTTGTTGTCCATTTTGGTGGCGGGGAAAGTCTCTGTATTCACAAATGCCGTTGGTTTCTTTCTGGTGCAAGAGTTGTGGTTTAAGTATCTCAATGTTTTTCATCACTTTTTTTTACTTAGGAAGAATGTTAGCTCTGGCAGCCCCTACCCTGTACTTCCACAGCGACACTATGGCAGTGCGCAACAGATATTTGGCTCCCCTCAGTTGGCACAGCGTCTCATCTTGATCTCATCTAACATGCCAGCTTATGAGGTGGGTTGAAACAAAAGCTTCATGAAGAAAAGTCTAGTTTCAGGGTCCTACTTATGAGCTTCTGCTAAGAATACATAATGTATAGCAACTAATATTGGGGTCCAAGTGTGAAAGTGAGCTATAATTATGCCTAAATTAATTCATGAGCTTATTGGGTGCCAATTGTTAAGCACTGGACAATAGACCAAAATGAGCTGTTGAGTGAGTTTTATTTTAGTATGTTGTTAATGGTATTCATGTTTTATTTGTATTACAAATGTAGTTTTTCTTTTGAGTGGTGCAATAGCAATTCTGCATCACAGTACGGAGACCTGGGTTCTTATCCCAGGTGCTCCCAGTGTAAAATTTGTATGTTGATCCTATATCTTTGTGGGTTTCCTCCACATGTTCCAGTTTCCTCTCACAGTCCAAAGAAATGCAAGTGAATTGTCCTAGCAAGGCTAAACTGGCCTGCATGTGTGAGTGAATGTGTTCACCCTGTGCATCTCTGTGATTAGCGGAGAATGCACTATAAGCGTTAAAAGTCTAATTTGGTAGTTTTATCACCAGAATAAAAAAATTAGGTGGTACACTTCATGGTTTTGTATTTATTTTAAATACATAGTGGTAATTCATGCTGTTTTGTCCATTTTTGTCTCTTTTTATAGGTGCTCTTAGACAGTGTGAAGGTCGGCATCATCCCCATCTTGTATGAACATGACGGAGTGACACTTGAAAGCCTGCTGTATCGTGTTGAAAAAATGCTACAAGGACTGAAAGCTCAAAGCATTGGGGTCTTTGCTGAAGGTGATGCTGGAGAAATTGATCTTATACAAGGTTAGTATCATTGTATGTATGGAGAGATAAAAATATAGAGAGAAAGAGAGATGTAGTCATGAAAAAGTTTGGGAACCCCTCTTAATTCTTCGGATTTTTGTTTATAATTGGCGGAGCTTTCAAAGTAGCAACTTCCTTTTAATATACGACATGCCTTATGGAAACGGTAGTATTTCAGCAGTGACATTAAGTTTCTTGGATTAACAGAAAATATGCAATATGCATCACAACAAAATTAGACAGGTGCATAAATTTGGGCACCCAAACAGAAATATGACATCAACACTTAGTTGATCCTCCTTTTGATAATATAACAGCCTCTAGATGCCTTCTATAGTCTTTCAGTGTCTGGATTCTGGATGGAGGTATTGTTGACCATTCTTCCATACAAAATCTCTCCAGTTCAGTTAAATTTAATGACTGCCGAGCATGGACAGCCTGCTTCAAATCATCCCATAGATTTTCGATGATATTCAAGGTAGGTGACTGTGACGGCCATTCCAGAACATTGTACTTCTCCCTCTGCATGAATGCCTTTGTAGATATTGAACTCTGTTTTGGGTCATTGTCTTGTTGGTATATCCAATCCCTGCATAAGTAACTTCAACTTTGTGACTGATGCTTGAACATTATCCTGAAGAATTTGCTGATATTGGGTTGAATTCATCCGACCCTCGACTTTAACAAGGGCCCCAGTCCCTGAACTAGCCACACAGCCCCACAGCATGATGGAACCTCCACCACATTTGACCAGAGGTAGCAGGTGTTTTTCTTGGAATGCGATGGTGTTCTTCCGCCTTCAAAGCGCTTTTTGTTATGTCCAAATAATTTGATTTTTGCCTCATCAGTCCAAAGCACTTTGTTCCAAAATGAATCTGGCTTGTCTAAATGAGCATTGGCATACAACAAGCGACTCTGTTTCTGGCATGGGTGCAGAAAGGGCTTCATTCTCATCACCCTGCCATACAGATGTTCTTTGTACAAAATGTGCTGAATTGTAGAACGATGTCCAGATACACCATCTGCAGCAAGATGATCTTGCAGGTCTTTGGAGGTGATCTGCGGGTTGTCTAACCATTCTCGCAATCCTGCCTCTGCATATGCCGCTCCTGTCCTTTTCTTGGCCTGCCAGACCTGAGTTGGTTTAACAGCAACTGTGCCTGTGGCCTTCCATTTCCTGCTTCCATTCCTTACAGTTGAAACTGACAGTTTAAATATCTGAGAGAGCTTTTTGTAGCCTTTCCCTAAACCATGAGACTCAACAATCTTTGTTTTCAGATCTTTGGAGAGTTACTTTGAGGATCCCATGTTGTCACTCTTCACTATAGAGTCAAAGGGAAGCACAACCTTTAATTGACCATCTTAAATACCATTTCTCATGATTGGACACACCTGTCTATGAAGTTCAAGGCATAATGAGCTAATCCAACCAATTTGGTGTTGCAAGTAATCCGTATTGAGCAGTTGCATGTATTCAAACAGCAAAATTACAAGGTGACCCAAATTTTTGCACAGCCAGTTTGGTGTTTTTTTTTTACATTTGATTTAATTTCCTACAACTAAATACTGCTTCACTAAAGTGTTGCTTAGTTAGTGGGCACCCCTGGTATACAGACTATATCATACACTAGTGAGACTGCATCTGAAGGACTGTGTGCAGTTCTGGTTTCCATGCTGCAAGACAAACAGAGCTGCACTTTAAGCTCTGCAGAGGTGACCAACCAGGTGCATCCCAGGACACGTCATACTCTGACAGACCTAGAGAATTACACATTTTTAGTCTTGAGCAGAGGGACTGCACTTGGACCTAATCCACGTCTTCAAAGTTCTCAATGGCAGCGATTAAAGTAGATCCATCAAAATGCTTTCAATTTAGAGGTGAATCACGTACTGGATGGCACCAGTGGGATTTACTACTTCACTTCTTTATTCAAAGAATCTGGAACCAACTATCGAGACACGTATTTGAAGCATAAATCTTGATATAAGAAGGATCTGGATGAGAGATTGTGAGAGCTTAGCTGTTAGCTAAATGAACAAGCTTGATGGACTGAATGATGGTCTCTCATTTTTTTTTTTTTTCTTGAATGTTTTATATTCTTACGTTCAGTGGTTCTCAAGTTCAGTCTTGGAGTTCTGGAGCTTCGCAGTACATTTTACACAAGCAGTCTTTCAAGCTTCTGAAGTTTTTTGAATGAGTGCAGAACCCAATAAGCACAACTTTTTACCAAGTCAATGGTGGGCCCATGATGGACTGACACAACCCTGAATAGGGTTTGAGGGTATTATGTTATGAAATACTCTGAATGCAGCCAGGTTTAAGATCTGGAAAAGTTTAAGACAACATTGTTGTCCGTTTAAAACGGAATCTGGCTTGAATGGTTCATCTGTCTAAAATCTTTAGTGCAGATCCCTTTGCTAACATGCATATACGGTATAGTGTCTTGTCTCTTTCCAGCATTTTTCAGGCTTGTTGTAGTTGACTAGTTTTACCTGCCTGCTATAGAAGGAGAGTATTGAGATGCTCAGGGATACTAAGCAGATCGAGAATTAGCAGGCAATTCTTCAGCCATATGATGCCCATCCATTTTAACCCCTGTAGGCTGTGTAATGGACATAATTCTACTAATTAAATTCTGCTCACCACAGGCTGGAAGATAAATGAGAAAAACATCTTGAATCCTCAAGTGAGAGAGTTCTGGGAAAAACTTGCAGGCTTTGCAGTGACAAAGGCAGAAGGTGGATCTTTAGACATCTTTAATCCTCTGGCAGCTTCAGGTTGGTGAATCTGAGTTTGCATGCTCATTCATTGTGCCTTAGTAGTTTAATTTTAATTTAAAATTAACTCTTTCAATGTGAAATTTGATTTTTCTTAAAATGAAAATATCAACAACATATATGACAGATTCTGGCTTTAATAGGTGACATTGGTTATCTATTTCAATCCCATTTGTGCACCTATGAACCTTTCACTGAGCAGTCATTGACAAAACTTGGATGGAGTAGAAGCAGAATGCATACATTTTCTTTTAAACCATGAATTAAATAATTCCATTTTGCTAGTTAATTTTTTTATACTGAAGCAAGATACCTGGCAAGAAGGCAGTATGGGGCATCAGTCCCTAACAGGTCACCCTCCCTCATAATTGATTAACTGACAACTGCAAATCAACTTAATCTAGACATTTTAATAAGAGGGATCTTATTACAAGTTCTTTGATGCTTTTTAATTTTACATTGTGGTATCCCTGCAAAACCTGATGACAAACCAAATGTCCCTCTCTTTGGGGGAATAAAAATCTGAATTGAATTGGAACCTACGTTGTCAGGGAAAACACACACAAACAATGTAAGTATATCCAGTAGGGAACTTTTAGTATTGAACCAGTACTAGAGCAGATATATATACTTCCCCAGTTATGTATGTATGTAATAATATATTTATATACACACACATTATATGTGTAATTAATATATATATATATATATATATATATATATATATATATTTTTTTTTTTATTATTTTATTAATTAATTATACAGTCCAGTGCATCCGGAAAGTATTCACAGCACTTCACTTTTTTGACATTTTGTTATGTTACAGCCTTATTCCAAAATGGATTAAATTCATTTTTTTTCTTCAGAATTCTACACACAACACCTCATAATGACAACGTGAAAAAAAGTTTACTGGAGGATTTTGCAAATTAATTAAAAATAAAAAAAACTGAGAAATCCCATGTCCATAAGTATTCACAGCCTTTGCACAATACTTGGTCGATGTACCTTTGGCAGCAATTCCAGCCTCAAGTCTTTTTGAATATGATGCCACAAGCTTGGCACACCTATCCTTCGCCCATTCCTCTTTTCAGCACCTCTCAAGCTCCATCAGGTTGGATGGGAAGCGTCGGTGCACTGCCATTTTAGGATCTCTCCAGAGATGTTCAATCGGATTCAAGTCTGGGGTCTGGCTGGGCCACTCAAAGACATTCACAGAGTTGTCCTGAAGCCACTCCTTTGATATCTTGGCTGTGTGCTTAGGGTCGTTGTCCTGCTGAAAGATGAACCGTCGCCCCAGTCTGATGTCAAGAGCGCTCTGGAGCAGGTTTTCATTCAGGATGTCTCTGTACATTGCTGCAGTCGTCTTTCCCTTTATCCTGACTAGTCTCCCAGTTCCTGCCGCTGAAAAACATCCCCACAGCATGATGCTGCCACCACCCTGCTTCACTGTAGGGATGGTATTGGCCTGGTGATGAGCGGTGCCTGGTTTCCTCCAAACGCGACGCCTGGCATTCATACCAAAGAGTTCAATCTTTGTCTCGTCAGACCAGAGAATTTTGTTTCTCATGGTCTGAGATCCCCTCAGGTGCCTTTTGGCAAACTCCAGGCGGGCTGCCATGTGCCTTTTACTAAGGAGTGGCTTCCGTCTGGCCACTCTACCATACAGGCCTGATTGCTGCAGAGATGGTTGTCCTTCTGGAAGGTTCTCCTCTCTCAACAGAGGACCTCTGGAGCTCTGACAGAGTGACCATCGGGTTCTTGGTCACCTCCCTGACTAAGGCCCTTCTCTCCCGACTGCTCAGTTTAGATGGCCGGCCAGCTCTAGGAAGAGTCCTGGTGGTTTCGAACTTCTTCCACTTACGGATGATGGAGGCCACTGTGCTCATTGGGACCTTCAAAGCAGCAGAAATGTTTCTGTAACCTTCCCCAGATTTGTGCCTCGAGACAATCCTGTCTCGGAGGTCTACAGACAATTCCTTTTGACTTCATGCTTGGTTTGTGCTCTGACATGAACTGTCAACTGTGGGACCTTCTATAGACAGGTGTGTGCCTTTTAAATCAGGTCCAGTCAACTGAATTTAAGCTGCAGAAACATCTCAAGGATGATCAGGGGAAACCGGATGCACCTGAGCTCAATTTGGAGCTTCATGGCAAAGGCTGAGAATACTTATGTACATGTGATTTCTCAGTTTTTTTATTTTTAATAAATTAGCAAAAATCTCAAGTAAACTTTTTTCATGTTGTCATTATGAGGTGTTGTGTGTAGAATTCTGAGGAAAAAAATGAATTTAATTTATTTTGGAATAAGGCTGTAACATAACAAAATGTGGAAAAAGTGATGCGCTGTGAATACTTTCTGGATGCACTGTATATGGGGGAAACCATATGAGGCCTATTGAATTATCAAATAGCATTTATCTTACTATTCTGGATGGTACGCCATTGCAAGGCATATTCTCACACCAGGCAAAGAAAGTCTTCATTTAGCCTATTTTGAACATCTTTGAGATGGAGAGACATAGTGAGCAAGACCATGGAGAACATGCAAACTCTACACTTGCAGGGGCAAGGCCTCTGTGTCACCTCTGTGAGTGACACTGCAACTGTGCTATTGATTTAAATAAAGACCATACTTCAAAGTGATCACCTAAATGTAGAAATGGCCTAATGCAGACATTTTATATTTTGTTCAAGTCCATGTCGAGAAGATAATACTTGTTAATATTTACTCATTTTCTCCTAATTGGACATACCACCTTTTAACTTTTTTTTATTCTATTTTATTTTTAATAATTTTCTTAATGGATATGTTGTATTACAGTAGGCTTCTGTTGGGTTAAAATATCAGCAGTCAAGTATCAATTTTAAAGTTATTTATTACTGTATTTAAACTTTGGCTTTACCCAAGCGTCTGCTTTTTGTTTTCTAGAGGCAGGAGTGGACGTAATTAATAAAATTTCCACTCTGACAGGCTTAGAAGTGAGTACACCAACTGGGATATCAGCTGGCTCACATAGACATGGTGAGTAGACATTTTGTCGTCCTGAGGATGTAATGGTCTGGCAGAAGTGTGCCACCTCTGTCAAAAATTCAGCAAAATGCCATTCCTGAAGACGTGGGTAGAACCAATTGAAAGGAAGCAAAATTTTAGATGGAGAAAATGTAATTGTAGGAAGATTTATTACTGTTATAAACCTCAATCAATATACCAGGCATTTAAAAATGCAAAATATATGCACAAAATGGGTGTATTTTTAATAAGCTCTTGAACCTTATGTACATTATGTATCTAGCTGTGCTTAATTTCTTGTCATATTCTTTGTCATGATTCATGCAGTGAGTTGCACTAGATAAAATTACTGACCTATCCATAAATAATAGATATGTTTGTGCATATATGTATGAATTATAACAGAGTGAATACTATTTATTTCTCCAGCATGGATATTTAAAGTAGCCAGTGAGCTCAACATGTGCACAATAAGAATTTTATTTAATAACGCAATGAAAGAGATGAGCAAGAAGATAAAATAAATGAGAGAATCCAGGTCAAGACTTTCAGTTAATATTCACATCAAACACCAGAGTATATAATAGCAGGGCTCGCAAAATCGCTAGCCCGACGTCCCGGGGCTATTGTGTCTTCCAGTCGGGCTACCAAAATCTATCTCAGCCCTGCCCGTCGGGCTATCATAGGAAGGAAAAATATATGGCAATGCTTTTGCATTCTTTCGCAAATGTAGCTGGGTAATTATGTCATTTACGGGCATCGATAAGCCACTGTCAATATGTGAAATATTGAAATCGCGTTTGAATTCGCTTGTTTTTTCTTTCACTTTGCGGTCGCGCGAACTGTGTATAGAAAGCGGCAGTACTGATTGGTCAGTGACAGATTAATTGCACACCAATTCCTCTGACATCGTCTTATCACTCATTGGTTTACTATTCAAAAGTGAGAAGTGAAATCTCCCGCAGCAAGCTTTAAACATGTGATAGAGGTTGATTGCGCAGAGAATTTAAAAAATCGCTGACCGTTGTGTGTGCGTGTGTAAAAATAGATGGATTTACGCAGGTATTTTAGTTCTGCTGAGCCAAAGAAGACAGGTCAGGGTGAAGAAGGGACAGCCAAAGAAAAGCCTACCACAAAGCGGAAAAGTTATGACAAATTAGACTATGAGGCAAAAAGAAAGCGCAGCTTTTTGGTTTCATGGACAAAAGAATTTCTGTGGCTGGAATATGACAAGCTAAATAACATAATGTTCTGCCGGGTGTGTCGTGAGTTTCCCTCGATTTCTGACTCGACAAGCCTTTGTTACTGGGACCAGTAATTTTAGGAAAGACCCTATCAAAACCCATGAGAAATCTCTGCATCACAAGAAATGCATTGGTGCTCAGTCTGCAGCATCTTTCCCAGAACAAACACCAATTGCAAAACCATACTAAAAATAAACCAAGCACAACAAGAAGTCTTGAAAAAGCTGTTTAGAACAGCGTACTATGTTGCAAAGAGTGAACTACCATTGGCAAAATTTAGCAGTCTTTGCAAACTTCAAAAAGCAAATGGCCTAGATCTTGGTTCCACTTACCTCAATGACCATGCTTGCAGAGAGTTTATTGGAGCAATAGCACAAATTTCAAGAGACCAGATTGAAAAGGAAATTCAAGAAAGCAGGTTCTTATCCATTCTTGCAGATGGCAGTACAGACACTGGTATAATAGAACAGGAGTTGGTTCATGTCAGGTATGTGAGAGATAATGGTGACATATCCACATACATGATCAAATGTCAGCCAGTCAAGAGTGCAAATGCTGCAGGTATTTTAGAGGCTATTGATGAAGCAGTGAACACCATGGGTATCAGAGAAGACACATGGAAAAGAAAGTAGTGTGTGCAAATTTTGATGGTGCTGCAGTGATGATGGGTGAGAAAACAGGAGTAGCTGGGAGACTGAAACAGAGGATACCCCACATCATAACAATCCACTGTGTGGCACACAAGTTAGAGCTAGCCGTGCTGGATAGCGTGAAAGGCTGTGAGTACCTGGTGAAATTTGAAGGTACACTGAAAACCATCTTTAAGATGTACTACTATTCCCCAAAGAAGCGAAGAGAACTGACAGAAATAAGTGAACTGCTAAATGAGAAACTGGCACATTTCAGTGGCCTGAAGAGCACACGGTGGCTTCCAAGCCGGCTGAGATGTCTGAAGGCTGTGGAAAAATTACACTCCCACTGTTGTTCATATGGAGAACATGGCAGGAGGAAGTGATGTCAAGTCCGAGGATGCAGCCAAAGCTAAGGGGGTGGTGCAGGAGATGAAGACTGAGAAATTTGTTCGCTTCCTGCATTTCATGTTGGACTACAGTACCATCTTATCCAAGTGCTGTACTGATTTTCAGCATGATAACCTAAACATCACACGAACAAATCAGTTAGTTGAGAGCACCACATCACGCTTACTCAGCCTAAAAACAAAACCAGGAGAATACCAGAAAACCTTGGACACAAAGTTCACAGCGAACGAGGATGGTAGCATTTGCTACTGTGGAACTCAGCTCACAAAAAGTCAGCGACCTGCTAGAAGAGGTGAGGGTACAGACAAAGACACCTTTGGTGCAGAGATTCAGAAGATTATTGACAACTCAGTCAAGTATATGGACAATAGATTTAAAAATCTGCGTGAAAAGCCTCTCTCTTGTTTCAAAGTTTTGACCCTTCCACTCTTCCATACCCCAGAGAAGAGCTGGCAAATTATGGGAATGAAGAGGTGGATTATCTTGTCACACATTTTGCCAGTTTGCTAGATGAGGAAGAGAAAGAGAAAATTCCACAAGAATGGATGGATCTAAAATGTGGCTTGCAGAACACCGGGGTAGCAAGGTAGTTGATTGCTTGTACAGAGATCTCCTCTCTGAGAATCCAGAACACCTCTCTCATATCTTGTTGCTGGTGAAATTAATGCTGACACTTAGTCCATCAACAGCCATCTGTGAGAGAGGATTTTCTTGCATGAACCGAGTGAAGACAACACATCGTACCTCTCTACACCCTGAAACACTGAATGACTGCATGCAACTCTCCATTAATGGGGAAACAGTTGAATCTTTTTGCCCTGACAAGTCAATTCGTTTCTGGATGTTTTCTGGAAAAGGTTCAAGACACCTGGATCATAAAACTCCGACAAGAACAAAGAGCAGTGAAATGGAGGCCGATGCACAGGAAGAGAAAGCTGATGGAGGAGATGCTATGCCCTCAACGTCGAGTGGCATTTTCTCATCCGTGACTTCAGTGGAAATTTCAGATTCAGAATCTGACACAGACTGATTCATGTTCTACACAGTTCTTACAAGTTCATAGAAATTTCTGTTCAATTAGAACCAAATATTTGAGTTGATGATTGTAATTTTTATACAGTTGTTGTAATTTGTGTTTTAACAATTTTTTGATTGATGTTTTATTTCCTTTACAATATTATACATTAAAAATAATCTTTTTTATTCGGGCTACTTAAATTTATTTTGGGCTACCAAAAACTGAAGAGTGCCTGCCCGAAGGGCTACCAGGGATTTTGAAATTTTGCGAGCCCTGAATAGTTAGTACCAGACAGGCTGGTTTTGATTACTTCTGCTGATCTTCTGGGATTTTCAAACATGACAGTCATCATCTTCTTTCAGTTGCTCCTGTTAGGAGTTGCCACAGCGGATCATCCAAAATTGTTGTCCACATTTTGATTTGGCAAAAGTTTACACCGGATGCCCTTCCCGACTTAACCCACCCCATTTATCCAGGCTCTATCCGGCATGAAGAAATACACTGGTTTGTGCATTCCCTGTGGCTGGGTTACATGATAGTCTCTCATGAATTTACTCAAAATGGTGAGACAAACATCCATCCCGTTCTGCAGACAGAAATGCTTTGATGCTGCAGTGGGCACAGGTTCACCAAAATTGGACATTTTGAAGACTGGAAAAATGTAGTATCAGTCAATTATCAATTGCATCATCGGCCTATTTGACTATACTTGAGGACCATGTGCATCTCTTCTTGGCCACGAATTTTCCTTTTATTGGCTGCTTCTAGCATCATGATGCACCATTTTATAAAGCAAACATTGTCTCAAACTGGTTTCCTGAACATGACAATAAATTCACTTTCTTCAGTGACCTTCCCATCCACTGGGTCTGAATCTAATGGCACACACACCTCTGGGATGTGGTAGAACAGGAGATTCAGAGCCTGAATGTGCATATGCAAAAACTGTGTGATGCAATCATGTCACCGTGGACCAGTTTCGAAAGAATGCGGAATCAATATTGTGAAGAATTGAAGAGTATTAGAGTAATATTCCTAAAATTTGCTCAATGAGTGTATATGCACACACCTAAATCTCTACCATAATAATCAACTAATGGGCAGAAAACATAAATATCTAGAGAAGTACTTATGCCTATATTAGGAGGACATTTATAAATGACACAAATATGGGTTCACAAGAGCAATATTATCACAGCTACAGAGTAAAGTGAAATTCTTTCTTGCATGTGCTAGTCAACATGGAACATATAGTCACTTTCTGACTCCATTATCTAACAGTGACCAGAGTGGGAACTGAGCCCAGGTTACAAATCAATACTTCTATTTAATCCATTTTCTGACTCCACTTAATCCATTAAAGAGTCTTGGGATTTCAGTCCAGTGCAGCAGATAATTTCATGTAACCCATTTTTGATAAGTTGTCAAAAATGCTGAAATCCTGAAACAAAAAATTATTCAATATTATTTCTAATAGGGTGGGGAATCTCCATTCTAGGGGGTAATTCCCTTCTGTTAGAAAAGTAACTAAAACTTTCTGTAGAATAAGCTTCGTTAAACAGGGGATGGTGTGATTTTCATGATGTTAATATTGGAAGCAACACTTAGAGTGAATTTAATAGTAAAGTGATGATTTGACAATGCCTTTTATTTCTAGAAGAAAAAAAAAATGACTAACTTCTAAAAGTTGACAATTGAGGAGTGAAACATGCTGACTAACGGTGATCAAATATCTTAGTCTGCAGTGAGTGGCTTGGGAAACGGAAAGCGACTCTTCCCTGTGTCACGTACTTCAATGAAAGCAAGCTGTTGTCCTGGTGCCGGCTAGCGGACGTGCTGCAGGAGGCCCTGAAGACAGTCAGGAAACAACTCCGACCTTATCTGAGAGAAACGCAGAGGGAAGTGTGTGGAAGGATCATCGGTAAGAGTCCAGGAAATGGCTTGAGCCAGCCAGCTGTTGGGCTCCAATATGCCTATGTTGGGTGTGGGGGAAGGGGTGCAGATCTTGCAATGTGTATATGATTTAGAAAATAAGTCCTCAAGCACTCAAAACCAGAAACTGGAAAATAATTAAAAGTGGATCATTTTGAATTTGCATAATTAAATATCTATCTATCTATCGCCTTATCTATCTATCTATCTATCTATCGGTGTTAATTGGCAAAAGTTATGACTAATTTATATGGTTTCTGACTGGGCTTCATCTCCCAACTCCTATTTAAATAAAACTCTGTGCCTTGTCTCTGTAAAGTCAAAGATTTGGCTGGTGATGCTGTTTTATTATAATTAATCATCAAAATGATTTTTTGGGGATTTTTTGCAAATACATCTAAAGTCAAATGAAAGCAGATGCCATTTTATATGTAGTTAAATAATTCTAAGGGTTGTGTGTCTTTGTCATGCAATTTGTTTTGAACCTATGGGACTGGAACTTTCATCTTGGTCTTAATCGCAAGCTTATACTGTGATACGTGCTGGTGAAGTAAAAAATAGTAAAAAAAGTTATCGGAGTTTTTCATCTCAATGATTGAGAAGGTGACATGGCAGAAAAAAAAAAAACGCAGCATCTGCTGAGTGGGAGGCAAATTGCCAAAGTATATTGTGTGATATGAAGAGGAAAAACGACAATTCCAGCATCTGTTCTGCCTCAAGCAAATGTGGTGTGCTAATCTTGCAGGTACTCGCAAAATGCTGGAGCTAGAAACTTGATCTTTGGAGTGCTGGAGGGACACTTGTTTTCTAGTATATAAATATATAGTAAACTTTATAGAAACATTTGTTGGAAAAGTGCTCATTCTTTTTGTCTTTGTTAATCAAAAATAAGATGGCCTTAGTTCATTATCTATCTGCAGTTTTCACCCTGAAAAGTCATTTCATTGTTTTTCTTTACAGGCCACTTTATGTACGAGTCAATGAGCCTGGCAAAAATTCAAGAAAACCGTGAGCTGGCTTTGGCATTATCTGAAGGTCTTGTAGCAGTGTCACGGGAAAGATGCGTATGTGTAATTAAACTTATTTAATTAAAAAAAAAACCCAAACTTGATATTTACTGATCAAGACTGAAAGAGGAAAGTCTCCAATGGTTTTTTTTTTTTTCCCCCCCCATCTTCTATAGGAGAGCCCTCTGGAATTCCTGGCTGCTTTCCTCACACAGAGGTGCAAGGGTGCAGATGGAAGAATCCCAAATCTAACATTTCTTACTGAAAGTCAGTCTTCGGTGCCCCTAAACGATTTTATCAAGGTGGGCAGTGCAGCAGTGGTCATTAAACTAGTGCATGAGTCACCGGTTTCATTATGAAGCACTTCACTTTAAAACAGAAATAACTTTGTGATGGTGCTGGCTTTGTATATCGTAATATTTATAGTTTCATGAAGATAAAAAAAAAAAAAATCTGTCGCCAGGAGGAACTTTGGCATTTTACAGAATCTTATTAAATAACTAAATAGATAAATACACACAGTCACTCTGTGATCTGAACACACACCAGAACGACTTAAAAAGAGTCTTCTGACTTGGTAGTCACAGTCGCTGCTTATTACCCTCTGATTGGGCCCTCAGTTACACTCCTGTGAATGACATCTCCAGAAATTTGAGACTGAAGGATCACACTCTTCAGGAAAGAAAGCATACAGACATGTGACAGAACAGGAAGAAACTGGAGCAGGGAGTTTACATTTTTACGAGAAATATTCTATTTACTTTTCCCTTCATTTCTGTGGAAGCACTTTCTCATGAGAATTTTTGCTCCCTCCGAGTGGTGGGTGGATCAGCTAAAAATCCAAATCATGGTAAACGTTTGAAATCTAAACATTCTGGCAGCATTTGTACACTATATAAACTTTGCAAACAAACTTTAACAGATGAGTTAATGATTAAATGTACACACAGGTTAATCACTTATTCTTCTAAACATTTGTTAACACTCAAATGGATTTTTGATAGCAGGTATTGAACTCTTTGACTGAAGAAAATAAAAGAGCAACTTCTTTCTCGCTCACACAATTACCAAGGAAACACAACACTAAACATGGCTGCTTCCCATTCTTCCTCCTGATTTACATGTATTTGGCTGGTGACTTGCTTCATTTTAGATACAATTGGTTTGATTTCTTTTTCTTTTTCCAAATTTGCAGCATAGCCTGATAAAGTGGCTTGCTCATGGTCACATTGTGTCAGTAGTGGATTCACAGCCTCAAGGTTTGAAGACTAAAGCTTTAACCACTTTGCTACACTGCCTACATACTTAATACTCTCAAACCTGCTTAATCCAATGGACTTACCAGTTGGTTTGAACAATAGAAATATTGATTCATTCTTACTTTTCAAATCTAAACCTAAAACCCATTTGTTTAAGACTGCTTTTTCTCTTTGACTGCAATTGCTCTGTCGGATTTTAAATTTTGTAGTTTTATTTATAGTGTGTGTGTTTTATTTATTGTTCTGTGTCCTTGAGTGTTTAGAAAGGTGCCTAGGAATAAATATATTATTATTAATAGCAACTACCTCGGAGAGACACCACTTTACACATCAGCCATAGTAAGATTTTTTTTTTTTTTTCCTTCATGATTTCCTACTAGAACATCACAGGCAGGTTAGCTGATTTCCTTAAGGTACCAGAATGAGTCCGAGGGCATGGACTGAATGGGCCTTGGAGTTTAAAGCTCAATGTCTTAGCCATTAAAACACATGTGCAACTAAGAATTTCACTGTATTCTGTATACATGACAACAGCGACCCCATAACACCTTGGACATTTTCACAAAATGACATCTGGTGAGATGTCACAGCTCAAAATAATTAAAATAAATAAATAAATAATGAACAAATACAACATAACCAGGCTTACTCAGAGGTGGAAAATGGATCTTCAAGCTGTTGTAACTATGATATATACTGGATCTCTTTGTCAACTTGCAGGATGATGACCAAACAAAGAATTCACCTCCTGAAAGAACTGAGGATCTGGCCTATTTGGTAGGTGCTTCTTCATAGATCTCTCCTTTGTCCGTATTTTGCCGTCTGTTTTTCTGATTGGGGAAGGAGTTTGTCCATTACATTATGTGGAAGAGGGAGCTTCTAATAGAGCCACTAGCTGTTTGGGCTGCACAAGGTTTAAAAAAATGTAAGCTTCTAGTTTATTTCTCTGCTGCAGAATAAAGCAAGGAAAAATAATAAACATTTGATGGAAGATTCTATCAGCAGATGCATTGTGTGGAAACCTGCCGGAAGAACTTTCCATTGTTGCATTTTTGTGGTTTGCTACCAAATTCATGCCAATGACATGTGAATGCAGCTTGAGATGTTTGCAGTGGATTGTGGGCTATTTTAATGCTCTTCCGCACCCACACACAGTGCCTTCAAGAAAGTATTCCAAGAGTTCTTGTTTTTAGAATCATTTCTCCGCAAGGTTTATTTTTATCCACTGGGTATACAGTAGCTAGGTTACCTGTGAAATGTTTAGAGGTTGCTCTGTTTTGAACATTTTATTTGTATTGTTACTATATACCGTACATACTTTTGTGTTTGGGTTCTTAACTGGCATTAACAACTTTCTAGTAGTAAGTGAAGGTCCCAGAACCTACAGTACGAGGTGCTATCCAAAAGTTCCCGGAATGCATTTATTTAAAAGCATACACACCAAATAATTAATGGTGAACATTTCCTTCAAAATAGTCACTCGCTGAGTTGATACACCAATTCCAGCGAGATTTCAACCTTTCGAAGCACCTCTGGAAGTTGTTTTTTGTCGGTGTGTTCAAGATGTCAGTTGTTACCGCTTGGATCTCCTCAACCGTCTCAAATCTGCGTCCCTTGAGCCTCATCTTCATCTTAGGAAATAAAAAAAAATCGTACGGAACAAAATCAGGAGTACGGAGGGTGGGGAATGGCAGTAAACTTTGTAGAAGCCAAAAATTCGAGCACAATCAGAGATGTGTGAGCTGGTGCATTGTCGTGATGCAAAAGAAATGACTTGTCAGCCCACATCTGAGGACGTGTTCGGCGAATTCGATTTCGCAAACACCTTAAAACATCCTTGTAGAGAGCTCCATTCACCGTCTATCCTTGTGAATGACACCCTTCACATCAAAGAAGCAAATGAGCATTGACTTGATGTTGCTGTGAACTTGTCAAGCTTTTTTGGTCTTTCCGATCACTCATTTTCACTAACAAACCCTTCACAGACACAACCGAAGTTTAAATGAGAACTGCGACTTGAAACGTTATAACGTGTGATAACCGCTCTCAGGGACAACAATCTAGCGGCGATTGATCTAACCAAACCCTTCTGGCTGCAGAATAAATGCATTCCAGAAACTTTTGGATCGCACCTCGTAAGAGTAGGAGTTTTTATTTTAGCCCATTTTGATAACAGCCTTAGCAGAAATGAAGGAACCCTGCAGCAGCAACCATTACCAGATATTACTTGACGTTCTGAACTGACAAGTGAATCTGAACAGCTGAAGTTGGAGGATCTAGTAACAGAAAGAACAACATCCTCCTTTAATGACCTTACAGAAAAAGGAAAACGAAAGGTATCGGTCATCTCTCAAGGAACTACCAGAACAGTGGCAAGATGACCCAGTCTTCGACGTAATTTAGGACCTGTCAGTGCATGTGATGGCTGTGAACGATGCAGTCTCATCAAAAAGTACAATGACATATTGACAAAGGAGGACAAGGAACAGAAATAGTTCAGTCTTAGACTGGCCACAAACCATCGCAAGAATATTCCAACTTCTTCAGAGACCGTGCTGATGATGTTGACCTGCAAGTGTGGAACAGCTGTCTGCCAGTCAGTTCAAATGACATAAAAACTACC